>NC_043717.1:52085618-52123952 GCF_006229205.1 Suricata suricatta
GGGGGGCTTGAACTCAACAAACCTTGAGATGATCACCTGAGCTGAAGTCAGTGGCTTAACAGACTGAGCCACTCAGGCGCCCCACATACATAGTTTTTACATACATAGTTATATAGTTACATAGACTTTGAACCATGTCAAAATTTACGTATTTTAAAAATTAAATTATATAGAAAATGATAATAAAAGCAAATCCTAAAGTTGAATACAAACAGAAACCCACAGAGGAAAGAAAACGATCTAAGTAAATTTTTTAGAAAATATTTTTTATGTTTCATTTATTTTTGAGTGACAGAGAGTGCAAGCAGGGAAGGGGCAGAGAGAGACACAAAATCAGAAGCACACTCCAGGTTCTGAGCTGTCAGCTCAAATATAGCATCATCAATATTGGGATAACTGTTTGTGCCTTCTGATGGCCAGCAAAATATTTAACCTAAATCAGTTTGAAGAAACGACGAATTCAGAAAACGGAATATTTTCGAGACAATTTGCTTGGATTCTTAAAAAAAATGTAGTGCCATGCAACACAAAGAAAAGGCTAGTGTTTTCTGGATTAAGACTGAAGGGAAATTACCATATTTAGTGGGGGAACCCAAAGCAGATCCTCGAAGGAAGTGTAAAATGCTCCAATTAGGACAATTGTGGAAATATAAATATGAACTATATGTTAAGTGTTAATGTTAATTTTTAAAGATGCGATAATGGTTTTGTAGTTAAGTTAAAATGTCTATTTTTTTAGGGCCGGGGAATCCCATATTTGTAACCTACTTTCAAATGGTTCGGAAATTTAAAAAACAACCTGGTAAAAATGTTAAGAATTATGCATCTAGGTAGGGGGTCGGCAGTTCATTTTACTCCTCTTTCATTGTCACATTTCTCGAAATAAAACGGGGCTGGGGGAGGACTCTACTTCATGGGGAAATGTCAATTCAAACCAACTAACGTACAGAGGTACTTCTGGCACAGTGCAATTCACGGTCAGTTTCTCCTTGACACGAAACAGCGAAGCGGAACACAGAAGACTACTTTAACCTCTACATCCGTGTACCCTGTCGTGGGCACCCGCGCTTTACCCGGACGTGCCTTGCGACCGAGGCAGTTCCCTCTGATTGGAGGAAGAGCCATAGCACTCCAAGGCACTGAGACTGGTCCCGTGCCGACAAGCGGAAGGGGCGGGACCCAACGGTTCCTTTGACCAACCGCTTTCGGGATATGTAACTTCCTGATCGTGTACTGTCGAATCAAAAGCCGTTAGTAAAGTAGTGAAACAAATCCTCTTTTTTCGTAGGACGGCCGGTCTTTCCGGTTCCCTCCCTCCTCATCGTTCCGCTTCCGGTCGGACCTGGTTGGGTCGAGTAACTTTTGGGCCACTAATATTTTTGTTTCCGGTCTATGGGACCTGGCTGGCCTTCGCTGCTCCCCGCAGCGGCTGGTGACACCACGAACGCCATCATGTCTGATACAGACAGCGATGACGATTCGGCGGGAGGAGGCCCATTTTCTTTAACCGGTTTCCTTTTTGGCAACATCAACGGAGCCGGGCAGCTGGAGGGGGAGAGCGTCTTGGATGATGTGAGGGCTTGGGCTTGGGGCTAGGTTTGGGGGTGGTGCAGTTAAGGAGAGCAGGTAGATGGCGGACAGTAGAGGGTGCTTAGAGTAGAGTGTCTGTGAGACGGCGCAGTTAACCTAAGAGGAGAGGAAACAAGCTGGTACTGTCATATTAGAGTGTGCATAGAGTGAGGAGGCTCGGTTCTGGGTGAGGGCAGGGAGGAGAGAGAACGGTAGGACAGCCCTCATAGGTCAGGGGCGCTGATGTGGGTACCTGGGGATAACATTCATCCTAACAAGGCAGCAGGAAAAACACCATAACTAGTGACATTGTTTTTATTTTTTTTATTTAAAAAATTTTTAACGTTTATTTATTTTTGCAAGAGAGGGAGACAGAGCATGAGCTGGGGACGGTCAGAGAGAGAGGAAGACACAGAACCAGAAGCAGGCTCCAGGCTCTGAGCAAATGGTCAGCACAGAGTCTGATGCAGGGCTCAACCCACGAACTGTGAGATCATGACCTGAGCCGAAGTCGGCCGCTTAACCCACTGAGCCACCCAGGTGCCCCGTGACATTGTTTTTAAACTGTTGCTATGAGAACCTTGGAGATTTTTGAAACTACATTTCTGACATCGTTCACCTGACATGGTTCTAGAACCAGAGAATTGGACCAAACCTGCAACAGATCATATAGTTTAATCCTCAGGTTTTCGGACAGTGAATGTTGAGACTATTTGGGGCAGACCTCTTCTGGCGCAGGGAGCTTCTTAGGTAGTTTGCCGTGCTCACATTCATGGAATTGTTTCCTGTGCCGAAATGAACCTTCTCTACTTTGATTTCGGTTCATTTTCTCAAGGAGAAAACACTGATCAGTATTCTTCTGCCACACACGCAGACACACACAAGGTGGTTAAAAAAAAAAAAAGTTGTCTTCCCTTCTCCAATCCAGTGATTTGCTTTCACCTTGAATCAGAGAACTACTTTTCCATTTGTTGAGTCTTGATGGTTCTTTGATTAATCTTTTCTTAAATCAATAAGTATGGTGATGAAATTGTACAGAATATGTTCATAAAGATCTGATCAATGTGGAGCTTACTAGAAGATACACTTTACAGTTCTTGAATGTGATGCTCATCGTTAGCACCCTGTAGTTGTATTTAATATGGATTTATAGCTTTGTCCTGGGCCGCAGGGACCACAATAAGCTTTGTGTGGGAAGCTTAGGTTTAGTTATCTTCGACTCTGTTGCTGTCCCTTTTACAGGAATGTAAGAAGCACTTGGCAGGTTTGGGGGCTTTGGGTCTTGGCAGCCTGATCACTGAACTCACAGCAAATGAAGAATTGACTGGGACTGATGGTGTCCTGGTAAATGATGAAGGTGAGTGTGGGTGTAAGTGGGGAGTAAGGTGGCAGAGGAGGCTACTCACATACTGTATATACACTTTTCAATGGGAATTATCTAAGGGACTGAGACTTACTTGCTCTTCGTTGAGGTACACCTGTTCACCACCCCCTTTTTATTTATAGGATGGATCAGGAGTACGGAAGATGCTGTGGACTATTCAGACATCAATGAGGTAGCAGAAGATGAAAGCCGAAGATACCAGCAGACAATGGGGAGCTTGCAGCCTCTTTGCCACTCAGGTGATTTCTTTAGTGTCATCAGTAGAGCATCCCAGGTCACTTTCTTGCTGTGTAGTTCCTTGTGTTTCTGTGTATGCTTTCTGCCATTGTTCCTGCTCTCCATCCTTTGCTTCTTTTCAGATCAATTCCATGTAGCTGTTGTCTTTTTGCGTTCTCAGGCAGTGTTATATTCAGGCTTTTATTCCTCATTCTGGTTATTCCCAAATTCTTGGTGAATGCTTTGACTTTATATTTTTTTAAGATTATTTTTAATGTTTTTATTTATTTTTGAGAGACAGAGAAAGACAGTGCGAACAGGGGAGGTGCAGAGAGTGAGGGAGACACAGAATCTGAAGCAGGCTCCAGGCTCAGAGCTAGCTGTCAGCACAGAGCCCGACGCGGGGCTCGAACCCACGAGCCGTGAGATCATGACCTGAGCCAAAGCCGGATGCTCAACCGACTGAGCCACCCGGGCGCCCCGGGCTTTCACTTTAATAAGATATGGGACTTTAGTAAAAGTTCTGTAAGTTAGCTGGTGGCAGACCTTGACCAGTTTAGCAACTCAGGTCATTAGGCACTTATCGGGCACCTGTTATGGGCTGTAAACTGACAGTATGGTATGAAGATAATAAAATCCATTTTCTGACTTTGAGCTTCCTTCTGTGGTCTGGGACCTAGAACTAGTGATCATAGTTCCCTTTTTTTTTTTACTTCTAATTTTTTGCAATGTAATTCATTGTTTCCCCTGACTTAAACTACCTCTCACTGCTTGACATTTTGTGTGAAGTTGCTCATTATTTACCTCTTTGAATTGATTTCAGGACCAGTTAATGGGTTTGAATGCTGCTTATATAATTGCTTATATAACATAAAGAGAATTAACTGTACTACATACACAAGAGGTAACCCAGAAAAATAGAAGGTACAGGTCTTACTATCAGGGATATTATTATCATTTGCGGAAGATGGCATAAACAAGTACAAAGCATAATTGTTCATAATAACAAGATATAAGCCAGCTACAAGCTCATATTTCTATACAGAATATTGTATTTCATTTTGAGAGGTTGACGTTTTCTAAGACAAATATCATAACTATTATTTTTGAGCGCCCTTACTTAGACTAAGGGGGAGGTGGTAGTGGCTCTGACTTTTAGGGATTCTTGTAACTTTTCAGGTTTGGGTTTGTTGTCTTGGTTAGGGACGTTATAGGAGAGGATGCGTGGGCATTCTTTGTTGGGTTTTATGAGCTGACCCCCTGGAAAAGGAGGATGCTGCATTTGATAGTCTCAGTACTCTGGGATGCTCGTTTCCAAGTTTTCTTGTCCAATGAAGGTGCCTTCATCTATGCCCTTAGCTTCCTCCTCCTCTGACATTGGCCGCTGCACGTGGCTTGATGTACAAGGATGCTTCTTTGAAATAGTTGGAAGTCAATGGATGTCATTAGAAGAGATGTCGTGGAGGTGAATTTTGAGCAACATTTTGAAAGACGGGGTTTCATGGGGAGGAAGCAGCAGGGCATTTTGGTTTGGCAAAATGGTTTGTCTTAAAGGTTTGGAGATAGAAATAAGTGACTAGTATGGGGGGAATTGGCCAGCAGGTTTTCTTGGAAGGAGTGAGGGGTACCTGGCTGGCTCAGTCCATGGAGCATGTGATTCTTGATGTGAGTTGGAGCCCCACATTGGGTGTATTAGCAAAAATAAATAAATGAACTTTGAAAGGAGTGGAAAACATACTGCTAGATAGCAAGAATCGAGGATAGAGCAATTTGACAGCACCTTCATGTATGCCTGCCTTGGGATTTGATGCCATAAAGGACTGTAAACCAACATAGATTGGTAGAGTAAGGGGCAGGGCGGTATATAATAAAAAGAAAATGGTGGCACCTGGTGGCTCAGTCAATTAAGCGTCTGACTTTGGCTCAGGTCATGATCTCACTGCTTGGGGGGGTCAAGCCCAGCGTCAGGCTCTGTGCTGCCACCTCGGAGCCTGGAGCCTCTTTGAATTCTGTCTCCCTCTCTCTCTGCCCCTCCCCAGATCATTCTCGTTTTCTCTCTCTCTCTCTCTCTCTCTCTCTCTCTCTCTCTCTCTCTCTCTCTTTCTAAATAAGTAGATATAGATAAAGTTGAAAAGAAAGAAAATGGACTTTTAAGTCAGAATGCTAGGTTCAACCCCCAGCTTCATATTTAGTTTGACCCTGAGAAAATTGCTCGGTGCTTGAGGCTTGGATTTGTAATAATCCCTCCGTTTTCTTGTCTGCAAGAAAGATGATAAAATCTACCTCATTAATTAATAGGTCTTTTGTGGGAATTTAAGTTTAGTATCATGGTGTGAAAGCACCTACATGGTACAGTGGCATGGTAGCTGCTCTGTAAATGTTAATTGCCTTTCCTTCCTAAATGATAATGAGAAGTGATACCTGTTGTTTTGGGGTTTTGATTAGAAAAAGGGTAAAGGGGGAGGGGTGCCTGGTGGCTCACCCAGTTAAGTGTCCAAGTCTCAGTTTCTGCTCAGGTCATGATCTTGTGGGTTCATGGGTTCGAGCCCCACATGGGGCTCCAGGTTGATGGTGCAGAGCCTGCTTGGGATTCTCTGTCTCCTGTCTCTCTGCCCCTCCCCGAGTCGCGCTATCTCCGTTTGTCTCAAAATAAATAAATGAAAACTTAAAAAAAAAAAGAAAGGGTGAAGGGGCAGACAAACTTGGAGACTTATTGCAAGCTAGATGTCAAGGTACTCTACACCTAGGTAAAGGTGTGGGGTAGGGTGACAATTGTGGGAAATGCTAAGCAGAATTAAATTTGAGAGTTGCCGATAAAGCATGAGTAGGAGTGGGTAAGTGAGGAAGTGCATTGGGAAGAGTATAGGATTTGTTTGTTCAGCCAGCCTTGAATTCTAACTTTGTCACTTAAAACTGTACAATCTCAAAAATGATAAAGCAGAGGAAGTATTTGCCACATTTTGATGAATATAACTAGGATTGATTTTTTTAATATATAAACAGATTTTACATATCAGAAAATTTTTTTCTGTCTACAGGAAAATGGATAACATGAAAATTTAGATTAAAAGAAATCCAAATGGTCAAAAATGAAAAATGCCGTATTTTAGTCAGAAATTTTAGGGCGCCTGGGTGGCTCAGTCGGTTAAGCCTCCGACTTCGGCTCAGGTCAGATCTCAGGTTTGTGGGTTCGAGCCCCGCGTCGGGCTCTGTGCTGACAGCTAGCTCAGAGCCTGGAGCCTGCTTCCGGTTCTGTGTCTCCTTCTCTCTCTCTCTGCCCCTCCCCCTCTCATGCTCTGTCTCTGTCTGTATCAAAAATAAATAAAACATTTAAAAAAAAAAAAGAAATTTTAAAGGATGGGAGCCTGGGTAGCTCGGTTAAGCGTCCAACTTTGGCTCAGGTCATAATCTCATGGTTTGTAAGTTCAAGCCTTACATCAAGCTCCGTGATCCTCAAGGCCCGCTTTGGATCCTCTGTTTCCCTCTCTCTCTGTCCCTCCCCTGCTCATGCTCTCTCTCTTCTCTCTCTCTCAAAAATAAATAAAACATTAAAAAACTTTTAATGACAAAATGAGATTTTTTTTTTTTTTACCCAGCAGATAGGCAGAAATTACAATTTAATACTTGGTGCTGGAAATGGTATCAGAACTGGTACTGGTATACACATAATTTAAAGTGTAAATCATAAGTTTTCTGGGGCCAGTTTGGAGTAGCTATCAAATTGTATTTGAGCCAGCGATCCCATTCTAAACATTTACCCTACAGGTAAACTTGGAAGAGTTCACCCAAGCAAGGTGTACGTACAAGGCTGCCCAATGCATTATTCTGTAAAAAGAAAAGAAAAAAAAAACCAAACCTAAATAAAAAACAGGGACTAAAATAGGAGAGAGAATAAATGATATGTAATGCATCCAATTGGTAGAACACTGTGCAATCATTCAGAATAGTGGGGTATCTCTGTGCTGTTGTTAGAAGATTCCAGAACGCATTGTGCACATCACTAGTGGCAGGCTGACTACTAAAGAGGCCCTCCATGAGTCAGGCAAGACCCTAAGAGCCCTGAGCCAGGGCAGTGAGCCTGGAGCAGGGAGATGTCAATTAATTGATTTACAGCTTTATTTTCTCTTTAAAAAAAATAAACATTGTTTTTTAAATGTTTTAAAAAAAACTGTGCGATCTTGAATAAGTCACTTCACTATCTCAGAATAATTCCAACTTTGCCAATGTTATAGGGTGGATTATAGATAAAATAGCTACAAATACCGGGCACTTAATGGGAGCTCAGTAAATGGAAGTTGCTATAATGACCACTGTTAATGATTGATTGGAAAAGGTGTGTTGCGGGGGGTAAGAGATTGACGGAGAGGACAGGAGACCTCAAGTCATAAGCAGGGAAACTGAGGATGGAGGTGGTGTTGACAGAAAAGAAAGGGAGTTGAAAAGAGGTAAGGCTATTTCAATGTGATGAGAGATACCGCTGTGGAATATCTGAATGGGAAGGTTCTTTAGGTAGCAGAACATGTAGTAGGGTTAAGTCAGGACCAGAGCTATAGATTTGGGTTTAATATGGATAAGGGTGATTCTGGAGTAAGAGAATGGAGCTTGCATAGAGGAATAAAAGCAGAGTTTCACCATCAGGTACTGAGTGATGCCAGTGGCTAAAGGGCAGTGAAAAGAATAACAAACTGCAGAAGGTAGGCAAAAAAATGTATCAGAGACTTGGGAAGTGAGAAGAGAAAAAGTCCAGCCTTAAAGGAAACTGGCAGAGAAGGAAGAAGGGTAAATTCGATTATGAGATGGAGCAGGATGAAAATAAAAAGTCAAATAGGATTTGATCAGGAAAAGGAACACAGGTTTTTAAACAATTCTTAGAAGCTCCCTCGATTCCTGTATGAGGTATACATAAAGTTAGAGCCTTTGGGGATACCGTGTCATCATCTCTTTCTGAAGGTGAAAGCCACATGTCCTGTGTGTGCGTTTTTTTTTTTTAATATTTGAGAGACAGAGACAGCAGGAGCAGGGGAGGGTCAGAGAGAGAGGGAGACACAGAATCTGAACAGGCTACAGGCTGTAAGCTAGCTGTCAGCACACAGCCCAACGCAGGGCTCGAACCCATGAACCGTGAGATCATGACCTGAGCCGAAGCTGGACGCTTAACTGACTGAGCCACCCAGGCGCCCCTCCTGGGTGATCTTAAGGGGCCTGTGTAGTGTTTCACGTGGCGCTTTACTTTCTTGTGTGACAGAGGAACTCAGGGCTGTTGTGTGACGTTCTGGATGTTGAGGGGTTCACCTTCTGGGTTTTATTAGATTATGATGAAGATGACTATGACGCTGACTGTGAAGACATTGATTGCAAGTTGATGCCTCCTCCACCTCCACCTCCAGGACCAATGAAGAAGGACAAAGACCAGGACGCTATTACTGGTGGTAAGTAGAGACTCTCTTCTTTTGTCCAAAGAGCAAGTTGCATTCATAGGTGGAGGCTTTTGGCATACCCGTAGGGAGCTGTTAAAATGCAGCTGCTAGGAAAGGATACAACTTCTGGAAGTGAGTCATACAATTTCAGTGGTAAAGCGAAGTGTTAACTTTTGAAACATTTGCCAATAGTATTTTCACAGTCATTGGAGAAAAAGTCATTTAGGTCAGTGGTTCTCAAATCTGGCTGCCTTTTAAAGAATACACACTTCTGATTCTCTTCCTGGAGAGTCTGATTCAAAGATCCAGGATAGAGCCCAGGAATTCCAGAGTGTTCTCCAAGTAATTTCTGATGCAACTGATCTGTATACTGGTATTTGGAAATGACCTGTTTACATGACTCTTTTTAAAAGAAATGATTAAATGGGGAAGGCACACTAAAATGTGTCTTTATAATCATGTAGCACCAACTACCAGATTGAGAGATTTCAAAGGCAAGGGCTTCAGTGATCATCTCACCTTTCCTGTGTCTGCCACAGTAGTAACCCTGTCCTAGGCTAGGGGATTGGGGAAGAGCAGTGTCTTTGATCTCCTGTATTTTGGGGATCATGTTAACCTGAATTCCTCCTATTAGAGTTTTAGCCATTTCCTTTTTAGTCTGCAGGCTAAGTAACATCTGTTAACTTTACGTCATAGATCTGATTTTATGCTACGTCATTTCATTACTCTCCTGTGAGCTTAAAAAAATTCTTCAACTTATGGGTCCCCGACCTGGAAATGACAAGGCCTTATTGGTATAAAAGTGTTATTTAACTTTGCTGTTGGTTATGTTTCTTTAACCTAATATATGTATAGAAAGTAGTGAATGTAGTAATAGTGTTTGTTTTCTCTCATCACAACCCTAGGGTACCAGGTACAAGGTGAGTTGGGGATGGTGGGAGATAGTGGAGTGAGTTTTCTGGGTTGCATTCTAGTAATCTGGGTGCTTGGAACTCTGCCCCCTGCCACTGAGCCACGCATAAAGCCTAGACTGGGTACTGGCTGACTTGGAGGAGATATGCTCACAGTTACATGCCAAAGGGGTTTCTCTTCCTTGTTGCAGTGTCTGAGGATGGAGAAGGCATCATCTTGCCCTCCATCATTGCCCCTTCCTCTTTGGCCTCAGAGAAAGTGGACTTCAGTAGTTCCTCTGACTCAGAATCTGAGATGGGACCTCAGGAAGCAACACAGGCAGAATGTGAGGATGGAAAGCTGACCCTACCATTGGCCGGGATTATGCAGCATGATGCCACCAAGCTGTTGCCGAGTGTCACAGAACTTTTCCCGGAATTTCGGCCTGGGAAGGTACTTTCTGTGGAGAATGCCCACGTTGCAGATTGCTGACCTCTTCTAAATACTGAGTCCTGTTGTTAAGATGTAGAATGTCAAATGGATGAGATACAAGTTTCCTTTTTCAGTGACGTTGTAGTAGGTCTTTTAAAAAAAAAAGTGGTACGTATTCGTGACACTACATGTGATTTATATAGATCACGTTAGAAATTGTCCTTGTCGTCTTAAAACCTAGTCCAAGTCATTAAGGGATACTCCTTTGCTTTCTTGGTAGATGTTATAAATCTGAGTTCAGCACTCCTTGGTGTCCCTCCCCTCAGCAGAGTTTGCAGACCCGGACGCTGCTGTTTTCCAATGGGATATTGAGTCTTTGACATAGTAGCATGTTCTGCATTCTAGGTGTTACGCTTCCTGCGTCTTTTTGGACCAGGGAAAAATGTCCCATCTGTTTGGCGGAGTGCTCGGAGAAAGAGGAAGAAAAAGCACCGTGAGCTGGTACAGGAAGAGCAGACCCACGAGGTGGAGTGCTCAGTAGAGGCAGAAGGCAACCAGAAGTCTTTGTGGAACTATGACTACGCTCCACCACCTCCTCCAGAGCAGTGTCTCTCTGATGACGAAGTAGGCAAAATAGAGTCCTGGGGTTGAATCTACGAGAGGAACAGTGGGTTCTCCCTAGCTTATGTCTAAATTGTAAATAGCACCTCAGCAGAGTCCTGTGCCAGTTATGAGCGAGTGATCCTGAGTTTAGTCTCAGTGGCTGTCCCTTCCCTGTTACAATAGAAAAGTACCGAGGGCAGGCAGTTGGTGGTATACACACTGGTGGAGAGGAGAGTTTGAATGATAGGCCAAGCGTGCCAGGATGCAGCTCCATTGTTCACATTCTAACTCCAGTCCTGTTGAAGAATCCTCCTCATGGCTCCTCTAACTTCCCTTCCTGACTGTGGACTTCCTGTAGCCTTAGGACATCTGGGATCAGGAAATCCTCCTCCCCTCCTACTCTCTTCTGTTACAGATTACGATGATGGCTCCTGTTGAGTCCAAGTTTTCCCAGTCAACTGGAGATACAGATAAAGTGACAGATACCAAACCGAGAGTGGCTGAGTGGCGTTATGGGCCTGCTCGACTGTGGTATGATATGCTGGGCGTCCCTGAAGATGGCAGTGGGTTTGATTATGGCTTCAAACTGAGAAAGATGGACCATGAACCTGTGACAAAATGTAGAATCATTGAGGTAAGTGACACTGGTACCTGAGAAAGAAATCTGTGCCCAGGGCCCTGTCAGTTTTACTTAACTTTGCTTTTCAGTTGGGGAGATACTGGGGTGGGTGTCTTTGGTGGGAGATGGAGGTGTCTGAGCCTTTTGCGTGTTACGGCATATAACCCTGGCTGCTAGGCCCCGTCGTGGAGATTCAGTTTGTGAAGTGAGTGCAGTGCTAGGCTAGGAGGAGGAGGAGGCAGATGTTCCTCCCTCATCAGGTTCTTTTCCCCTCGAATGCTACATTCGACGTCACCGGGGGATTTGGAGTGAGAACTTTGACCAGTGACCGTGACCGTGACCATTCAGAGATTTGTTGTTCCTTCTCTCTTTCTGTAGGACTTTAGGAAACTTGAGGAGAACAGTGGCAGTGACCTTCTGGCTGATGAAAACTTCCTGATGGTGACACAGCTGCATTGGGAGGATGATATCATCTGGGATGGGGAGGATGTCAAACACAAAGGGACAAAACCTCAGCGTGCAAGCCTGGCGGGCTGGCTGCCTTCCAGCATGACCAGGAATGCCATGGCCTACAATGTCCAGCAAGGTGTGTTTCTGCTCCAGCTGTGTCTAGCGCACCGCCCTCCATCTCGGTCCTCCTGAGTGGGCCTGGCTGTGTTCCGTTCTGCTGCTGAGGGGCGGTGGAATGTTTTCGATCTGAGCTCTGATTCTAGTCTGTAATAAATCTTTACACTATGAACAGGCTGGGTATGGACTCTGGTTGCTCATGAAAAAAATGTGACAACCATTTTGAAGTTACAGATCTTTCTGAACTAGAACAGTGTTTCATCTCTATAATCTACTTTAGTTTTCAAAGCCAGGCCCTTTGTCTTTATCATTCTAGAATTTGCTTTTTCTCTCCTTAAATATGCAAAAAAAGATACTCCGTGCTTGACGTAGAAAACTTTGAAAATAGAATACAGTGTCAAAAATCACAGAGATGATCAACTATTAACTTTTTGGTATAGTTCATTTTTGGTTTTTTTGTCTTCTATGTGTGTATGTAGTTGAGCTCATTTCTTTTTTTTTTTAATGTTTATTTTTGAGAGAGCATGAGGGAGGGACAGAGAGACGGAGGCAGGATCTGAAGTGGACTTTGCGCAAACAGCAGAGAGCCTGACATAGGGCTTGAACTTGTGAACTGCAAGATCATGACCTAGGCCGAGCCAAAGTCAGATACTTGGCCGACTAGCCACCCAGGCGCCCCAGTTGAGCTCATTTCTATAGACAGTGCTGTGTACTGTGCTTTTCAGTTGACAAATATCCTATGTCATTCAAAGTTCTTTGTACAAATGTCTAATAACATGGGAAACTCAAGTGAAAAACCATGAAGTGGAGGGCTCCTGGTTAGCTCAGTCAGTAGAGAGTGAGACTTTTTTTTAATGTTTATTCATTTTTGAGAGAGTGTGAGTGGGGGAGGGGCAGAGAGAAAGGAGGATGGAGGATCTGAAGTGGGCTTTGCGCTGACAGCAGCGAGCCTGTTGCAGGGCTCAAACTCATGATCCGTGAGATCATGACCAGAGCTGAAGTTGGAAGCTGAACTGACTGAACCCCCAGCTGACCCTAAATTTTGATTCTTCTAAAAAATATCGGAACAAACATTCTGTCTGCAACTTTCTGTTAAAGTGTGAAATATACTGTGTACACTAGATTCCTTTTCAGTAGCCACATGAATAACTGTACTACCATTTGCTCCTTTTCCCTTTGCTGGAATCATGACTGAAAGGGGAATAAATGTTTTGTCTGTTGTTTTGAGTAGGTTTCGCAGCCACCCTGGACGATGACAAGCCTTGGTACTCCATCTTTCCCATTGACAATGAGGAGCTGGTGTACGGACGCTGGGAGGACCACATCATCTGGGATGCTCAGGCTATGCCCCGGCTATTAGAGCCTCCTGTTTTGACACTTGATCCCAATGATGAGAACCTCATTTTGGGTATGATATTGGTAGGGGCCAGTGTTCCTTCTCCATAATTGACAGCTTGCTGCTAATGTCAAGAGGCAGGGGGACATCAGAAAGGTTGGGAAGGTCCAAGACTAGCTTCTTTGGGTACGTGGTTGGCTCAGTTGGTTGGAGCATGTGACTCTTGATCTTAGGGTCATGAACTTAAGTCTCACATTGGGTGTGGAGCCTACTTGAAAAAAAAAAAGACTGGGAGCTTCTAGGTAGCAGTTTGAGAGAGCAGAGTTGTGGCTGTTAGTGCCTAGTATTTCTGTTTTGGTTAGGGAAAACTCATGACGTAGGAACATTGGAAAGTAATACTTTTGAGACTCCAGCATAGTTCAGTTAGAGTGCTAGAAGTGATCTGAGGTGGGATGAGTGATCTGGCTAGGAAGTGTAAAGGTCTCTGTAGGAAAGGTGAGTCTTCATGCATGGCATCTCCAGAGTGACTTCTGTTTCATCCTTAGAAATTCCTGATGAAAAGGAAGAGGCCACCTCTAACTCCCCCTCCAAGGAGAGTAAGAAGGAATCCTCTCTGAAGAAGAGTCGAATTCTTTTAGGGAAAACAGGAGTCATTAAGGAGGAACCACAGCAGGTCTGTGAAAGGAAAAGGGATTTGGGGTGTTTAGAAGAACAAAGAAAGGTAATGAGAAGGGTAGCCTGACTGAGGTTTGTTTGATGTCCTGTCATCAGAACATGTCTCAGCCAGAAGTGAAAGATCCGTGGAATCTCTCCAATGATGAATATTACTACCCCAAGCAACAGGGTCTTCGTGGCACCTTTGGAGGAAATATTATCCAGGTAAAAGCATTTTTTTCTGTGACTGTTGGAGACCGCTGCCTCGTTTTGATGGAGGATATGGGTAAATCATGCATAGGTTGGAGTTAGTACTTAACGTGAACCATGTGTTTTCTGTCTTAGCACTCAATTCCTGCTGTGGAATTACGGCAGCCCTTCTTTCCTACCCACATGGGGCCCATCAAACTTCGGCAGTTCCATCGTCCACCTCTGAAGAAATACTCCTTTGGGACGTTATCTCAGCCAGGTCCCCACTCAGTCCAGCCCTTGCTAAAGCACATCAAAAAGAAGGCTAAGGTATGGTTGAACCCTGGTTACAAAAAAATCACTATAAAAGACATTAGAGTACAAATTGGGGGAATGGACTGGATATTAGAGGGTATTTGGGAGTTTCTGTTTTCTCAGACGTGATCATGATGGAATGTTATTGCACTCATTTAAAGGAATGTCCTTTTAAAAAATTTTTTTAATGTTTTATTTATTTTTGAGACAGAGAGACAGAGCATGAATGGGGATGGGGCAGAGAGAGAGGGGGACACAGAATCAGAAGCAGGCTCCAGGCTCTGAGCTGTCAGGACAGAGCCCGATGCGGGGTTCAAACCCACGAACCGTGAGATCACAACCTGAGCCGAAGTCAGATGCTCAACCGACTGAACCACCCAGGTGCCCCTAAAGGAATGTCCTTATTCTTAGGAGATGCACGTGAAAATACTTCAGGGGGACACGTCATGATGACTGTGGCTTTCAAAAACGAATCCGCAAAATCTCGTGATGTAGTTTTAGATAAAACAAATAATGTAAAGTGTAAAGTTGTATCTAGGTGCTGGGATAGTAAGCGTTAGTAGTTTCAAGTTGATGTTTGAAACTTTTGGCAGTGACGTTGGAATAAAGGGCAAGGCAAAATCAGTTTTGGTGGCACTGTCTCAGAGCGAGCAGCATCGGTTTGTAGTCACTGTCCTGTCAGGAGCTGGACTGTATTCTCTTTGTTCTGGGCAGATGAGAGAACAAGAGAGACAAGCCTCTGGTGGTGGAGAGATGTTTTTCATGCGCACACCTCAGGACCTCACAGGCAAAGATGGAGATCTTATTCTTGCAGAATACAGTGAGGAAAACGGACCGTTGATGATGCAGGTTGGCATGGCAACGAAGATAAAGAACTACTACAAGCGGGTGAGTCTCTGCTCAGAAAATCTTTGTTATCAGTATAGCTGTAATTAGTTATCCAGCAATAATTTGCAAATGTGTATTTTATCTTTTTTATACTGTAAATATCTTGGACAGAAAAAAATGATATCTTTTCTATAGTTCATAATGTTAGTAAAAAGCCGTGCTCAAGGAATATTTTGTGTAGGCGGCTTTATCATATTCTGTGATAGTAACTGGGGCTTCTATGTTCCTTATAGAAACCTGGAAAAGATCCCGGAGCCCCAGACTGTAAATACGGAGAAACGGTTTACTGCCATACCTCTCCTTTCCTGGGCTCTCTCCATCCTGGCCAATTACTGCAGGTAAGGGATTCTTTCACGTGATAATTCTTTCCTAAGGACATTGACAGGTAAGGCACTAATCAGCCCAGAAAGAATCAACTCTAGGTGATTGAAGTACTGTTTATATATCAGGTATGGAGAAGACCAGTATGATCCCAGGTTATTATAATCCTCCAATTTTCTTTTGGTCTTTTTATTAAAACTGGTTCCTAATAATGTTGGAAACTAAATTTGAAATAGTTTTTTAAAAACATAACACTGATAAGTCCAGAAACATCTGGGTGGCATAGGGGAGTCAAACTAGGATTAATAATTTACTGTAGTTAATTAATATTTAATTTGTCTCTGTACATTTGGTATGTTTTGACTGGTGTGAGTCATGGTCATTTTGAGTATTAAACCACACCCAACCCATGCCATTTACAGTCTCTGGCCACAGTGGAAGTATTTTTACCCACCTCTTTGTTCTGACAGGTGCAGAGAGGCCCTCTGGTAACCTGACTTTATACATGTTTTGTTAAGGGGAAGTACAGAGGCCCACAAATGATATGAGGACATCTCTAGCACTATCCTACCTTTTTTTTTTTTTGTCTTCCACTGAATTTCTCTTGGTAGTCTTAACCATTTTTCCTCCTCTTATACCTAGTTACATTCTTTTTTTTTTCATATATTTAAAATTTTTTTCTTAACGTTTATTTTTGAGAGAGAGAGAGAGAGAGAGAGAGAGAAAGCACGAGTCGGGGAGGGACAGAGAAAGAAGGAGACACAGAATCCAAAGCAGGCTCCAAGCTCCAAGCTGTCAGCACAGAGCCTGACACAGGGCTTGAACCCACGAACCACGAGATCATGACCTGAGCTGAAGTCGGACGCTCTACCGATTGAGCCACCCTGGCGCCTCTGTACCTAGTTACATTCTATCACTACTGTTGCTTATTCCTCGAAAGCATCTGCAGAGCCCATTGTTTTCTTTATCCTTGGCATTCATACTCCATTTCCCACCAGATTTTGAGTATTATCTTTATACTCTTCCTGGCATTTCTTTCTCTGTTCATTTTCTGTTGAGATTTTTCTACCGATCCCTCCCTTTCTTCTGTGAATACTTTTATAGTCTCTTGAAGATCCTTTTTTATCTTCTGTAATGCTGTTTTTCGTCTCCAGTTGACATTTAGAATTTTTTTTTCCCCACATGTAGAATTTTCTATACTCATCCATACATTGGAGATCGCTCTTTCTATCCTCCTTTCTGATTTTCTGAGAAGTCTTTCCTTAGAATCACAGGCTTCTTGGGACAGTTGATCCCCATATGGTTGTCTACTTAAACAGAAGCCCAAATGTTTCTGTCCTGTGTGTTTAGTCTGTCTTTCCAGCATGCCTTCTACTTCATTAGTTTTTTGGTTTTGTCATTTTATTAACTTATTTAATACGTGTTTTGATCTTACCTATACTGTGCCGGGCTATAGTGAGGTCTAGGGTTGTGATAGAATACTTAGTTTATAAGGTGATTTTCATATATAATCACAGCAGTCCTACAAGGTATAGGCATTTTAAAGTCTGTTTTGTAGATGAGGACAGTTAAGCATGGAGATAATCATAGTTTGAGTAGCAGAGCTGGGGTCATCTGAATCCAAATCCTGTAATCTCTCTAGTCTGACTCTTTTTTTTTTAATTTTTAAATTTAAAAATTGTTTTAACATTTATTCATTTCTGAGAGAGAGAGCGAGCAAGCAAGCGAGCATGAGCAGGGGAGGGGCAGAGAGAGACAGAGACAGAGAGAGAGAGAGAGAGAGAGAGAGAGAGAGAGAGAGAGACAGAGACACAGTCACAGTCCGAAGCAGGCTCCAGGCTCTCAGCTGTTGGCAAAGAGCCTGATGCAGGGCTCAGACTCCTGAACCATGGATCGTGACCTGAGCTGAAGTCAGAAGCTTAACTGACAGAGCCACCCAGGCGGGGCCCCTTCTACTGACTCTTAAAGATAGCCAGTGGGTAAAGAAAGTACTGTTGTAGTCCTGTTTGACATTCCATATTACAGTTTGTTGATATTACTGGAGAGATTTTAGATGGCATTATGGGGATAAGAAGCAAACAACTTGGTTTTCCTTTCTCATTTGTTCATTGCATTTCCTAGGGCTTCTCTGTATATAATTTTTGTGTTTTTGCTTTTGTTAGGCCTTTGAGAACAATCTTTTCCGTGCCCCAATTTATCTTCATAAGATGCCAGAAACAGACTTCCTTATCATTCGGACAAGACAAGGTTACTATATTCGAGAATTAGTGGATATTTTTGTGGTTGGCCAACAGTGCCCCTTGTTTGAAGTTCCTGGGCCCAACTCCAAAAGGGCTAATACACATATTCGAGACTTTCTCCAGGTAAGAAGGAGAGAATAGGGAGGGGGTCAGGATGCACATAACAGGGTATATGGATGTGGGGGCACATCAGGAAAGATCAAAACACATAGGGGCTTAGCAGGGGAAGGAGCCCTGGCAAGGTTTTTTGTTTCCCCTTTACTTTGCCAAATGAAAACTGTTGGTTTGTTGGGCAGGTTTTTATTTACCGCCTCTTCTGGAAGAGTAAAGATCGGCCACGGCGGATCCGAATGGAAGATATAAAAAAAGCCTTTCCTTCTCACTCAGAAAGTAGCATCCGGAAGAGGCTAAAACTCTGCGCTGACTTCAAACGCACAGGTCATCAGTTGTGACTAATTGTTCTCTTCACTTCTTTCCAGGAAAAGAATTCTGGCCCTCAGCTAAAGAATCAGTGGGTAGCTATCAGAATTAGAAACTGACAGTCATCAAAAGAAGGAAGTAGCAAGTCTTCTAATGATGGAGGCTCTGATTATGTTTTGATTTGGCCTACCAAGAAGCTCATTGCGTGTTGGATGTCTTCCATGTGATGGAGGGAACCTAGCAGCAGGGGTGTTCTTGGGAGGTCATGGCTAAATCTTTTGGGACATTGTGTGGTTTGGGCTTGGTTTGTTATCCTTTTTTTTTAAAAGAAAATTAATGTTTGTTTATTTTTGAGAGAGAGAAAGAGAGAGCGTGAGCTGGAGAGGGGCAGAGAGAGAGGGAGACACAGAATCCGAAGCAGGCTCCAGGCTCTGAGCAGTCAGCACAGAGCCTGACGCAGGGCTTGAACTCAAGAACCACGAGATCATGAGCTGAGCTGGAGTCGGACACTTAACTGACTGAGCCACCCAGGCGCCCCGTTTGGTATCCTGCTTGCTGCCAAGCAAAAGGCCTTAGGAATCAGAACCATCTCATTCTCTCTGCTTTTTCTAGGGATGGACTCAAACTGGTGGGTGCTTAAGTCTGATTTCCGTTTGCCAACCGAAGAGGAGATCCGAGCTATGGTGTCTCCAGAGCAGTGCTGCGCTTACTACAGCATGATAGCGGCGGAGCAGCGGCTGAAGGTAAGCACCTGCCCCTCGCCTGTTGCCTCCGCTCCCGGGACAAGAGGATGAAGACTGTTTCCACTGGCTTAAAAGCAATGGTTACTAGGTTATCAACCAGTTATTTGAAAACTCAAACTACGTGACGATCTCGGTGTACATTGGTGCTGAGGAAAAGCACAGTGTAGCTGAATATCAGTGGGAAGGCCTCATGAGGGACTTAGGGCATATTGTTGTATCCGTTTGGGTAGTGACTTTAAGCTTTGTTCTTTACAAGACAGGCATGTAAACAGGGAGAAGATTTCTCAGTTGTCTTCCACGGCCTTCCAGGTGGGCCAGGGTAATGGTGCCAGACATGTGCTTTAGAGAAGGCAAGGTGTCCTTGTCCCCTAGATCTGGGGTGGGATGGCGCAGCTAGACCACTGAGTTACTGAGTCTGTAGTCACAAGCGTCACTATTTAGCTTCCTTTATGGGTTTTACCTATCCATATATCCGCTGGCAAGTATCCTGAAGTGTAATAAGAATGTAGAATGGGGATAGATACATTGAAGACTTTACAGAGTCTATTCTCGGTGCAAAAATGTACTTTGATATTCTGTACTTGGTACTTAGTGAAACTTGTACTCTGTCTTTTCCAGTTTATTGATTGGTTTACATGCATAGATTTGTGCTCTTCCAGGATGCTGGCTATGGTGAGAAGTCCTTTTTTGCTCCAGAAGAAGAAAATGAGGAAGATTTCCAGATGAAGATTGATGATGAGGTAAGGCTCTGCACTGATTTTTATTAGTACATCCCATTTGTCCTTTTCTTTTCTTTCTTTCTTTTTTTTTTTTTTAAAGTAGGCCTCACGTCCTGTGCAGAGCCCAGCGTGGGGCTTGAATTCACGACTCTGAGATCAGGAGTCTGACACTTAACTGACTGAACCACCCAGGCACTCCATATTTATCCTTTTTTAAAAAAACAGCTTTATTGAGATAAGATTAACATGCTATAAGCAGCACATAGTGTACAATTTGATGTTTTGATGTATGTTTATACCTGTCAATCCTCATAACAAAATAATATATGTCACCCCAAAAGTTTCTTTGTGCCCCTTTGCAATTCCTTTCTTCTCTCTCCTCCCTTCTAGTCACCCTCATTATGCCCTGACAACCACAGATGCTTTCTGTCACTATAGATCAGTTCACATTTTCTAGAACTTTATTTTTTTAATGTTTATTTTTGAGAGAGAGACAGAGCATGAGCCGGGGAGGGGCAGAGAGAGACACACACACAGAATCCGATGTAGGCTCCTGGGTCTGAACTGTCAGCACAGAGCCCAACGTAGGACTCAAACTCAAACTGCAAGATCATGCATGACCTGAGCCATAGTCGAACGCTTAACTAACTGAACCACCCAGGTGCCCCATGTTTTCTAGAATTTTAGATAAATGGATTCATACAATAAGTACTCTTTTTTTTTTAGTTGTGGTAAAGTATACATAACATAAAATTTGCCATCTTAACCTTTAAGTGTATACAATTCAGTATACAGTTCAGTGTACGTTCACATCGTCATATAACCAATCTCTGGAGCTCTTTTCATCGTGCAAAACTGAAACTCTGTTACCCACTAAGCAACAAGTCCCCATTCTTCTCTCCCTCAGCCTCTGCAGCCAACACTCTACTTTCTGTCTTAATGAATTTTTCTACTCTGAGTGCTCCAGCTAAGTGGAATCCTATAGTATTTGTTTTTATGTGACTGGTTTATTTTATCTAGCATAGTATTCTCAAGGTTCATCTGTATTATGGCATATATCAGAATTCCCTTCCTTTTTAAGGCTGAATAATATTCCATTGTCTGTATATACCACGTTTTGTTTATCCATTCACCCATTGATGGACATTTGGGCTGTTTTTGCCTCTTAGCTATTGTGAATAGTGCTGTTATGAATGTGGGTGTGCAAATATCTCTTCAAGGTTTTATTTTCTGTCATTTGTGTATATATCCAGAAGTGGATTACTAGATCCCATGGTGGTTCTATTTTTAATTTTTTGAGCAACCTCCAGACTTTGTTTCCAAAGCATCTGGGGCATTTTATGTACCTATCAGTGGTATATAAGAATTTCAATTTCTCCACAGTTGCCAACACTTGTTATGTATTATTTTTTTGATAGTAGCCATACTAATGGGTGTGAGGTGGCATCTCATTGTGATTTTGATTCGCATTTCCCTAATAATTAGTGATGTTGAGCATCTTTTCATGTGTTTATTGGACATTTGTAGATTTTCTTTTGAGAAATGTCTATTCACGTCCTTTGCCCTTTTTTAAATGAGGTTGTTGTTTTTCATTGTTGAGTTTTAGGAGTTCTTTATATAGTCTGGATATTAATGTCTCCTCAGATACATGCTATGCAAATATTTTCTTCCATCCTGTAGGCTGCCTTTTCACTCTGTTGTATTTTTTGATGCAGAGAAGTTTTTAGTTTTGATATAGTCCAGTGTATCTAATTTTATTTTCGTTGCTTGTGCTTTTGGTTCCATATCCAAGGAATCATTGCCAATTTCAGTGTCATGAAGCTTTTCCTCTCTGTTTTCTTTTTTTTTTTTTTTAGTTTGTTTGTTTTTGAGAGAGAGAGCAAGCGAGCAGGGGAGGGGCAGAGAGAGGGAAATAGAATCTGAAGCAGGCTCCAGGCTCTTGAGCTGTCAGCACAGAGCCTGATGTGGGGCTTGAACTCATGAACGCAAGATCATGACCTGAGCCGAAGTTGGACGCTTAACCGACTAAGTCACCCAGGTGTCCCTTCCTCTATGATTTCTTTTGAGAGTTTTATGTTTTTAATTCACATGCTTAGAACTTTGATGCACTGTGAGTTAATTTTTGTATATGGTGTAAGGTAAAGGCCCACCTTCATTATTTTGCACACAGATATTCTATTTACAGTACAATTTGTTGAAAGTATGTATTCTTTCTTGTCTGTCTTCTTTCATTCTGTAATTATGTGAAGATCCACCCAGGTTGTTGATCGTTTGTTCTTTTTTATGGCTGCAGAACGCTCCATAATACCATAGTTTAGCTGATCACCTGTGAAAGGACATTTTGGTTGTCCTCAGTTTTTGACTATTCTGAATAAAGCTGCTATCAATACTTACATATAAATTTTGGTAGGGACACATTTTCTTGGATTAATACCTAAACTGTGTCATATGGTAATTCTGTGTTTTATCTTTGGAGGAGCTGCCAGACTGTTTTCTACAGTAACTTGAATTATTTTTACATTTTTATTAGCAGTGTATGAGAGTTCCAGTTTTTCTACATCCTTGTCAACACTTGATATTTTTCCTTTTTTTAAAAATTATCATCATGGCTCTCCTGTCAGCTGTCAAGTGGTCTCTCAGTGCACTTTTCATTTGCTTTTCCCTAATGCTAAGGATGTTGAGCTCTTTTTCATGTGCTTATCTATCAATCAAATATCTTCTTTGCTCAAGTCTCTGTTCATCTCTCTTTTTTTACAGTTTATTAATTTTGAGGGAGAGAAAGAGCATGAGCAGAGGAGGGGTAGAGAGAGAGGGAAGGACAGAGAATCCCAAGCAGGCTCTGCACTGTCTGCAGAGTCCAGCATGAGGCTCGAATCCACAAACTGAGATTAGGACCTGAGCCAAAGTCAGGAGTCAGACACCTAACTGAATGATCCACTCAGGTGCCCCTGTTTATCTCTTAAATCTACTTATGTTTTTTATGCTGTTTATTTATTTTGAGAGAGGGAGAGAGAATCCAAAGCAGGCTGCATCCTGTCAGTGCAGGCAGGGCCCGATGCAGGGCTGGAATTCCTGAACTGTGAGATCGTGACCTAAGCCAAAACCAGGAGTCAGATGCTTAACCAACTGAGCCATCCAGTTGCCCAAGTCCACTTTTATCTTGAGTTGGTTGCTTGTTACTCTCTTACTGAGTTTTGAGAGTTCTGTAATACGTACTAGGTCTGACTCATTTATCAGGAATATGATTCACAAAGATTTTCTCCCAGGCTGTGCCTTGTCTTTTAATTGTCCTAACAGTGCTTTATAAGAAGAGCAGAGATCAAATTGTCAGTTTTCTCTGTTGTTGGTTTTGGTATTGTATCTAAGAAATTTTTATCTAACTCAAGGCTGCAAAGATTTTCTTTTATGTTTTCTTGTAAAAGTTTTATTGTTTTAGATCTTATATTTAGATCCATTTTGAGTTATTTTTGTATAGGATGCAAGATATAGATTAAGGATGTTTTCCCTGCATATGAATGTTCAATTATTCCAGCACCATTTTTTTAAAAAGTTGAATGACCTTTTAAAATAAATATTTAAGGGGCACCTGGTTGGCTCAGTCAGTTAAGCATCCGACTTCAGGTCAGTATCTCACGGTTCATGAGTTTGAGCCCCACATTGGTCTCTGTGCTAACAGCTCAGAGCCTGGAGCCTGCTTCAAAATCTGTCTCTCTCTTTCTCTCTCTGCTCTTCTATTCATGTGCACATGTGCTCTTCCTCTTACAAATAAACATTAAGAAAATAAGAGAAAAAATTAAAACAAAAGTTTGATCATATATATGGCTTTCTTGTCCAAAGACTTCCTTTGGATCCTTGTGTCTTTTATTTATTTATTTATTTATTTATTTATTAATGGTTTGTTTTTTTTTTTTTGAGAGAGAGCACAAGTGGGGAAGGGGCAGAGAGAGAGGGGGGAGGCACAGAATCTGAAGCAAGTTCCAGGCTCCAGGCTCTGAGCTGTCAGCAAAGAGCCTCATGCAGGGATCGAACCCATGAACCATGAGATCCTGACCTGAAGTAGGATGCTTAACTGACTGAGCCACCCAGGCGCCCCCACGGGTCCTCATTTCTTTTAGAAAGTAGCTATTTATTTACAAGAAACTGCATGATTTGGGTCTTGTACATAATTCTGACCACCTCTCATCTCCTGTCACTGCCCATCTTGTACTCCAAGCTCCAAATATGCTAAAGTCCCCCATAGGGGACCAAGTGTCTTTGTGTTGCCTTCTGGGATTTTGCAAATTCTTTTTCCTCTGCTTAGAATATTTTCTCACCATTCCCCTACTATCTTACCTTTATCTGCAGTTTAATTCTTTTGGAAGCTTGCCCTGACTCTTGCCCTCACTCCCACTCTTAACTCATATTGGATCATTTCTCTTCTTAATGTACAGGTAGCACTTTTTGCTTTCGTGTCAATGCACTGGTGGTGCAGTGTTGAATTTGGTTGGTTATTTGTCTCTGCCTCACTAATGGGAGGTCCATGAGAAAGTAGTGCCTGGAATGTAGTAGGTATTCACAAAATATTTGTTAAATCAGTGAATGATTGTAAATGAGGTCAGAGTGAGTGAAGAAACGTTGTTGTGGTGTTCTTTTGAGGTTGGAGTGAAAAAATGAGTGGATGTCTGAGAATTTCAGAAATTAAGGATTTTGTTGAATAGCCTTCAGGATTGAATCTTCAATAGAATTGGTTACCTTTTAGCTAATCATTTATATACTCTTAACTGGTCTGTGGACAGACACATTCCTCTTGTCTTAATTTTGCAGGGGTCAGTAAATACTATTCAGGGTCCCAAAAGAGGACAGATATTTTTGATCAAACCAGTGGTAGAGGTAGAATGGACTTTGGTTTGGTGCTGCTAGAGTTAAGGCCAATGCTTTGTAAAGCATGCTTATTATTTAATTAATACATTGGTTATGCTAAAGAAGCCATTTGAGCAATAGGGCAATCAAATGCATCGTCAAGCTAACCTCTTTGAGCATCGTAGGGTGGGGCTATACTGTCTTTGAGAACTCTCAGTATATCCCAAGGGATATGGGGCTGAAGGGTACCAGTGTTCCACATATTCTTCCTGCTATCTGGGATCTGGATTTCTATTTAAATTCCTTAAAAAATTTTTTTAAGTTCATTTATTTATTTTGAGAGAGAGAACACAAGCAGGGCAGGGGCAGAGAGAGAAAATCCCAAGTAGACTCCATGCTGTCACGAACCATGAGATCATGACCTGAGCTGAAATCAGATGCTCGATTGACTGGGCCACCTAGGGGCCCCAATTTTTTAAAGTTTTATTTTATTTATTAAAATTTTTAAAAATGTTTATTCATTTTTGAGAGAGACAGAGAGAGAGCAGGGGAGGAGCAGAGAGAGGGAAACAGAATCTGAAGCAGGCTCCAGGCTCTGAGCTGCCAGCACAGAGCCCAACACGGGGCTGGAACACACAAACCGCGAGATCATGACCCGAGCCGAAGCTGGATGCTTAACCGACTGAGCCAACCAGGCGCCTCTTTATTTTTTTGTTTTAGAGAGAGAGAGCATGCAGGGGAGAAGGGTGTGGGGAGAGAGGGAGAGAGAAAGAGAGAGAGAGAATCTTAAGCAGGCTCCATGCTCAGTGTGGAGCCTGACCCAGGTTCTATCCCATGGCCCAGGTCTATCCCATGACCCTGGGATCATGACCTGACCCAAAATCAAGAATCAGGCACTCAACCAACTGAGTCCCCAGGTGCCCCAACCTTCTAAGTATGGCTAGACATAGAGCATGTTTCCCACGGCCCTTAGAATCTTTTTCTGTACCTCAGGTTCGCACTGCTCCTTGGAACACCACAAGGGCTTTCATTGCTGCTATGAAGGGCAAGTGTCTCCTGGAGGTGACTGGGGTGGCAGATCCTACAGGGTGTGGTGAAGGATTCTCCTATGTCAAGATTCCAAACAAACCAACACAGCAGAAGGTGAGACTGTCTGAAAAAGCTAAAAATCAGGGGAGGAAGAACTGGAAGTTAAGGAGTGGAGATGGATGGGGTCGAGGACTTGGAAAACACCTAAGTTGACAGGATGACTAGATGCCTGCTATAAGGGGTTCCACTTATTACAGTTCTTGGGTTTTATGTCTGAGGTAGGATGATAAGGAACCTCAGCCCGTGAAGAAGACAGTGACAGGAACAGATGCAGATCTCCGTCGCCTTTCTCTGAAAAATGCCAAGCAGCTTCTACGTAAATTTGGTGTGCCTGAGGAAGAGGTGAGTGTGGAGGAGGGAAACTTTGAGTCTCCTAGCGGCTTTACATTTAGAGGGAAAAGCTAGGAGGCAGATGTAAGGAACTATGTGGATAATTTTGTGGTGTAGGTTGTAGTATACTGCATCTTATATGCTTTTTCATGAGTTAGCTTTCTCAAAGCTTTCTGTTTAAACTGCTTTGGGTGATTTAAAATTTTTTAAAAAACTTTTTACATTTTTTATTTTTTTTTATATTTGAGAGAGAGAGAGCAATAGCACGAGCAGGGGAGGGACAGAGAGACACAATCTGAAAGCAGGCTCTATCTAGGCTCTGAGCTGTCAGCACAGAGCCCAAGATGGGGCTCGAACTCAGGAGCAGTGAGATCATGACCTGAGCCAAAGTCAGACACTTAACTGACTGAGCCACTTAGGCTCCCCTGGGTGATATTTATTTATTTATTTATTTATTTATTTATTTAGGTCTACTTCTCTAAGCGTGTGCCTTGGTTTATTCTTTGAAATCTCTGATGATTTATGTATATGTGTGTGTCTGTCTCTTCTGTAGATTAAAAAGTTGTCCCGCTGGGAAGTGATCGATGTGGTACGCACAATGTCAACAGAACAGGCCCGCTCTGGAGAGGGGCCCATGAGTAAATTTGCCCGTGGATCAAGGTTTTCTGTGGCTGAGCATCAAGAGCGTTACAAAGAGGAATGTCAGCGCATCTTTGACCTACAGAACAAGTGTGTTTGTTTGAGAAAATTCATGCTGTAAAGGGGAGGGGTCACAGACACTGTATTATAATGAAGAGGAGGTTACCTGATCATGTGACTAGGGGGTCAGGTATCTGAGATTTCAGGGTGGTATCTGTTCATAATACTGCTCGGATACTTATTCCTTTCAGAGCAACTCGGCAAAGGTTTTGAATTGGCAGGAGGTGCTAGGTTTGAGGTCTAGGTTCCATGGCAACTTCTGTGGTCTATTTGGGCCTGGTAGTTATTACAGTGGTGATAAGGGACAGTGAGTTTTTTTCTGAAGGCTTTACTTATCCACATGGTAATGCTCTATTAAAAATATTTCTCAGCATCACTCAGCATCAGGGAAATACAAATCAAAACCACACTGAGATACCACCTCACACCAGTCAGAGTGGCTAAAATGAACAAATCAAGAGACTATAGATGCTGGCGAGGGTGTGGAGAGATGGGCACCCTCCTGCACTGTTGATGGGAACGTATACTGGTGCAGCCGCTCTGGACAACAGTGTGGAGGTTCCTCAAAAAAGTATCAGTAGAACTCCCCTATGACCCAGCAATAGCACTGCTGGGGATCTACCCAAGGGATACAGAAGTGCTGATGCATAGGGGCACATGTACCCCAATGTTCATAGCGGCACTTTCTACAATAGCCAAATCATGGAAAGAGCCTAAATGTCCGTCAACTCATGAATGGATCAAGAAGATGTGGTATATATATATACAATCGAGTACTACATGGCAATGAGAAAAAATGAAATCTGGCCATTTGTATAAAATGGATGGACCTGGAGGGAGTCATGCTAAGCGAAATAAGTGAGGCGGAGGACAGATACCATATGTTTTCACTCATAGGTCTAACAGGAGAAATCTAATAGGAGACCATGGGAATGGGAAAGCGGGGTGGGGAAAGAGTTGGGGAGAGGGAGTGAGGCAAATCATGAGAGACTTTGGAATGCTGAGAACAAACTGAGGGCTGAAGAGAGAGGGGGAAGGGGAAGGGGGTGATGGTCATGGAGAGGGGCACTTGTGGGGAAGAGCACTGGGTGTTCTATGGAAACCAACTTGGTAATAAAGTATATAAAAAATGTTTCACAGGCTTTCTTGAGGAATTCTGTGCTATTTCATATTTCAAACTTCCCTTGTTGACAGATGTCTAGGAAAACTTTGGAAAACTTTTCTGTTAAGGCCCCCCCCCATGTCTTAGCGGATTTAGGGTATTCCTTTTTAAGGTTGATTTCCCAATTTCTTCCTCTTACCTAAAACTGTATTTCTTGAGCTCTTTATACATTTTCATATTTCCCCTCCTCTTAACATTGTTTTTCTCTTTTTAGAGTTTTGTCATCGACCGAAGTATTATCAACGGACACAGACAGCAGCTCAGCTGAAGACAGTGACTTCGAAGAAATGGGAAAAAACATTGAGAACATGTTGCAGAATAAGAAAACCAGCTCTCAGCTGTCACGTGAACGGGAGGAGCAGGAGCGAAAGGAACTACAGCGGATGCTACTGGGTGAGGCTAGTGGCTTCATGGACCAGAAAGAGAAGGATTGGCAAAGTGTAACTAACTGGAGACTAATAACTGAGGCAAAGCTGGAGGTGGGCGAAGTAGGGGATGAGTATAGACATGCCTGTAGATGTGGTAGGGGATTACTGCAGCCTGGACTGTAGGTTTGTTTGGGGCACAGATAGAAGACATGCTGCCGGTCTGCTCCCTGCCTCTGGCATGTACCGGGCCCACCCAAGCCAGGGCTAGCCATGCTGTGTGGCATGTGAGCTTTCTGGGCATTCCTCCTAGAGGGGAGAGTTTGTCATGCAGAATTTGTGGATGGATTTGGGGAGTTGCTCTTGAACCCTCTGAAATCACATGTAAAATTCTGTGTAAGTGTGCCTTTTCTGAGGAGAAGATCCACGGTTTTCAGAAGGTTCTCAACGGGGTCTTATGCCCTCAAAAGAGTTAAAGTTAAAAGTCAACGAGAAATTGCAAAAGTTTAGGGAGGGGACGATAAAGGCTTGAACTGGTCTGGTATAAGGATATAGGGAGTAAGAAGAGGAAGAAGATCAAGGTGACTCTAAGATTTCATTCTGGGCCTGCCAGAAGGATGGTGGTCCCATTGATTAAAGTAAAGTGGTACATTTCAGAGAAAGAAGCAGGTGTGAGAAGGGAGGAAGTAACGTGTGGCGTTTGAGGTGCCCATGACACTTCCCAGTATAGGTGTCAAGCAGGTAATCGAAAGTTTCGATGTAGATAAAGTCAGAGAGGTCATAAAGACTCCAGATGAAGATTTGAATGACTGTTCTCACTCCTAGTAGTGTTTCCTTTGTTTGCTCCTCTCTGTAAATGCTTTAATGTGATTCTGTGTTCTGACTACTTTGTAAAGATGTGATCAAGCCTTTCCATCAGTGCGGTCCTGGACCAGCAGTATCTACATCACATGGGAGCTTGTTAAAAACGCAGACTCTCAGCCTCACCCCAAACCCTACTGAATTTGAATCTCTTTTAATGAGAATTTTCAAGTGATTCCTATTCATTCACATTAAATTTTAAGAAGCATACTCTAGGCCTTGAGACTCTGGACTTGCTTCTATGGGGCAGTTTTGCCCCTTGGTGCTTGGGTACTTTTTTTTTTTTAATTTTGTTAACTTTTGTTTATTTTGGAGAGAGAGAGAGAGACAGAGAGACAGAGTGTGAGTAGGGGAGGGGCAGAGAGAGGGAGACACAGAATGCGAAGCAGACTCCAGGCTCTGAGCTGTCAGCCCAGAGCTGGATGCGGGGCTCGAACACCCGAACCATGAGATCATGACCCGAGCCGAAGTTAGACGTTTAACCGACTGGGTAACTCAGGTGCCCAGGTGCTTTTCTTTAACGTGAACATCAGCTTCTTGCTCCTTAGACTTTCTTTTGCTATTCAGAGGACTTGGAATACAGCTACTGTTCTTCTGTCCCCTGTAATAAACATGTAGTTCATTGAGGTCCTTTCAGAACTTCTTGTACTTAACAAAAAATAGAACACTGACAGTGGTAAAATCAAGTCAGGAGAGAACAAATCAGTGTACTGGGGACTGGTGGTGACGTTGATGCTTTCTGTAGAACCATACTTTTATGGCGTGTTGAGGTTTGAGGTTCCCGCTCCACGCCAGGAAAAAGACTGTTTGGGTGGAAGGGGGAATGTGTGGAAATCTTTTTCTGCCTTGCAGCAGCAGGTTCAGCAGCAGCAGGAAACAATCACAGAGACGATGACACAGCTTCTGTGACTAGCCTTAACTCTTCTGCCACTGGGCGTTGTCTCAAGATTTATCGCACATTTCGAGATGAAGAGGGGAAAGAATATGTTCGCTGTGAGACAGTTCGAAAGCCAGCTGTCATTGATGCCTATGTGCGCATACGGACCACAAAAGATGAGGAATTCATGTGAGTTTGACTCACCCCTTTCCAGTATGATAAGGAGGACGATAAAAGTGGTAGGGAAGGGGAATGAGGTAGGTGCTTGAGTCTTAAGTGACAGGATTTTCTGTAAAGTTGTCCTTAGCCGTCTGCATTGATTGCATGCCTTTAGATCTTTGGGTTTGAACAGAACCAAATCACAGGGAGAATTTCAGATTTGCTACAAAATAAAGGCACATCTCTAGTTCCACCTGGATCCTTTGCATTGTGGTCAGTTGGCAGCAATCTCTGGAATTACTCACGATGTTTCTTTCTGAGAGAGGTAGCTTCTGGCACCAGGAAGGCTGCTGAGTTGGGGAGGTGGGAGTGCCAGGCAGCCCCTTTTATTTCTGTCTGGATGGATGACTTTAGTTGTGAGATGTTTAGCTCTCAGGACAGTCTTCTTGGCTTAAGTTTGCTTATGGCCCTGTTCTGTGTCCCCCCCTTGTCGTTTAGTCGAAAGTTTGCCCTTTTTGATGAACAGCATAGAGAAGAGATGCGAAAGGAGCGGCGGAGGATTCAAGAGCAGCTTAGGCGGCTTAAGCGGAACCAGGAAAAGGAGAAGCTTAAGGGTCCTCCCGAGAAGAAACCCAAAAAAATGAAGGAGCGTCCTGACCTAAAAGTAAATATTAATGTGGCATAGTCATAAGCTAAGAAGGCAAAGGAAGGAAGCATGCTTTTTCCCTTAGCTTTTGGCACCCTCCCTAACTGGGAATGAGGTCAGTATTGTGGAAAGCTAGTTTGAGCTGGTGTGGCTACTAGGCAGATGTTACTGGTACTCGTGTGACTGGTACCAGTAACCGAACCTGGTGCCATTGGGTGTTAATTTTATACTTCATCATTTGGAAATAGTTCCTAGGAGTTAAGATAGGTCTGGTTGAGATAGATTTTTTTTACGTGTATATCTATATATATACATACACATACATCTTTTTTAAATTGTACACATTGAAAGAAGTAATAGAAAAAAACATACAGTACAGGTTAATTTCCATAACTTAGATAGGATTCCAGATGTTACTCTATAACAACTGTAATGTACACTGTAAAATGAGGCAACTGCAATATAGTGGAAAGAGCCATGGACTTGGAAACAGAAGCTCCGACTTCGGGTTCTGGTTTTGCCATTAGTTGTTCTGGGACCTTAACCTTACCATACCTGTTTTTCTCTTCTATAAAATACGATACCTGTCTCATAGTGTTGTTGGAGTAATGCATGGGAAGCACTTTACACACTATAAAATTCTCAGTAAATGTAAACTGCTGGTAATATGAACTGAGGTCATTAAATATTTTCAAGTTCCTTTCTTTTTTTTAAATTTTTAATGTTTGTTTATATGAGAGGGCGAGAGAGAGAGAGAGAGAGAGAGAGAGAGAGAGAGAGCGCGCACGCGCGCGCAGAAGCAGTGGAGGGACAGAGAGAGAGGAAGACAACAGAATCTGAAGCAGGTTCCAGGTTCTGAACTGTAAGCACAGAGCCCAACGTGGGGCTCACCCATGAACTGTGAGATCATGACCTGAACTGAAGTCAGACACTTAGCTGATTGAGCCACCCAGGTTCCCCTCAAGTTCCTTCCTTATATATGATATTTTACAGATGAAACTGAGGTAGTTTCAAAGCTGAGATGGAGACTTGGTATTACTGAGCCTTTTCCTTGGGACTGGAAATACACCTTGGGCTTCCAAGAGATTTTCTCCTGCATATTTAACATTTTCATACTTTACAACTTAAATTGAGGGTAGAAATCCTCTCCCTTTTCTTTCTCACTTGATATTTTTTAAATGTCCAGTCTCTGAATTGCATTTTATTTTTAATATATCCTTTCCATACATGCTCTTTTGTCCAGTGGCTTCTGGTCGAAAGGTGTGGAGCAATTCTGTTATAACAAAAGTTCTGCACCTGCCTTTGTTTCTCTCCTGCCTTGTGTGTATTTTGTAAAGCGAATCTCATGCAGCCTGTTTATCTCTGATGCACTCATACCTTCCCTTTTGCAGCTGAAGTGTGGGGCTTGTGGTGCCATTGGGCACATGAGGACAAACAAATTCTGCCCCCTCTACTATCAAACAAATGCTCCACCCTCCAACCCTGTTGCCATGACAGAGGAGCAGGAGGAAGAGTTGGAAAAGACTGTCATTCATAATGATAATGAAGAACTGATCAAGGTTGAAGGGACCAAGATTGTCCTGGGGAAACAGCTGATTGAGAGGTAAGGGATAGCACCCAGGAAGCGCTGTGGGGAGATCTGTCGGTGGTCAAAGGGGTGCAGGGGTGGGTATGATGGGTCATGGGTTTTCCTCAGTAATTGTTTCCAGTAATGAAAATTAGGGTTTTTTGGGGTTTTTTTTTGTTTGTTTTTTTTGTCATAAAGCACCCCTTAGGCTCTCCCGCTTGCCTTGGGCATCCTCCCTAACTTCCTGAGTCTCCACTTCCTTATTTACAAAATAAAACCACCTTGATCAGGGTAGTTGCGAGGGTAAAATGAGAGATTATAGAAGCATGTAGTATAGTGCCTGGCATAGAGTACTTCCAGGCACTCACTGTATTTGTAAAGTCCGTAATTTCAGTGTTTTTTTAATGTTTATTTATTTTTGTATATGTGCTGCTGAAGTGAACACGATGTTTGTTTATTTTTGAAAGAGAGACAAGACTATGAGCAGGGGAGGGGCAGAGAGAGAGGGAGACACAGAATCAAAGCAGGCTCCAGGCTCTGAGCTGTCAGCACAGAGCCCGACGTGGGGCTCAAACCCACAAACTGTGGGATCATGGCCTGAGCCGAAGTCAGGCCCACCCAGCCACCCCCCTAATCTCAGTGTTCTGATAATGGACCACCCAGAAGGATTAAGGAGACATGAACTATGCTTATCCTTACCTGTCTCTTGCTCTCAGAGAATGTAACAGATAATCAAGTGGAAAAGTTTTTAAATTAAAAAACATTTTCCCCTCTGATTTTTTATTTAGAAACTTGCAAACCTAAAGAAAAGTTGAAAGAAATAAGAGTATATCATTCTCTAAAGTTACAGTTAATGTTTGTCATATTTGTTTCATTTTTATATACCTAAAACTTATTTTTGCTAAACTATTTAGAAAAAAGTTGCAGGCATCTTGATGTTGCACTCATAAATACCACACACTGTCTAAGACTAAGGACATAACACACCATTATACCTAAGAAAATTAACCTTAAGTCAGTAGTATCTAATGTCTGGTTCTTATTTAAATTTCTCTGGTTATCTCAATGTCCTTTATGGCCTGCCCTGCCTCCAGTTCAGGATCCAATCCCAGTTCAGACATGAAGTATTTTGTTATATTTTTTTTAATGTTTTTTTTATTTATTTTTGAGAGAGAGAGTGTGAGCAGGGGAGGGTCAGAGAGAGAGAGACACACACACAGAATCTGAAGACAGGCTCCAGGCTCCGAGCTAACTGTCAGCACGGAGCCTGATGCAGGGCTCGAACCCACGAACCGTGAGATCGTGACCTGAGCCAAAGTCAGTCACTCAACCGACTGAGCCACCCAGGTGCCCCCATGAAGTATTTTGAATACTTTTTAATCTCGAACTGTTTTCTCTGCCTATTTTGGTTTGCATGGCATTGAATTTTTTGAAGAGTCCAGGCCAGCTGTCTCTTAAGATATCCCATGTTCTGGATTCGTCTGATTGTTTTCTCATTGATTATGTTTAGATTAAATGTCTTTTGGCAAGATTACTATATCGGTGACAATGCGTACTTACTAGGCCACATCGAGAAGCATGTAATGCCGGGTTTTCTCACTATTCAGATCATCTTGTTTAAGTGGTGATCCCCAGAACCCTCTTATAATAAAGGCGTGTTTTTCCCTTTGTAATTAGCATGTGGGTGAATATCCTGTTCCCTAACCATCTTTCTCTCAGTAGTTGTAGCATCCATTGATGATCGCTGCCTAACTCAGTGATTACATTGGGGGCTGTGAAACCGTGGTTTTTCTTATTATGGCATTCTTTCTACATTAAATGGCATTCTATAAAGAAGAGCTCTCCTTTCCTTTTTGTTTATTGATATGGATGTTGAAATTCTTCCTTTTGTAAACCTAGTGTAATTTGATTTATTAACACTGGCTTAACTGTGATGCTCATATTGTCTCAAATTTGACCTCTTAAAGCCAGATCCTGTGTCCTTTTGAGAACTCTTTGCTTTCTGACATAAAATGTTCTACGCTGTCCTTGGTATTTCCTTGTTCAAGACCTAGAGCCAGCCATTTCTTCAAAGGGCCCTGGTTCCTTTTATTGGGGAATGGTATTTAGAACCAAGATCTAGGTGTTAAGTATGCTTATTGCCACTGAGATGTTCTTGCTTCTAGGCTTTTAGTGGACAGAACTAGGGAATAAAGATATATTGTAAATAATATATCAAAACCTGGATATCAAAACTTCCAATTCAAATTGTATCTACAGAGTCTTACTCTTCCCCCATTCATATTGGTATCCTTTCTCTGGTTCCCAGCATCAAGATGTTGAATCGTTTGCTCCATCTGTACCTCTGTTATATACAAAGTGGTCTGAGAATTATAATGCCAATACCACTAACAACAAACCTTTAAAGTAGGTTCAAGGTGTTTGCTCTAATTTGTTGTCCTTAGACTATATGTCATTGAAGTTGTATAGTCAGGGTATTAATTCAAAATATATTTGAATGATTTTTTGTGTGTAATTTTTAATCAATTTGATATATAGTTATATTCATTTCTTTCTTATTGAGGTAAAATTGGTATATAGCGTGTAAGTTTTAGATGTACAGTATTATAAATCACTGTTTATGTATATTACAAAGGGATCACCATCATAAGCCTAGTTACCATCCATCACCATATGATTTGTTTGTTTCTATCAAGCTTGGGACTCTTTTCCATTCTTGATTTAATATATCAGTATCTGTAATAGTATGTTTTGAAGCACATTAGAAAAGGAAAATGTAGCATCTTGCTTTTGTGCAACGTAAAGGAAGAAGGTGGGTGGGCTTTTAATGATTGAGAGAAACTCAAACTCATTTTTATTTCAAACCAGTTTTTAATTTCTTCCTTGTTTCCACTGTAAGTAAGTTCAGCTTCCTAGCCCTTGAACCCTAAGGTAGAGTGTTGGAGCTGGAAGGATTCTTGAAAGTCCTTTAACACCATTCCCTTATCTTCCAAATTTAGGAAACTGAGGTGGGGGCGCCTGGGTGGCTCAGTTGGTTAGGTGTCCAGCTTTGGCTCAGGTCAAGATCTCATGGTTCATGCGTTTGAGCCCCGCATCAGACTCTGGGCTGACAGCTAGCCCAGAGCCTAGAGCCTGCTTCAGATTCTGTATCTCTTCTCTCTCTCTGACCCTCCCCTGCTTGCACTGTCTCTCTGTCTCTCAAAAATAAATAAAAAACATTAGAAAAATTAAAAAAAAAAAGGAAACTGAGGTGAAGTTGTGGCTTGCCTAGTCTTTATTAATTTGGAAATTGTATGAGGCCTTGCCTGATCTGAGCCTTAGAATGCAGATATCTGGCCTTTGGTTTGGCTTTTTCCTCCCCAGGCTCATGACTTATTCACTGTAGTTGGTTTATTTTCTGGGGACTAGAGAGATACGGACTGTATGCTATGAAAGTGTTACTGATTACAGTGCAGATGAGGTTCGCAGAAAATCCCTGGTTCTCAAGTTCCCCAAACAGCAACTTCCTCCCAAGAAGAAACGGCGAGTTGGAACCACTGTTCACTGTGACTACTTAAATGTGAGTATCTGCATTGCTTCTTTCTTTTTTTTTTTTTTTTTGCTTTTCCTCCATTTTTTTTCATAATATTTTATTGTCAAATTGTTTTCCATACAACACCCAGTGCTCTTCCCCTTAAGTGCCCTCCACCATCACCACCACCTCTTTTCCCCCCTCCCCCTTCCCCTTCAACCCTCAGTTCATTCTCAGCATTCAATAGTCTCTCAAGTTTTGCATCCCTCTCTCTCCCTCCTCCGTTCCCCCTGGTTCTCCATTAGGTCTCTCCTGTTTTCCTGCTAGACCTATGAGTGCAAACATATGGTTTCTGTCCTTCTCTGCCTGCCTTACTTCACTCAGCATGACACCCTCAAGGTCCATCCACTTTCCTACGAAGGGCCATATGTCCTTCCCTCTCATTGCCATGTAGTACTCCATCGTGAATATATCCCACATCTTCTTGATCCGTTCATCAGGTGGTGGACATTTAGGCTCCTTCCATGTTTTGGCTATTGTTGACATTGCTGCTATGAACATTGGGGTACATGTGCTCCTATGCATCAGCATTCCTGTCTCTCTTGGGTAAATCCCCAGCAATAGCATTAGGGAGTTCTATCGATAGTTTTTTGAGGAACCTCCACACTGTTTTCCAGAGCGGCTGCATGCATTGCTTCTTTCTGACTGGGTGGGATTCTCATTGATTCCTCAAGTGCTCTAACTCATGACTCTGGCCCACCCTTAGGTTCTTCCTTTGGCTTTGCCCTGAAAATTATGCATACTGTTCGTTACAAGATTTCTAGGCTATAACTAGAAAGTAATATTTGTTTGTTTTTCTTACCTAATGGAGCACTCTGATTTCTCATTTTTCCTTAGAGACCTCATAAGTCCATCCACCGGCGCAGGACAGACCCGATGGTGACCTTGTCATCCATCTTGGAGTCTATCATCAATGACATGAGAGATCTTCCAAATGTGAGTTCATTGCATTCATGTCTGCATTAGGAATGGTAAGGCCCTTTGTTGTGCCTGTGATATCAAATAGAGGGCAGTAGAGGACAGGCTTAGGTACCTGGAACTCCTAATTTTTTGGAATGTAGTTTTGGGTTTGTTTGTTTTTTAAAATAGTTTAGTAGAGGAAACAGACACCTATGTGCTTTATCTCGAAAGATTCCTTTGAGAGTTGATGGCGAGGTAGACCGGTAAGATGTGAGTCTTTAGGAATCGGCTCTGGCAAGTGTTCTTTATTCACGGACAATGCTATCTCTTGTTGGCACAGACCTACCCTTTCCACACTCCAGTCAATGCAAAGGTTGTGAAGGATTACTACAAAATCATTACTCGACCAATGGACTTACAGACACTCCGTGAAAATGTACGTAAACGCCTCTACCCATCTCGGGAAGAGTTCAGAGAACATTTGGAGCTAATTGTGAAAAACAGTGCAACCTACAATGGTAAGAATCACCTGTTCCTTAACTTCAAAGGTCACCTTTCAGTGACCTAGTCACCTTACTAGTCCTAAAGTCAGACTGTATTGGACTGACTGAAATGGTGTACAATGTATTAGTGCATTTTGGAGTCATGAAAATCAGATAGTGCACATTTTTGTCATTTAATATTGCTTCTTTTTAGTCCCACTTTTGAATATGTCCTCTGGAGAATTTGGAGTCCATCTTTTGAAGTGAAATGATTGCATGGAGATTAATAGGAGGAAGTGGGCCTAATTAAGTGGGAGGGAGAGACAGTGTGGATGGAATCGGTGCAGAGTGTGTGCCTGTGACCGTATTTGTTGTGTCTTGGATTTGATCTGCAGATTAGTTATAGGGGCTATTTTATGTTCACTTTGCTCAAAAGCTGGAAAGGGAAGGAGAAAGAAATCTGCTTTCTGAGTCTTAAAAGGGGGGAAATGGTACAGCTTCTGCATATAAGGGAGATAAAGGTTTCTGGTCTCCAGTTGGATCCTTGAGCACAGATTCATGTATATAAGTGTGGGGATTAAAAGTACAGCCAAAGAATGAATCACGGCTCTGCCACTTACGAATTAGGTTACCTTAGACAAGTTCTTAGACAAGTTACCCGAGACAGCCTCTCACAGCCTCCTCATTATTGTCATCTGTTAAACTTGGGACAGTAGAAGTACCTAGATTCTGTGACCTTTCACAAGCAGGCCTGATCCGTTTATGTAGTTTCCTGTCCAGTGCCTGGCTCCCATACCTACTAGAGACTCCTGCCACATTTCACGAAATATCCTGTCGCCATTTCTTCATTCCTCTTGCACATTCTGTGCCCTGTCTAGAATGCTCTTTCTTCCCTTTTGGTGATGAATTTCCATTCATATTTTCCAGACCAATTCATATCATCTCTTCATGGAGACTTACTCAGACTGCCTGAAATACCATTTTTTGATCCTCTGTGCTCTCCAGCACAATTAAATCCACTTTTATGATTCTTATTATGTCATTATAGTTATTTATATAGCTGAATCTCCCACCACTTTGTGACCTCCTGGAGAGACTATGTCTTATTCATCTTTATATTCTCAAGGCCTAGTAGAATGCTAGACACACACACACACACACACACACAAGGGAAGAATACGTTTGTTAGGCTCAACTGTCATTCAGGTTATAAGGATGAATACTTAAAAGTCAGATTGGGGGTGCCTGGGTGGCTAAGTTGGTT
>NC_043717.1:52124052-52211067 GCF_006229205.1 Suricata suricatta
CTCTCTCTCTCTCTCTCTCTCTCCCCCTCCCTCCCTCCTCCCCCCCCCTCCCTCGCTCCTCCTCCCTCCTCTCCCTCTCCCCTCTGTCTCTCTCCCTTACTCTATCTCTCTCTAAAGAAACAAAAGGAAAAAAAGAAGAGTTAGATTGAAATAGGAATGAGAAGGTATGAGTTGACTTTGAAAATACAGAGCTAAAGTGCCTGTGGGTCATTTAGGTAGAGATGTTAGTAAAAAAAAAAAAATTGAATACAATTTGTCAAAATGGCTTACATACAACACCCAGTGCACATCCCAACAAGTGCCCTCCTCCCCCCATCCACCCTCAGTTGGGTTCTCTGTATTTAAGAATCTCTTAAGGTTTGCCTCCCTCCCTCTCTGTAACTATTTTTCCCCTTCCCTTCCCCCATGGTCCTCTGTTAAGTTTCTCAAGATCCACGTATGAGTGAAAACATATGGTATCTGTCTTTCTCTGACTGACATATTTTATTTAGCATAATACCCTCCAGTTCCATCCAAGTTGCTGCAAATGACATGATTTCATTTCTTCTCATTGCCGTGTAAAAAAAATTGAAATTAAAGTTGTGACTTTTTCATAGCGTTACATCCCCCCAGCTCAATCCTTTCTTCCTCAAACCTGTTGCTGATAATAGTAGTAGTAGCAGTACTATCATTGGCTCCAAGTGTTTTACTTGCATTGTTTTCTTTATTTCACCTTAAGAAATCTCTGAAATGGGTACTATTATAATCCTTATTTTTACGGATAAATAGATAATCCTGTAGTGTTTAAATAATTTCACTAAGGTGGTCACACCGCTAAAAAGTTGCAGAGATGTGAATCCAGATGTAATTCCAGAGCCTATTATGCTCTTTTTTTTTAAAGTTTATTTCTTTTTGAGAGATAGAGTATGAGTTGGGGAGGAGCAGAGAGAGAGGAAGAAAAAGAATCCCAAGTAGGTTCTGCACTGTCAGCACAGAGCCCAGTGCGGGGCTCGATCTCACGAACAGTGAGATCATGACCTGAGCTGAAACCAAGAGTCAGATGCCTACTGATTGAGCCACCCAGGCACCCCAGAGCCTATGCTCTTAACCACTATGTTTGATCTACTCTTCTCCACTTACTCACTTTACATTCACACTTTACAGCAACTGCCTTCCGCAGAAGTACCAGTAACCTCCTAATTGCTGGATCAAGTGGCCACATTCCAGAAATACCTGTTCACTTAAATAGCTTTATTGAGATGTGATTCACATAATATACAATTTACACATTTATTTATTTTTAAATATTTACTTATTTTTGAGAGAACGTGCATGCAGGGTGGGCGGAGGGGGACAGAGGATCTGACGTATAGGCTCTGAGTTCAACGGCAGAGAGCCCAATGCAGGGCTCAAACTCACAAACCTTGAGATTATGACCTGAGCCAAAGTCAGATGCTCAATCTGAGCCACCCAGGAGCTCCCAATTCACGCTTTTAAAGGGATCAGTTTTAATATGTATGTGGTAGCATGTATCAGTACTTCATTCCTTTTTATCATCACTTAGAACTCCATTGTATAGGTATACCCCATTTTAAGAATTTCTTCATCAGTTTGTAGACATCTCCATTATTTATACTTGGTTAGTACAAAAAAATGTTGCTGTGAACATTTGTGTATAAGCTTTTGTGTACACGTTTGTTTTCATTTCTCTTATATATATATATAGGGGTGGAATTGCATGGAAGCTCTATGTTTAACTTTTTGATGGGGCACCTGGGTATCTCATTCAGTTGAGTATCTGACTCTTGATTTCTGCTCAGGTTGTGATCCCAGGGTCATGGGATTGAGCCCCGCGTTGGGCTCCATGCGGAGCATGGAGGCTGCTTGAAATATTCTCTCTCCTTCTCTCCCTCCCTTTCTGCCCCTCTCCCCTGCTTGTGGGTTCTTTTTCTTAAAAAAAAAAAAAAAAAGTTTAAAAAAACTTGGGGCACTTGGGTGGCTCAGTTGGCTAAGCATCCAATGCTTGATTTTGGCTCAGGTCAGGATCTCACAGTTTATGAGATCGAACCCCGCGCCAGGCTCCGTGCTGACAGCCCTCTCTTTCTGTCACTCTCCTACTCGCATTCTCTCTCTCTCTCTCTCTCTCTCAAAATAAATAGGCTTAAAAAACTTTTTGAAAATCAATCAAGTTGTTTTCCAGAGCAACTGCAACATTTTATAATCCCGTCAGCAGTATGTAAGGGTTCTGATTTCTTCACATCCTTGTCACCACTTGTTATCATCTTTTTTGTTCTAACCATCTTGGTGGATGTGAAGTGGTATCTTACTGTGGTCTCCCTAATGACTAATGATACTGAGCATCTTTTCCCCCCAGTTTTACCGAGATAGAATTGACATATAGCACCGTGTAAATTTAAGGTATATGGCATCATGGTTTGACTTAATGTAGTGTGAAAAGATTACCGCAGTAAGTTTAGTAATCATATATCATCTCGTATAGATACAAAAAAAAAAGAAAGAAAATTTCTTCCTTGTGATGAAAACTCTTGACTGTCAGCAGTTTTACTGTATACCATACAGCAGCCTTAACTGGAGTGTAGTCATCATGCTGCACATTGCATCCCTAGTGCTTATTTCTCTACAATCAGAACTTTGGGGGCGCCTGGGTGGCTCATTCGGTTAAACGTCCGGCTTCGGCTCAGGTCAAGATCTCACAGTTCGTGGGTTCAAGCCTCCCATAGGGCTCTGTGCTTACAGCTCAGAGCCTGGAGCCTGTCTTCAGATTCTGTGCCTCCCTCTTTCTCTGACCCTCCCCTGATCATGCTGTCTGTCTCAAAAATAAATAAAACATTAGGGAAAAAAAAACAATTGGAACTTTGTAGGGACACCTGGGTGCCTCAGTCAGTTAAGCGTCTGACTTTGGCTCAGATCATGATCTCACAGTCTGTGTGTTTGAGCCCCGCATTGGGCTCTGTGCGGACAGCTGAGAGCCTGGAGTCTGCTTCAGATTCTGTGTCTCCCTCTTTCTCTCTGCCCCTCCCCCACTCATTCTCTCACTCCCTCTCTAAAATAAATAAAAACTTCAAAAATTAAACACAGTTGGAACTTTGTACCTTTGGACCACCTTCCTCCAATGGCCCTGTCCTCTACCCTCTGCCTCTGGTAACCACAAGTCTCATTTCTTTTTCTGTGAGTGTTTTTTTTTTAAGATTCTACACATAAAGTGAGATCATACAGTTTTTGTCTTTGATACTGAGCATCTTTGCATGTGCTTGGAAATCTTTCTTGAACTTTAATGTATTTGGCACTATTGGCCACTTGTTGCTCCTTGATACTCTCTTCTCTCTTTTCTGGGAGTATTTTCTCTAATTATTTCCCATCTTTTTCATTCCCATGACTTCAGCCACCATATATCCACTGATATCACTGTCTCCAGCCCATACCTCTCTTCTGAGCTCTATACTCATTTTCCAGTTGCCTGCCAGACATGTCCATTTCTTAGTGCACTGCTGACAACTCTTTATCTGATTGCCTTATTTAGATTGACAATATTAGCATCCCTCTTAAAAATGTATTTATTTTTCATTTGCATCCAAGTAAGTTAGCATATAGTATAATAATGACTTCAGGAGTAGATTCCATTGATTTATCCCCTGTGTATAACACCCAGTGCTCATTGATATTACTGTCCTTCTACTTATAGAACCTAGAAATGGTGGTCATTCTTGGTTCTACCCTCTCTTCCCCAACTTCTAGGTCACTAAATCCTATAAATTCAATCCTCTATAGTTTGCTGGGATACATCCCCTTCCTTTCAGTCTCTGTTGCTCCTATCTTAGTTGAAGCCCTTGTAATTTCTTGTTTGACCCCTTGCAACAGCTTCCAGACTTTCCCTTTGTTACTTGCCTTAATTCTTCAGGCTGTTTTTTTTAAATGTTTATTTTGAGAGAGAGAGAGTGAGAGAGCAAGCGGGTAAAGGGCGGAGAGAAGCAGAGAGAGAACCCCAAGCAGGCTCTGCACTGTCAGTGCAGAACCAGACACGGGGCTCCATCTCACAAACCATGAGGTCATAACCTGAACTGAAATCAAGAGTTGACCACTCAGCCAACTGAGCCACCCACGCATCCCAATTCTTCACACTGTTGATAAGGGTATTTTTTTTCTAAAACACAAATTTGAAAAATTATTTTCCAGTATAAAATCTTTAGTTGCTTTCTATCACCTATGAGATTGTTATAATATGGCCCCTCCTGCCTTTCCAAGTTCCATTTCCTATTTCTCCTTCACACATACCTGTATTGCAGTTCTACCAAACTCCTTGTGGTTCTTGTGAACTTTGTTGCTTGATCTTTCTATTAATTTGCTTACTTTATAACTTTGTATACTTTTTCTTTCCTCTGGAATGTCTGTTTACCCTGTTGTCTACCTGATGGACCTCTTCTTGTCATTAATGATAGGACTCTCATGTCAGTCACAGCAAGCCTTCCCTACTTCCCAGTATGCAGAGTATGCAGATTGAATTGTTGTAAAACAACTGACAACATGTTTCATACACAACCCTACCATATTTCATAGCAACCACTGTATTCCTCTATTTGCACGTAGACTCCGCTTTCTCTCTACTTCTCTCTATACATATACACATATACTGAAATATACAGAAGGTATTTATAGAAGTAGAGAGAGAATAAACCTCAGCACACCTATTCATCTAGTTCAACAATTACTTTCAGATGGCTGATCCTTGTTTGTTTATTCTGTATTCCCAGACATTGTATCATTTCATCCATAGATATTTTAAGCACTCATACTCTGTCTTGGCAGTGATTTATTTTCATGTCATTCTCTTTGACCCAAGAACTAAGGTAGGACCTGTGTCTTATTTTCCCTTCATTCTCATCACTGAACACATCTCCGACCGTCATTAATCATTTGTTGGATGAATAAACAAATGAATGCTAAATTAATTAGTTGAGACTAGAGTTGCAACAGGTTTAGGGTCTGTGGGGGAACACTTACATAAAAGAATAGACAGAGGAAGATCATCCAGCAGAGGATACTGAAAGGAAGCAGTCAGAATTACTCTAGATGAAAATGTCTTAACTGTTCCTATAATGAGCTTAAATCAGGGCAGCTATAAGTGGAGAGTGGAGGAAACAGTTCCAGGATTTTCTGAAGCTCTTGTTAAAGATTTCAGGGAAACGAAATAGTCTCAGATGGGATGGAGGGTCTTTTATGACCAAGGCTTTGGATTAGCCATTTGTTGGGAGGACATCACAAACCATGAGTTCTATAAACAGAAATTGCAATCACAAATTTTATATGCTAAGTATGGAAAGAGTGTAAATCATGCATTGATCTCCACAGCTGTCCTTAAACAAATTATCATTCCCCAATCCACTGTACCATTTTCAGGGTATTAAAGGCAGCAGTATCAATAATAGTGCTGTTGGATATATGTAAATAAGGAAGTTAAAATTAGCTTATTCATTCATGCTGTGTATCTGCCATGTGTTAGCACTGACAAAATGGAGATAAGACTGGCACATCTGTCTAACCTAGTAGCTAGGCTGGTGCCTGGCACATATTAGGTGTTTTAAGTAAATGCGTTAGAAGTCTTGAGTGGTATTGGCAGCTCTTGCCTCCCATGTTTAATGGTCTCATCTCTTATTGTTCCTCTATACATTTAGGTCCAAAGCACTCATTGACTCAGATCTCTCAATCCATGCTGGATCTCTGTGATGAAAAACTCAAAGAGGTAAGATGTTTAAAATGAGAGAAAAGCAGTGGAATTCGAAGGTGGCTAGTAAGCAGGGTTGAGGAAGGAGAGAATGTAACAGAAGGAAGAGTAGAGAAATGTGGCAGTGGTAGATCCTTAATATGTTCGAGAGGTAGGAACCTTAGAAATCCTATAATTCCTTTTTTTGTAGATGTAGAAACCGAGATCCATAGAAGAAAATTACTTGCCCTGGGCATCATGGTTATTACATAGTATAGCTAGGATTGAAATCTAGAACCCACATAACTTTAGAAAGGGCCAAGGAAAGTAAATTCCCAAGAAGTCAGCCAGACCTAAGAGACTGTTTTTGCAGAGAGGACCTTTACTTTTTAAAAGGTTATATATATTCCATTTTTTACCCCCAAATGGTAACTTACAAAAATGGAAGTATTATGATGTTAATATTGAAGTAGACATTTCATAAAAGAGGATAATCAAATGGCTGATAAACGTGGAAACATTCCTCAAGTTGATCCATCATTGGGAAAATGCAAATTTAAACCATGGTTACATGGTTAGGTACTATTACATGGCCACCAGAAAGGCTAAACTTTGAAAAGACTAAAAAATAATTTAAAAACCTGTAATGTATCAGTGAGGAGGTGGGGCAGTTGGACCACAAATTTATTCCCAATATAGTCTGAAATGAATTTACCGGACTAGAGTCCCTTAAGTAAAAGTCACTAGTCAGCAATATGTCCAGTGTTTTCAGCAACAGTTTCACAGCAAAAGCTGCGTGATAGTAAAGCCTAACTTGGTGAAGGTGCTTTTGTTGTGGGAACTAAAGCTATCAATTCCCAGGGATGTATATTTTTGGTGATCTACAAGAATAGAAGATAGAATACTAAAGGATCAGTTGGTATATCCCTTTTGATCCTTTTACTAAAATATCATTTCTCTTATCTGGACTTTCTGCCTGGAACTGAAGTTGACAGTTTAGATTTTTTTGGGCAAGGGTAGTAGGCGACTGAACCATAAGTTACCCATAATTTTCTGTGGTGATTACACCTCAAGGAAACCTGTTTTTTCTTTGCTTTGTTTCATATCAGAAAGAAGACAAATTGGCTCGTTTGGAGAAAGCTATCAACCCCTTGCTGGATGATGATGACCAAGTGGCATTTTCTTTCATTCTGGACAACATTGTCACCCAGAAAATGATGGCAGTTCCAGATGTGAGTGGTCTCTGTGCTAAATATTGTGAAGATAGTAAGGAGAAGAGAAAGGGCAGGAGGATGTGCATGTGTATTCTTTCTGCTGTATGACTGCTTTATCATTAAAATCAGAGGCCAGGAATCTGTGGCTAGAGAAATTTTCTCTTCCTTTTGCTGACATTCACTATTTGAAAGCTCCCGAATAGCCCTGGAGAGAAATCAGGATGCCAGCTAATGGGAGGCTTTGAATAGAGAGGTGCTTCTTGACAAATGACAGTTTATTAATTATCCACTGTTTATTATCTTTTGTTTGACTCTTTTTGTTGTTTTTGCAACTTTATGGCAGAGCTACCATGTTGACTGTATGAAAATCATTTGGCAGTGATTCTCCCTGAGAAGTTCTGAGCTCCATTTCCTTTTGTGTTGTGGGCATATACTATATATGTGTTAATGCCAATAAGTTTCTGAATGGGGTTAGGGAATATGAAGTTTTAACTGTGAGTATAGAGCAGGGGTTCTTACACTATCAGGGCATAGGAACCTTAAAGGAATCCAAGAACCCCTTAAATTATATACAGGGTTTTGTGTGGTTGTATGTCTTTCTGGGAAAAGCGGTTCATAGCTTTTCTTGGAGCATTAGGCATATGGGTGACCCAATGAAGACTGAGAATCTCTGGTATAAAGAATGCTTTCCATTTAATTTTTCATGCTTTGTATTTCTAGTCTTGGCCATTTCATCACCCAGTTAATAAGAAGTTTGTTCCAGATTATTACAAAGTGATTGTCAGTCCAATGGATTTAGAGACTATACGTAAGGTGAGTGATTTGATCTAAAATGTCTTTTTGGAGTCAAGTAACTTTGTACATGTATCTGAGTCCCTGGTTCTTTTAATCACAGAATATCTCCAAGCACAAGTACCAGAGTCGGGAGAGCTTTCTTGATGATGTCAACCTTATTCTGGCCAACAGTGTTAAGTATAATGGTGGGTATTTGTCCTCTTTTAATTTCTTTCCATCGATATATCCATCCAGTGTTAGTTAGCATTATTAAAATGTAATTGCATGAACAATTAGTTAGCCTTGAACAGTGATAGCAGGCTTAATCAATTGACTGAACTCTGCCTTTTTTTTTTTTAAACAGGCACATATTTTAGTGTGTTTTGTAAAGTCTGCTAATCACTTTTAATGATGGAAAGGCAAGGTACATTTAGTTTTTAAACTTTGGAAAGCCCAGAAACATGAGAAGAGAATAAAAATCAAAAGGATATTACTTTCAGCTTTGAGCCATCACTGCTTTCCATGAGATGAAAATTCACCTATGCCCCGGGCCTTTAGATGGAGCTTAAGGAAATGTGGAACTAGAGACCATAGTGAGCTTCCTCAGAACATGGAGTTTGGAGTCAGTACATGAGCTGATAATATAGGTTAATGAGCTAGTTACTTTTTAAAAAATTTATTTAATGTTTATTTTTGAGAGAGAGTACACATGAGTGAGGGAGGGGCAAAGAGTGGGGGAGACACAGAATATGAAACAGGCTCCAGGCTCTGAGCGGTCGGCACAGAGCCCCACGTGGGGCTCAAACCCACGCTCAACTGACTGAGCCACCCAGGCGCCAGCTAGTCACTTACTTCTCTGCTGACTACTCAGTCTGGTAGGAAAGACACAATCAGTCTGCTCACATAATTCCCAGTCCGAGTGATGGAGACTGTTAAAATGCAGCTCGATGAAGGCTGTGTTAGAAGGACTACAAAGCGCACTAGAGGAGCATAAGAACACCTTCACCTACGGGTTAGAGAAGGCTTCATAGATAAGCTAATCAAGATTTTCGAATGGCTTGCTTGTTAAGTAAACATTGGTTAAGCACCTAATATGTGTTGGCACTGATAGATGCCACAAATATAAAATCAATGTAGGGATGATTCCTATCCCCACATTGGTTAGAGTTTAGTCGGAGAAACAGAAAAGAAAATTTATAGAAGTTAAATATTATGCTAATGTATGCACAGAGTGCCAAAGGACAGAGACAGGATATCTAAATCAAGAGGGTGATTAGAGGAAACTTTCTGGAAAAGAGTTTTATTTAAAAAAATTTTTTTTATTAATCTTTATTTATTTTTGAGAGAGACCTAGCTCGAGCAAGGGAGGGACAGAGACACAGAGAGAGACACAGACTCTGAAGCAGGTTCCAGGCTCTGAGCTCTCAGCACAGAGCCCGATGTGGGTCTCGAATTCACGAACTGCGAGATCATGACCTGAGCTAACGTCAAACGTTTAACCAGCTGAGCCACCCAGGTGCCCCTGAAAAAGGGCTTTCTTAAGCTGATTTCTAAAGGATCAATAGAGTTTGCTAGGCAAAGAATGTGGAGGAGAAAACATTCCAGGCAGAGAACAGTAGTATGTAAAGACACAGAGGCCCAAAATTACATGATGGCCTTAAGAGACAAGTGGTTGGGGTTGCAGTCACAGGTGCATGTTGGTTTTATGTAGAAGTCTCTAGGAGTCAAATTTTAGAGAGCTTTGTGTGTGCCGTATGTCCTACTTAAGAGATTTTTTTAAAGTTTTTATTTATTTATTTTTGAAAGAGAGAGAGCAGGGGAGGGGCAGAGAGTGAGAGACAGAGAGAGAATCCCAAGCAAGCTCCATGTTGCCCCCACAGAGCCAGACATGGGGCTCAAGCTCAAACCGTGAGATCATGACGTGAGCCGAAACCAAGAGAAGGACGCTTAAGCAACTGAGCCACCCAGGTGCCCCTAAAGAGGCTTTATTTTATCTTAAATGGAAAGACATTGAGGAATAAGCAGTGAGATGACGATCTCATATAACTCCTTCAGCAAAATAGAAGAGGAGGCTAAGGGCATTTGAGAGAATTACCTAGCATACTGAGGTCTCAACTGAAAGATCCACGTGATTGTGTGACTCCACTGCAGCAGTATTCAGCCCAACGGGTGTGGCTAGATAGAAGAGACAGAGAATTGGAGGCAGGAGGTGAAGGAAGGGACAACCAGAGAAATGAGGAAATGGGCATAGAGAAGAGAATGTTCAGTATTAGGGAGGAATGAGAGAACAGGGTGAGTGCAGAGACCTATACGTTACCAGAACCTTTATATATATCATTAAGGGAAGTGGTAGGAGGTGATCCTTCCATTTTTGTTCCAACTGGGTTGATTTAAAAGAATCAACTCTCTCCCTTGTGCTCATTGGTATATGTGCTGCCGAAGCGAGCACTCCCTTGTGCTCATTGGAAATCAGAGTGGAAAGGCCCTTGTCAGGTCAGTTATCTTTCCATTATTGTCTTCTGAAAACACTTAAGGCTGATCAGGTAGGAATCTGGTAAAAGAAGTGCTGATAGGCTCACAGACATCTAAAATGATTGTAACAAGTGATAAACAAGAGTGTTCTAGAAAACCTGTGCGGCCTTGGTGATGGCTGACTTAAGATATGAAGCATATTTAAAAAGGAGTTTAGATAAGGCAAATAAGAAAAACCCAGAAGATGCTAAGTGACAAATGAACAGGGGGCAGATGGACAGAGCACAGAAGACCAATATTGTTTATTTTTTTTTAAGCTTCAATAGTAAATATTCTGCTACTATATATTAAATACTGCATGGTTTGCCCAAGCTAAGATGAAACCACATCATGAATCAATTAGCATTTTGCATTTTCTTTCATTATCTACTCAAAGTCATGCCTACTGCACCTCTAAACATTTCATTAAGAGAAGACCAATATTAAATAGCTAATGAACATGACTAGATATTCATTTGCACCCAGTAATCAAAGAAATGCAAATTGAAACAAAGAGGGAGATGCCTTTTTCCCACCTATTCGATGAACTCAAGTTTTAAAAAATGTTTGTTTAGTTATTTGTTTTGAGAGACAGAGAGCGCGCATTCATGCATGAGCAGGGGAGAGGCAGAGAGACTGAGAGAATCTCAAGCAGGCTCTGCACTGTCAGCACAGAGCCCAACGCGGGCCTGGATCTCACAAACTGTGAGGTCATGACCTGAGCCGAAATCGAGAGTGGGACACTCCACCAACTCCAACTGAGCCACCCTGGCGCCCCTCCATTTTTTTTAATGCGAGTATTCGATGCCGGTGAGGCGGGTACTCTCACATATTGCTGTTGGCGGTATAGGCTTGTAAGACATTTCTGGAAAGCTCTTTGGCAGCATTGAGGGCCTTAAAAATAGTTAAGAGAGCAGACTTTATAATCAAGTAGGCTTGAATTTGAATATTGGTCCCATCATTTAATAGCAGTGTGACTTTGGGAAGTAACAGCCTTTGCTTTCCCATCTGTAAAATGGGAATAATAATGATACCCTCCTTAGAGGGCTGTCATGAGGGTTAAATAAAGTAATGTGTGTAAGTGTTTATATGCATGGCATACACATCATGGTATAATAACCTGCCCTAATCAGAGATGTAGACAAAGATATTCCTGATCATGTTATTTGTATTTTTTTTATAATTTAAACTTTTTAAAAAATATTTTATTTATTTTTGATACAGAGAAAGACAGAGCATGAGAGGGGGAGGGGCAGAGAGAGAAGGAGACACAGAATCTGAAGCAGGCTCCAGGCTCTGAGCTAGCATCAGCACAGAGCCTGACGCGGGGCTCAAACCCACGAACGTGAGATCTGACCTGAGCCGAAGCCGGAGGCTTAACCGACTGAGCCACCCAGGCGCCCCGTGTTATTTGTATTAAAGAGAAATAACCTGAATGGTTAGTGTAGAGGGAATGATTAGTTATTGTGCTGTTGATATAATGGCTTATTATGTAAAGATTGAGAGCTCTTTTTTTTTTTCCATGTTTTATTTATTTTTGAGAGAGAGAGAGTGAGCAGGGGAGGGTCAGAGAGAGGGGGAGACACAGAATCTGAAGACAGGCTCCAAGCTCTGAGCTAGATATCAGCACAGAGCCTGATGTGGGACTCGAACCCATGTACCGCGAGATCATGACCTGAGCCGAAGCCTGACGCTCAACCAACTGAGCCACCCAGGCGCCCCTGAGAGTTCTTTTTTTTTTTTAAATACAAAGTGCTCACCATGTTAAATGAGAAAAGCAGAGCACAAAACTTATTTCCTCTCAGTTATACTTTTTAAAAAGTGCGTATATATAGAAAAAACTGGAAGGAAACACATCAGTGTGTTAATAGTGGTTATTTCTGACATGTAGGGTTAGGATTTTCTTTTCATCTTTTGTATGTTTTCCAAGTTTTCTACTAGTATGAAAAGGCAAGAAACTCTTCCTAGAGGTTTTTGAATTTTGAGGGATGATGATTATAGTAGTTAAGTAAATATTCAGCACCTCCTGTGCCAAGCCAAATAATCAAATAGAGAATGGTGGGGAAGAAGTTCCAGGAAGAGAGCACAAACATAAAAGTAGGTGCCTTGGATAGGGAAGTGCAAATAGTGGAGTTTGGCTAGGGTAAAGAGTAGAAGCTACTTTTGGTGATAAGAGAGGAATTTTTCAAGATAGATAGGGCCAAATCACAAAAGGCCTTGTGTGTCACATTAAGCATTTAAAAGGAAAGAAGAGGGGCACCTGGGTGGCTCAGTTGGTTGAGCGACCCACTTTGGCTCAGGTCATGATCTCGCAGTTTGCGGGTTCAGGCCCCGTGTCAGGCTCTGTGCGGACAGCTTGTTCAGAGACTGGAGCTTCTTTGATTTCTGTCTCCTTCTCCCTCTGCCCCTACCGCATTTGTGCTCTGTCTCTCTCTGTCAATAATAAATGTAAAAAAAATTTTTTTAATAAATGAAAGAAGATCATAACAGACATTTTAGCAAGATCATTCTGGAAGCTCTCTAAAGAACACATAAGAGGGGAATTAGATATATAGACCAATAGAGAAACTGTTGACAGTAGTCCAAGTTAAAAATACTGAGGGCCTGAGCCATGATAAGTAGCAGTAAGAATGTAACGGTGGGGTCAGATTGTAGAGGTATTGTGGAGGTAGAATTGATATCTTCATAAATGGTTGGAAGATGGGGGTGTTGGGTAAAGGGCAGAGAGAATTCAAGATGATACCGGAGCTCATATGCTCTTGAGTGGAAACATAAATGGGTACAAACTTTTTAAAGGATTGTAAATGTTCATCACCTTTGATCAGTTTCACCTCTAGGGAATACTCCACACACAAGTTTGCAAAAGCATGTGTACAAATACACATATAATTACAACATCGTACAGTTGACCTTTGAACAACATGGGTTTGAACTGTGCAGGTCCACTTATACCAGATTTTTTACAGTAAAGCACTCTTAAATGTATTTTCCTTATGATTTTTTTTAAGTTTATTCTCAAGTAAGTTAATGTACAGTGTAGTCATGGTTTCAGGAGTAGAACCCAGTGATCTATCTGTTACATATCACACCCAGTGCTGATCCCAACAAGTGCCCTCCTTAATGCCTGTCACCCATTTTCCCCACCTGCATCAGCCTTCAGTTTGTTCTCTTTAAGGGTGTCTTATGGTTTGCCTCCCTCTCTGTTTTTATTTTATTTTCCTTCCCTTCTCCTATGTTCATCTGTTAAGTTTCTCAAAGTCCACATGAGTGAAATCATGTGATACCTGTCTTTCTCTGACTGATTTCGCTTAGCATGATACCCTTATGATTATCTTAATAGCATTTTCTTTTCTCTAGCTTACTTTATTGTGAGAATATATAATACATATACAAAATACATGTTAATCAACCATTAATGTCATCAGTAAGGCATTCAGTAATCAGTAGTTAAGTCTTTGGGGAGTCAGAAGTTACAAACAGATTTTCGATTGCACAGGGTATAGGCACCCCTAACCCCTGTGTTCAAGAGTCTACTGTAATTGCAAAAACATGGGAGCTCTTTGATTATCCAACAGTAGGAAATCAGTGAAACAAATTATGGTACCTGTATATGGTAGAGTACTGTTTAGCTCTCAAAATGGTAGATTAGCTGATAAGGTATATTTGTATATGCTGATATGAAAATGTATTCAAGATGTTGAAAAATAGATAATTTGACAGTATATACAGAAGGGGTTGCAAATTCAGATCTTATCCATGCAAGATAAGTCTGAGTGAAATGGGCTCAAAAGGGACCAATGAACCAGAGAGCACATACCCATCTAAAGGAATCAGTCACTAGCTCATTTGTTGCCATAGAATAGAATTACTAGGGGCACCTGGGTGGCTCGCTCAGTCAGGTAAGCATTCGGCTTCGACTCAGATCATGATCTCTCAGTCTTTGGGTTTGAGTCCTGTGTCAGGCTCTGTGCTGACATCTCAGAGCCTGGAGCCTTCTTCGTTTGTGTCTCCCTTTCTCTCTTTCCCTTCCCGCTCATGCTCTGTCTCTCTCTGAAAAATAAATAAAAGCATTAAAAAAATTTTTTTAAAAAGAATAGAATTACTAAAGGGAGAGATGGAAGATAATTTTCACTTTGTAGTTGTTTGTGCTTAGGTGTTTGAATTTTTTGTTTTTAGTTTTTAAGTTTATTCAGAGAGCACGCGCGTGCATGCACGAGTTGGGGAGGGATGGAGAAAAATCTCAAGCAGGTCTGCACTTGTGCAGAGACTGATGCGGGGCTCAAACTCAAGAACTATGAGAGTATGACCTGAGCCAAAATCAGATGCTTAACTGACCGAGCCACCCAAGAGTCCCAGGTGCTTGAATATATCTCATTGAGCACACAATACTTTGTAATCAAAAAAATTTCCACTTTTCGAAGGATGGATAAATCGGATGACATCCAGAATTCTGACTTAGGTAACTGGTGGTGCCATTAACATAATATAGGAAATATAGGAGGAGTGGTTTTGAAGACAAAGTGATCGAGTTCAGTTTGGGGTGTGTTTTACTGAGGTAGAGCATCCAAGTGAAGACTTAGTAGATCGTTAGCTATATACATGTCTTAAGCTCAGAAGGGAAGTTATTACTGTAAATATGGATGTTTTTTCAGATCACCATATGAAAGTATTAAGTAGACGGGGCTCATAGAGGAGCTACGGTATATTCATTGAACACCTCTGATGCTGTATGTAAAATTTGGTTGTATGTTTTTCTAAGCAGAAAGACTATAGTTTTGTCATATTACTAAAGTTGTATGTGACCCCTCAAAAATTAAGAGCCTCTGCTTAGTTGAGGAAAAACATAGGAGAAGAGACTTGACAAATTCCAGCCTTTAAGGGATCAGGTGGAGAGTACTGAGGAGTGGCCAGAATGAAAGGAGAAACAGAAGAGAGTAATGACCTGGAAACCCAACGTAGGAGGAGAATGGCCAACAGGTCAGGTGCTACAGAGAAGACCAAAGAGGATGGTTGTTAGAAGAGCTGTTTCAGTGAGGGGGTAGAATCAAAGCCAGGCTGCAGAGGATATGATTGAATGGAAAGTGAGGAAGGAGAAACAGAAATTTGCCTATGAAGGGAAGAGGGAAGACTGTAATCAGTATGTGGAAAGGGATGAAGTCATTTGGACAAGGGACCTTTGTATAGGTGAAAGAAAAGAAAATTAAGGATATGAGAGGCAGTCTTTATAGAAGGTGGGAAGATACACATTGAGAAGTTTCTGCCCAGTAGCTTTTTATTTTCTCTCCAAAGTGGGAAACAGGGTCTTTTGCTGACAGTGGGTGAAGTGGTGGGAGAAGGAATTTGAAGAAAAGTGTTGATAAGAGTTGGAATTATCTGTTGCAGGAAATTTGAAAAGTAGCTGACTAGGGACATTTCAGAACTGTTGAGGAGCCTTTGAGGGTCCAGCCAATGTTGCAGACCGTTCATTTCTATAGCAGCATCAGTTGGCATGGTTGTGTAATTGTTGGGGAACTGGAAGGCAGATGATAGAATTGATTCAGATTCGAATTTTATTTTCTGAATGTATTGGAAAGATTGGGAACTGAAGGTGTCAGCAAGGAAAAAACAGGTTGACGTTTGAGCTTCTCAGACTTTGTCACCAAAAGACTCTTTATAGCAGCAGATTGTGACTACATACATAGTCTCTGGTTTGGGGGATATCCCAAAGCAGCTCTACAGAGAGGCTTGAGATTACTTGGCAATTTGTGTTTTATCTTTAAAGCTTAATAAGTTACTCAGATTTTGCATTTGACTTCTCTGTACTTTCACATGTTTCACATTTCTTGCCAAATTATTTTATATCGCCACCCACCCCCCACATCTATCTTCAGGTACAATTATTGATGAAGGGAGATACACCACATTATACACATGTTACTTTATTTTTTATTGTTTCTAATTAAAAATTTTTAAGTTTACTTAATCTGTTTCGGAGGAGGAAGGGACACAGAATCCCGGGTAGGCTCTGCACTGCTAGCACAGCTGATGTGGGGCCCGAACCCACAAAATGGTGAGATCATGACCTGAGCTGGAACCAAGAGTCAGACACCCAGCCGACTGAGCCATCCAGGTGCCCCGTAATTACCTAATTTTTTAAAGCATGGGGGCTGATGAGAGAGGAAACTAAAGCCAAGAGAGGCTTGATAGTTTGGGAAATAGGAATTAATGAGCTTATAAGTTTCCTTGAGGTCAGAGAAAATGAAAAAACAGGACAGATAAAAGGCTATGATAAGAAAGTAGGATATTGGAATTGAATCTTTCAGAAGTGAATATTTTCAGTAAAGATAGCATTCTGGATATAGCCTTGGCTGTGTTTGGCTAGAGGTGCACACTATTGGCATGAAATTTGGAAGGATTTTGGCTGGATGGTACATGTGAACATTAGAGTAACCCACCGTGATGGGGAGGGATTTGGAGCCAAGAGGACGACTGCTGCCAGGTGTGTAGGTGCTTGGCGAACGTGAGAGCGCTCATGATGGTGAGCAGAGCTCTCTTAACTCACGCGGCCTGCAGGGGCCGGGCAGGTAACGTAAAGGAGTACGGCCGGCCGGTTGTGGGCTGTAGTGAACCAGATTGTTGTCCTGAGGAAATGGGTATACAATACAGTGTTGCTGGGTATTCTTAATTTTTCAAGAGAAGCTGAAAATGTGGATTTTTGTGGGCGACATTTTCCAATTTTTACATATTCACAAATAACTTTAAATTGTTTTAAAAATTAATCTGGGCTGAACAAAAACATCTATCTGTAGGCCAAGTCTGGCTCCCAGACAGCTGGTTTTCAACCTCTGGCATAGTAGAGAAAAAGTCTTAAGATAGGGGGAATTTTTTTCCCATGAGGGAGTAAATAGGATTTGGCAGCAGCAGTGCACAGTCTAGAGGCTGACTTTCCCCCCTCCGAAACCAGTGGGTAAGAGTATAAGAATCTTCTGACTAGGGCTGTGAGAGTTACTGGTGTCATGTGATATAAAATGTGACCTCTTTTGTACTAAAAGGACATCAGTCATCGAGCTGAAGACTACATAAGAGAGGTTTCTTACTATCAGGTACCCTACACCAAATAATACTTTTGTTTAAAATTTTGTTGGTTTGGTTCAATTTCAACATGCTTCTGTTCTTAATTAATAGTAATAGAGTCCACAAGGGTCTAGTCCCTACTGTAAAATTTTTACTTCAAAAAAATTTATTAACCACAGTTAGTAGAATGGTGTATCTAGTTAACATTATCTTGACTCTTTCCATTCAGATCCCTCACACATAGTACCACACTATATATTAGCATATTTTTATAGCATTTTATATAACTTTATCAACTTACCCTATATTATCATATATATAGGTGTGTGTATATAATATGTGCATATAAGGTATATAGCTACACTAAGGTTAGGCTCATTAGGACACAAGCAACACTCGTTATAAAACTGCACCTGGAAGGGTGCAGGACATGTCAGAGGACTGTCTTGTACTTAAGCGGTGGTGATGGGCTACATGCTAATAATAGAGTTCAAGCCCTTACGCCTTCCACCTACCATGTAGGTACTGAGTCAACCTTAGAGCCTCTCTTTTTGTTGAGGTAACATTTGAAAAGAGCATTAATAATCAGGGAAACCCAAAACTTGGGATTGGCACTATTTGCAGTAGTCTCAGAAGGCGTACAGCATTCCATGTCTGTGAAAGGAGAGGGGCATGTAGATCAAGAAATCCCTTCTGGGGACGCCTGGGTGGCTCACCTGGTTGAGTGTCCTATTTTGACTCAAGTCATGATCTCACAGTTTATGAGTTTGGGCCCCATATTGGGCTCTGTGCTGACAGCTTGGAGCCTGGAGCCTGCTTTGGATTCTGTGTCTTCCTCCCTCTCTGCTCCTCCCCTACTCGCATGCATGCATGCACGCTCTCTTTCTCAAAAATAAATAAGCATTAAAAAAAATCCCTTCTGAAAAACACAACCCAAACTTTTTAGAATAGCCAAGCTATTTATAATATTCATAATATTTCTTTTCCCAAAGAATTTTCTAGCAGGTTCCTCCTCTAGTGCTCTTCAAGCCAAAACTCAACTCTAATGAGAAGCCATCTTCAGGGTAGGGCTAGGATAGGTAGATCCTGTGTCCTAAAACCTGAGACCCTGAAGTTGTAGAATGCTCAGTGGGACCCTCAATCTAGATAAGATACAAGATAACTTTACAAAAAAAGAAACATACAAAAACCTGGGAAGGGTTTCTTTCTACTTTTGTTTAAGTAACTCCCAACCCTGTGTGAGCTCTGATAGTTCTGTTTATAGGACCCTTTGTGGAATCTCATCCTATACATGTGCAGGTTAGTATTGAGCCAAAAACACAAGGGAGCCTCTTTGCAGATCCTAACTTATTTTTCTGTGGAGCTTCCTCATTTCCAGTTCTACCCTACAATTTCCAGCTGTCTTGGCCTCAGATACCAATATTGGTCTCTGTGGCCTTGTGAGACTGCTGTGCCTTGCTTGGGTAGAAAATAGAAAGCAGCAGCCTCTTTTATTTTGCTTCTCCTGGGGATCATAGTCCCACACTTGTTGCTGGTCAGTGTTTGAAAACACTGGTTTCATAGCAGGCCACTAGCAGTTACTTCATGTGGAAGGTCTTCTGATTCTGTTTGTGGTGTTTTCTGACCTAGAGAAACTTACTTTTTTAAAGTGAAGTATATGGTCTTTAATTTCTTAATTAAAAGTATATTTTATTAATATAAAAGCATATTTAATTTAATATACAGTGTTACATTAGTTTCAGATGTACAATATGATTCAAACAGTTCCATATGTTTCTTAGGGTTTATCAAGATAAGAGAGCTCTGTAATCCCCATCACTCCATCCCCAAACCCCTCTCCACTGACAACCACCAGTTTGCTTCCTGTATTTAAGAGTGTTTGTGTCTTTTTTCATTGTTTTTCTGTTTCTTAAATTCCACATATGAGTGAAATCATATGGTATTTGTCTTTCCCTGGCTTGTTTGGTTTAGCATTATACTCTCTAGGTCCATCCGTGTTGCTTCAGACAGCAGGATTTCATTCTTTTTGAGGGCTGAGTACTATTCCATTGTATGTATATACTACCATCTCTTTTATCCATCTCTGGATGGACACTTGGATTGCTTCCATATCTTGGGTATTCTAAATAATGCTGCAGTAAACATAGGGGTATATATATCTTTTCAAATTCATGTTTTCATTTTCTTTGCATCAGTAGACACATGAAAAGACATTACTAAAATCAAAAACATAAAAAATAAGTGTTTTGTTGAGGATATAGAGGAAAAGGAACCTTCATGCACTGTTGGTGGGATGCACATTGGTGACGTCATTGTGGAAATAGTAATGGAGTTTCCTCAAAAAATAAAAATAGAATTACCATATGATCCAGGAATTCCACTATTAGGTGTATCCTCAGGGAAAATGAGAAACTTCATTTTTATGTAGTAGTTATATTTTTTTTTCGGGATTTTATTTATTTATTTTTTTAATATAACAATTTATTTTTTTAACATATGCAATTATTTTCCATCATTTACAATACAGTAGTTGCAATGACACTCCAAACAGAAAAGCAAAGTAAAAAATCAAAACACCAACTTCTATTTCATGTAATTAGACTTATACAGAAATTAGAAGGTTAAGTAGTTATATTTTTTAGTCTTTTCCTTTATGAGTTCTATCTTTGGCATAGTTGTTTAAAAGCTCCCCTATGCCTAAGATACCAAACTATATTCTCTTCTAATACATATCATATTTAAATATTTGAATGTTTATAGATTTTAAAAAATAGATTCTATGGTATGAGGTAAATATCTAGCTTATTTTCTTTCCAAGTGATTAGCCAAAGGGTCCTAAGTTCTATTTATGGAATAGTCTGTGCTTTCCTACTAAATGAAATGATACATTTATCATATGCTAAATTCTTATATATGTATTCTTGAACCTATTTGGGGGTTTTTATTCTCTTTCATTTATCTGTTTGTCTAAGCTGCACTATTCCACCAGATAGTATCACTGTGATCATCATTCAGACATTATAATTTTAAATTCCTTGGCTTTCTTCGCTCAATTATCAAATAAACTCCAAGATCATTTTTCCTACATTCTAACTTGACCCCAAATAAATAGCATTGAAATCTTATTTAATGATGGAGTAAGTTGGAAGCATGTTTATTTATAATATTACATTTGTGTTTCTTCATTTATTCACATTTTCTTTTATTCCTTCAATAAAGGCTTCTAGTTATTCTTTGAATAATTTCTAGGTACCTTTAGTTTAACTTATTCCCACACATGTATTTTATAGTTTTTGATGCTATTGAGCATCTGTTTTTTGTTGTTGTTGTTAAGTTTATTCCTAAACAGTTTAAAAGTTTTGCTGCTATTGTACATATGCTGGGTTTTTTTTTTTACCCCTAACTGCTTATTAAATCTGAAGTTTTCAGTCAGTTTGAATATGAGCAGATGATTATTATTCATAGATTAATATAATACTTAGTATTTATATTTCCAGATACTAGTTTCTAAGTCTGTCCTTTGACACTACTCTGTAAAGTTTGGCCAGTAGTAAATGAAAAGGTTCTTTTTTTTTTTTAAAGTGTCAGTGGCCTTCCTTAGATTGGGGCAAGATATAGGTATTCCTGTGTGAATGCTAAGTCTCTCACATCATTGAAGAGAATAAAATCTCTCTCAATCTGGCCTTAGCCTCTTGCTGCCTTTCTTGCTCTTTCTCTTCTTCACAGCCAGACTTTGGTATTGTTTTTTGTTTTTGTTTTTATTGTGGTAAAATGTACACAACATAAAAATTTTGCCCTTTTAACCATTTTTAGGTGTACGGTTCAGTGGCATTAAGTATGTTCAAAATGTTGTGCAACCATCACACTATCCATTTCCAGAACCTTCTCATCATCCCAAATAGAAAGCCTATATCCATTAAACAGTAATCCTGTTCTGCCTTCCCTCAGCCCTTGCCACTTTCTGTCCTTTCTGTCTGTGAATTTGCCTCTTCCAGGTACCTCATGTAAGGCGTAGCGGTACATAGACTATTTGCCCTTTTGTGTCTGACTTATTTCATCAAAGTTCATCCTTGTTGTAGCATGATCACAAGTTCATTCTTTTTTTATTTTTTTAATGAGTAGGTAACATCTCTCTCCTGGTCTTTGCCTACCATTCATGCCTCGTTCAGCCTCAGTCTGGCTTCTGCCTTGTCCAGCACACCAAGTAAATTCCTATTCTTGGCCTCACCCTGGTATTTTACATCACCGAACATTCTTTCCTTGAAACTGGATTATAATCATTGGCTTCATAACTTTCTTTTAATGTTTTATTTATTTTTGAGAGAGAATGAGTGGGGGAGGGGCAGAGAGAGAGGGAGACACAGAATCTGAAACAGGCTCCAGGCTCCAAGCTGTCAGCACAGAGCCTGACGTGGGGCTCGAACTCATGAACTGCAAGATCATGACGTGAGCCAAAGTCGGACGCCTAACCTCCTGAGCCACCCAGGCACCCCGTGTATTATAATCATTGACTTCATAACTTTTAGCCCTTATATTTCTCCTACCTGTTAGATTGTTCTTTTACATCTCCTTTGCTGAATGCTCTTCTGCCTGTTCCCCTAACTTCAACAGCCACCTCTTTCCTGATAAGTCTCAATTTTGTTCTGAGCAAAGGTCTATATTCCCATCCCCCTGCTGAACATCTCCTCTTGGATGTCCCAGTGGAACGCCAAACATCCCTTACACTGAATGTTCTTCTGTTCTTCTCTGTTCCAGCTTTTCTCCCTCCGTCCTTCACTCAGCTCATTCACTATTTCCAGTCTGGGTTTAATGGGGTCACTAGTGTCACCCAGTAGTTATACTAGAAACTTCAGGGTTATTTTTACTTCTTTCCCTTCAAGAAATCTCAAACTTCCAATATATCACTAAAGCTCTCATTATGTTTTGTCTGCATTATAACAGTAAATAGTCAACCATATAGTTCCAGCCTCTAGACTTACTAACCTGGCATTCACATTCCTGTCAGATAGACCTTTTTTAAAAGATAAAAAAATTCATTTTTCTTATAAAAAGTCAAACAATATGGAAATATATAAAATTAAAAATTAAAGCTTCTGTCTACCCTCCTACCCCCATCTCCTGCAGTTGGATTCCCCAGAGGTAACCGTTTCAGCATATATCCATTCCATGCTTTTTTCTATACCTGTACAAAGCATGTTTAATGAATTACACAGTTTTTTTAAATATATTTTTTACAAGAATTGCCATTTTTATAGATAATTATTTTGTAAGTTACTCATTGCTCATAAATATATTGTTAATTTTTTGAAATCATTTTAGATTCAAGAAATTACAGAAATTATACAGAATCCTGTGTACCCTTCACTCATCTTCCACCAGTGGTGACATCTTACATAGCTTTAGTTCAGTATCAAAAGCAGGAGATTCCTTTGGTACATTACCATTAACTAGATTATAGACTTTGTCCAGTTTGCACTTTTTAAAAAGAAATCTAAATTCATTTGTGTGTGTGTGTGTGTGTGTGTGTGTGTGTGTGTGTGTGTGTGTGTATGTATGGTCCCATGCAGTTTTATGCCATCATGTAGCCACCACCTTTCTGTTACTACCAGAAAACTCCCCAGTGCTACCTCACTGTATCCACATCCCCCACACGCACCTACCACTGTCTTGTCCGTTGGCAACCGCTTATCTGTTCTTCATCTTTATAGTTTGGACATTTGAGCATGTTAATATAAAAAATAACACTTTTTGAGATTGACTTTTTTCACTAAGCATAATTCCCTTGAGATTTCTTCAAATTGTTGTATGTATCAGTAGTTCATTTTTCCAAATTGCTGAGTAGTGTTCCATTGTGCCAGAGCTTGCTCAAGCATACACTCATGAAAGATAGTCAGGTTTCCAGTATTTTGTATGGTAAATAAAGCTGCTGTGAACATTTGTAAACAGGGTTTTGTATGAGTATAAATTTTCATTTCCCAGGGATAAATGCCCAAGAGGATGATGGTAAACGTATGTTTCATTTTGTAAGAAACTGCCACACTCTTTTCCAATGTGTCTGTACCATTTTGCATTCCCACAAGCAATATATGAATAATCCAGTGTCTCTTTAGTATTTAGTATAAACACTGTTTTTTCTTCATTTTAGTCATTGAGGTTTTACTTTGCCTTTCCGTAATTGCTATTGATGTTAAACATCTCTTCATATGTTTATATGCCATCCATATATTGAGATATCTATTCATTTCTTTGCCCCAGTTTTAATTGTTCTGTTTTCTTATTAATGGGTTTTGAGGGCTCTTTATATATTTTAGGTACTTATTCGTTACTAAATGTAAGACTTTTTAATTTGCATTTTTTTAAATAAAACCAAAAATTTTTTGAAGTATAGTTGACATGTTATATGAGTTTCAGGTTTATAACATAGTGAATCAACAATTCTATACGTTACACAGTGCTCACCACAATAAGTGTAGTCACTACCTATCATCATAGAACGTTATTAAGTATTACTGATGGTATTTCCAATGCTATACTTTTTATCCCTGTGACTTATTTATAACTGAGTACTGGCAAGGATGTAGAGAAAAAAGAACTTTCATGCACTGTTAGTGGGAGTGTAAATTGGTGCAACCACTGGGGAAAACAATAAGGAGGTTCGTTGAAAGGTTAAAAATTAGGGGCACCTGGGTGTCTCAGTCGGTTAAGCCTCCGACTTTGGCTCAGGTCATGATCTCACATTCGTGGATTCGAGCCCCGTATTGGGCTCTGTGCTGACAGCTCAGAGCCTGGAGCCTGCTTCAGATTCTGTATCTCCCTCTCTCTCTGCCCCTCCCCCTCTCATTCTCTGTCTGTATGTCTCTCTCTCTCTCTCTCTCTCCCTCCCTCTCAAAAATAAAACATTAAAAAAATTTTTAATGAAAAGTTAAAAATAGAAATATCATACAGTCCAGTCATTCCACTGCTGGGTATTTACCCAAAGAAAATGAAAACACTAATTTGAAAGGATACATGGACCCCTGTGTTGATTGCAACATAATTTACAATAGCCAAGATATGGAAGCAACCTAAAGTTGGTTTATGTTTTATCCATCAGTAGATAAATGGATCAAGTACCTGTATGATTTACAAAGATTTTTCTCCCAGGCTGTGTCTTCTCAGTCTCTTGACACTATCTTTGGAAGAATAGGAATGTTTAATTTTGATGAAGTCCAATTTATCAATTTTTTTCTTTTACGGAATGCACTTCTGGTATATCTCTAGGAAGTCTGCTTAACCACTAGGTCACAAAGGTTTTTTTCTCATATTTTCTATTCAAAGTTTGTAGTTTTAGTTTGTCACATTTATTTATTTATTTAAAATTTCTTTTATTAATAGTTTATTGTCAAGTTGGTTTCCATATAACACCCAGTGCTCTTCCCCACAAGTGCCCTCCTCCATGATTGTCACCCCCCTTCCCTTTTCCTCCTCCCTCTTCAGCCCTCCATTTGTTTTCAGTATTGAGTCTCTCATGATTTGCCTCTCTCCCTCTCCCTAACTTTCTTTTCACGCCCTTCCCCTTCCCTAACCTTGTTTGGTTTCTCCTGTTAGACTTATGAGTGCAAACATATGGTATCTGTCCTTCTCTGCCTGACTTACTGCACTTGGCATGACTCCCTCGAGGTCCATCCACTTTGCTACAAATGGCCAGATTTCATTCTTTCTCATTGCCATGTAATACTATTGTGTATATATATCACATCTTCTTGATCCATTCATCGGTTGATGAATATTTAGGCTCTTTCCATGATTTGGCTATTGTTGACAGTGCCGCTATGAACACTGGGGTACATGTGCCCCTATGCATCAGCACTTCTGTATCCCCTGGGTAAATCCCTAGCAGTGCTATTGCTGGGTCATAGGGGAGTTCTATTGATAGGTTTTTGATGAACCTCCACACTGTTGTCCAGAGTGGCTGCATCAGTTTACATTCCCACCAACAGTGTAGGAGGGTGCCCGTCTCTCCACATCCTCGCCAGCATCTATAGTCTCTTGATTTGTTCATTTTAGCCACTCTGACTGGCGTGAGGTGATATCTCAGTGTGGTTTTGATTTGTGTTTCCCTGATGATGAATGACGCTGAGCATTGTTTCATATGTCTGTTGGCCATCTGGATGTCCTCTTTGGAGAAGTGTCTGTTCATGTCTTCTGCCCATTTCTTCACTGGATTACTCGTTTTTCGGGTGTGGAGTTGGGTGAGTTCCTTGTAGATTTTGGATACTAGCCCTTTATCTGATATGCCATTTGCCACTATCTTTTCCCATTCTGTCGGTTGCCTATTAGTTTTTTTTTATTGTTTCCTTTGCATTACAGAAGTTTTTATCTTGATGAGGTCCCAATAGTTCATTTTTGTTCTTGAGTCCTTTGGCTTTGGGGATGTGTTGAAGAGGAAATCGCTGCGGTTGAGGTCAAGGAGGCTGTTTCCTGCTTTCTCCTCTAGGGTTTTGATGGTTTCCTGTCTCACATTCAGGTCCTTCAGCCATTTTGAGTTGATTTTTGTGTATGGTGTAAGAAAGTGGTCTAGTTTGATTGTTTTGCATATTGCTGTCCAGTTCTCCCAGCACCACCTGTTGAAGAGGCTGTCTTTTTTTCCATTGGATACTCTTTCCTGTTTTGTTGAAGATTAATTGGTCGTACACTTGTGGATCTAGTTCTGGTCTCTCTATTCTATTCCATTGGCCTATGTGTTTTTGTGCCAATACCATACTGTCTTCATGATGACAGCTTTGTAGGAGAGGCTAAAGACTGGGATTGTGATGCTTCCCATTTTGGTTTTGTTTCTCAATATTACAGTGGCTATTTGGGGTTTTTTGTGGTTCCATACGAATCTTAGGATAGTTTTTTCTAGCTTTGCAAAGAATGCTGGTACAATTTTGATGGGGATTGCATTGAATGTGTAGATTGCTTTGGGTAATAATGAGTGTGTCACATTTCAATCCATAATTCACTTTGAATTAATTTTTGTATATGATAAGAGGTTTCAGTGGAGGTTCATTTTGTTTTGTTCAGTTGTTCCATTTCATTTGTTGAGAAGGCTATTCTTTCTCCATTGAATTGCTTTGAGCACCTTTGTTTCGAATCAGTTGAGCGTGTGGGTCTATTTCTGGATTTATTTTGCTTATATTTGTTTTGAGAGAGAGAGACAGAGAGAGTGCTGTTTAGGGGCAGAGAGAAGAGGGAGAGAGAATCCCGAACAGGCTCCACACTGTCAGCACAGAGTCCGATGTGGGGCTCAAACTCACAAACTGCCAGTTCATGACTTGAGCCAAAACCAAGAGTCGGACACGTAACTGACTGAGCCATCCAGGTGCCCATATTTCTGGATTTATTTTGTTCCATTGACCTATGTGTCTGTTCCTCTGCACTGTACTTTGCTTACGGTAGCTATATAGTAAATCTTGTCATCAGATAGATTGATTCTTCTCACTTTATTCTTTTTTTTTTAATGAAAAGGAAGTTTGTGTTTGTGTTCAACAACTAAAAATAGTGAAGTAAAATATGTAATTCATATTCCAATAGATTCAATTGTGGGAGACCTTACAATATATTATGTAACAGGTCAAATCCCACATGTCAGAATGAACTATTTAAAATACTACTTAAGATTTCCATCAGTGTAATAACTTCAGAGAGGTTATTTCTTTTAAGGCATTATAGGCAAACATGAGGTACCTGGAATGGTCTCATAACATCACCTTAGGGAGGGGGAGACTGTCGTTGAAATGGACAAGAGGAACTTCCAGAAAGCTCCTCCAGTTCCAGGGCCATACTTGCAAAGTGGTGAGAGAGAACCAAATGCCCCATCAGGAGGCTGTGGACATAAGTCCCCAGGGAGTACGGGCCAGGGAGAACTTGGGTACAGGTAGTTGCAGAAGTTTCTGGAAACCAGCACGAAAGCTTGAAGACCTGCATGCTCTACTGATGTCTGATAACAGCCCATGGAGCTCTAGCTTTACCAGTGGATGCATTTGTTTGATCATTTTATATACTCTGTTTCCTTTCATGTCATCTTTCTCTTGTCCTATTTAGTTTCTTCTCTTCAGTGTATACTCCTGCTCATAGCTGTGAAATTCTTACTCTTGTTCTATTTCTTATTTTTTGTTAATCATTGGCAGTTTCCTACTACTTATTTTATTAACCATAACCACACCGTCACTGTTTCCTGTTACCTCTCTGCTCTCAGACTCCTGTATCTTTCATTTATAATAATCTGCCTTCACAAATGGATTGTTAATCATGTTTCATCTTCTTTTCATCCCTAATGTGTGTGTTTTTGTCTTCTCTGTCATCTTGACGTTCATTGCCTTCTATTCCTTATCCAATTCGTTCATCACTTATTCAGGTTTTTATTTTACCACCTTCTAGTATTTAAATCCTTTTTCCCCTCCTCCCAAATTAATTACTTTTCCTTATTCATCTATTAATGTTTTCACCCTAAGATATTTTGAAAATTATTCTATTTTAATAATATTCAAGGATATTCTTCCTTTTTCTCTCTGTTATTTCAGTCTCCCCCACTCCCATCTTTTGTTTTTGTTATTGTGACTTCCTTTCGTTCTCTGTCATGTCCACGTCTCTCCTTTCCTCCTCACTTCCACTATCCTCACAACTCTTCTGTTGATTAAATCTTTGGTTTTTAATTCATGTTTCCATTTTTCCATTTACTGTAATAACTTTATTTTCTCCTTTTTGGTATATTTTTGGGGTTTTTTTTCATTTCTGTATTTTCCATTGCTCTACCATCCAATTTCTTTCACTTGTAAGGGCTTTCTGATACATAAATTACACAAATTTATATCTAAGCTTTAAGACATTTTGTTACTCCTATTAGGGAGGAAATCCTTTTCCTGTCCCCTTTATTTTGGCTATGGGGGCATGCAACCCAAGCTGACAAAAGAGAGTTGAATGGGAGACAGAACCCCAAATTTATTCATGTGTCTGTGGGAGCTCACAAAAGTGTAGCTCATGAATGGCTAAGATCAAGAGCTTATATACCTAACTTCCAAAAAATTGGGAAGGGGGAGAAAAGGCTTCTATGGGAAGAACAAATTGGTTTGCAGGGGAACAAGCAGTTTGTATTGATTATTGTCTAAGCAGGTGTGAGTAATATCTTCCGTCGTTCTCAAGCTGCCAGTGAAGGGAATTTATAACAGTGTCATTACCAGAAGTTTCTTTTAGTGACATAGGGGAAGCGCCTAGCAGGCTTTCCCTGCCCCTGCATCTGTTGAATCTCAAATGTCTTTAGTTTATAAAGTCATCTTTGGAGAGTCAGCTGGGTCACCACAGTCCTATCTAATTGTTCTGGTAGCAGTTTCTTACGTATAAAACCAATGCTTCTAAATACAAACTTCTTTTTTCTTGATTTCCTAAAATCCCTAATTTAATGTTTTCTCATTTATTCTGACATATATCCTAATATATTTTTTATTTCTTGTGAGGCTTAACTTTTTCCATAATCCTTTTTGCACCTGTGCCTTTTTTTTTTTTTATTTGCACAGTTTTCTTTAGGTTCTTGGCTGCCTTCACTTGCTTTCTTCTTTTCCTGCTCATTCTAGTGAGCTGACTTCCTGGCTGAGATGGCGCTACCTTTGTTCTCTCCTGTTCTGTTTCTAGTTGCACTTGTACCTTCACATTCACTGCCCCTCTCTTTTCCTTTCCATTTTGATTAACCATTGTCTCCCGGTTTTAATTCTCCTTTCCGTTTATTTTAAATATTCTCTTCAATACAGCCTTGTTTTTCTTATTTCTTAGTTCTTCATCCTCTTCTGATCTAACAAACAAGATTTTAGAAACAACTTGTCAAGCTCATTGTAACAAAAGGGTTTAGAGTTTGTTGGAAATTGTGTTAAATTTTATATTATGGTGAGAACTGTCACTTTGTGATGTATAGAATATTATGATTGATGAATGTTTTATGTAGAATATTTTCTTTCTTAACAACTTTCAATAGATTTGTATAATTTTACCCAAGAAATTCTTGCATAGATTTGAGATTATTTTATAGTATTATTATAATAAATCCTAAATTTTCTAAAATTACACTGTCTAAAGAAAATAACTTCCAAAATAATGAGATGTGTTACCAAGTTAATACTTTTCTCTAGGGCTTAAAAAATTTTTTTTTAACATTTATTTATTGTTGAGAAACCAAGAGAGACAGAGCATGAGCATGGGAGGGGCAGAGAGAGGGGGAGACGTAGAATTCGAAGCAGGCTCCAGGCTCTGAGATGTCAGAAGAGCCCTGTGTAGGGCTCGAACTCACAAACCACAAGATCATAACCTGAGCTGAAGTCGACGCTTAACCGACTGAACCACCCAGGCGCCCCCTTTTCTCTAGGGTTTTAAATTTATTTTCAGTGTTGCCCATCTTATAATCAGTGAATGATAATTGCATCTTTTCATTTTCTAGAATGCTTATTCTTTTTTGTTTGTTTACCACACATATTAGGAGCTAAAATGCAATAAAATGTGTGGACGTGATAGTTGGTATAGTTCTAACATTACTGATTTAAAAGCATTGAGCTTCATGATTTTATAGTTTGTTCTACATTTATATTAGCTAACTACCTTGCATAAAGTCAATAATCTCCTTTATATTTATAATAATCACAGATTATTATTAAGGGTTATATTTTTATAATAAATGAATATTAAATATAAAATGATTTCTTTTTGAGAGAGCGCTCAAGTGGGTTAGGGTCAGTGAGAGGGGGACAGAGGATCCAAAGCGGGCTCTGCACTGACAGCAGTGAGCCCAATGTGGGGCTCAAACTCCCAAACCCTGATACCATGACCTGAGCCAATGTTGGATGTTCAGCTGACTGAGCCACTGAAGTGCCTTTCTCACTTTATTCTTTCTATAAATTTTCTTATTCTTTTGCCTTCTCACTTACATTTTAGACAAATCTTTATATATACAGAGAAGCCTTACCAGGATTTTGATAAGAATTGAGGTAAACCTGTAGATCAGTTTTGGGGGAAATTGACATGGTTATTGATCCTGTCTTATTTTTAGTACATATTAGATCTCTCTCATTCTTTTTAATGTATCCGAAAGCATAGATATATGTATCAATTTATTTAACCATCCCCCTTGCTGGGTATTTAAAGTATTTCTATAATGCTGGCTTGTAAACCTCTTTTTACTGTTTTTATATTTCACTGATACTGTGCACTTATAGGAGTATTTCTATGGGAAATTTCGATATATGTTCTAAAATCGTGTTCTAAAAAGTTGTGAAAAACAATAGTGAGGAGAATGCCTGTTTTCCTACAACCTCTACAACATTGGAATTATCAGCATTTAAAAATCTTTGCCAATGAAATTATTTCTATAAATTCAAATATGTAACTGAAATGAAATTTTTCCATATTAAAAATTACATGCTCATTAAAAAAAATCAAACCATACAGAATTATATAAAGTGGAAAGGAAAAATCTTCCCATCTTTCTTCTTTCTCCTTTTCCCATCTTGTTCTCTAGAGTGGCCACTGTCAGGTTTTGTTTTTTTTTAGAGTCCAACAATATGTTTATTTTTTTTGCATATAGTTTATTGTCAAGTTGGTTTCCATATAACGCCCAGTGCTCTTCCCCACAAGTGCCCCTCTCCATGACCATTACCCCCCTTTCCCCCTCCCCCTTCAGCCCTCGGTTTGTTTTCAGTATTCAAGAGTGTCTCATGATTTGCCTTCCTCCCTCTCCCCAACTCTTTTTTCCCTTTCTCCTCCCCATGGTCCTCTGTTTAGGTTTCTCCTGTTAGACCTATGAGTGCAAACATATGGTATCTATCCTTCTCTGCCTGACTTATTTCGCTTAGCATGACACCCTCGAGGTCCATCCACTTTCCTACAAATGGCCATATTTCATTCTTTCTCGTTGCCATATAGTACTCCATTGTGTATGTATACCACACCTTCTTGATCCATTCGTCAGTTGATGGACATTTAGGCTCTTTCCATGATCTGGCTATTGTTGAAAGTGCTGCTGTGAACACTGGGGTACATGTGCCCCTAGGCAGCAGCACTTCTATATCCCTTGGGTAAATCCCTAGCAGGGCTATTGCTGGGTCATAAGGGAGTTCTATGGATAGTTTTTTGAGGAACCTCCACACTGTTTTCCAGAGTGGCTGCATCAGTTTACATTCCCACCAACAGTGTAGGAGGGTGCCTGTTTCTCCACATCCTCGCCAGCATCTATAGTCTCTTGATTTATTCATTTTAACCACTCTGACTGGTGTGAGGTGGTATCTCAGTGGGCCACTGTCAGGTTTGATGTGAAGCATCCTGGACCTTTTTCTATACATACCACATACTTTTTTGACAAGAGAAATCACATATTTACATTCTGTTCTACAGTTTTATTTTTTCACTTGATAATGTATTATGGACAATTTTTAATTCATGTAAGTATATGATCTTGTTTAAGTAAAATGTCTTCATATGTGACTCAGAAGAAAAAATAGCTAAGGGCACCCAGGTGGCTCAGTTGGTTAAGATTTCGACTTCGGCTCAGGTCATGATCTCACAGCTCGTGGGTTCAAGACCTACGTCAGGCTCTGTGCTGACAAGTGAGACTGAGTTTGGAGCCTGCTTCGAGTTCTGTGTCTCACTCTCTCTCTGCCCTTCCCCAACTTGTACTTTCTCTCTCTCTCAAAAATATATAAACATTAAAAAAATTTTAATGTCATTGGAGAAAATAAAGATTATTACTTATTAAGAGAAAAAGGAGATGCAAGATAAAAGAGGCTTTCTTTCCACCCTTGAGTTTCTGCAGTGTTGTTTTGAGGCATCGCTGTGGTGCCAGGAGAAACCAAACAAATCCTGACCATGAGGGATACAAATCAGCGTCGACTTCCTCCATGTTTATTCTTTTTAAGCCATCGTAGTTGGTATCATGCAGAGTTGGGCCTCGAGTACAGATAGAAAAATGGCCACAGGTAGACTTAGCAGCCTAAATCCAATAAGTGCTTTCTGTAAGCTTTGCGTGGCAGGAACCATGTCTGTCTTATATCCCGGGTGCTTATGGTAGTGTTTGGCACATAGTAGACACTCAGTAAATATCGGTTGAGTGAACTCATGGCCAGAAGTGGAGCTGCAACAGCAGGAGAGAGTGGAGAGTGGTGCTGCAGAAGCGATGGGATTCGAGTTTTTAGGAAGAAGTAAGTATTAGTTGCAACCAGAACACAGGGCTTGCAAGGTCAAGCATGAAAAATGGTCATCAGATTTGGCAGTTAGCATATCACTGTTGACTTGAAGAGAGCAATTTTCATGAACTGTTGTTTAGCACTGCTTCATTCTCGGACACATTGCTACTTTCTCTACCGTCCCTTAGTACGCCTTCTACATTATTGAAATTGTGAGTCTTTGTATGATTTTCATGAGGCCATGAAAGGCATCAGGGGCAAGGACCTGTCTTGTTTTTGTTTATTCTGTTTTGTTTTTCAATTTTTATCTTTGTATCATCAGAGCCTCACAGTGTACTTGACTTAAAAAGGAAGAGTTAAGGCCTATTATGAATTTTACTCTGCAGGAAAAGGTGTTTTGAAGTCACTATGTGGTTATTTTTCCAATGGCTGTAGAGATATCAGGTGACTGTTTAGCCAAGGCTGTGTTATATGTTTTTAAAAAATATTAAAAAAAATTTTTTTCTGTTTTGTATTTATTTTTGAGAGACAGAGACAGGGTGAGCAAGGGAGGGTCAGAGAGAGAGGGAGACCCAGAATCTAAAACAGGCTCCAGGCTCTGAGCTGTCAGCACAGAGCCTGACGCAGGGCTCGAACCCACGAACCGTGAGATCATGACCTGAGCGTAAGTCAGATGCTCAACCGACTGAGCCACCCAGACACAACTAAAAAATATTTTTTAATGTTTATTTTAGAGAGAGTGTGTGCACGTGAGAGAGCACACACAAATAGGGGTGGGGCAGAGAGAGGGAGGCACAGAATCTGAAGCAGGCTCCAGGCTCTGAGCTATCAGCACGGAGCCCAACACAGGGCTTAAACTCGGGAATGGTGAGATCATGACCTGAGCCAAAGTCAGTAGCTTAACAGACTAAGCTACCCTAGAGCCCCCATATGTAATGTTTTAGGTTGCTGAATGGAATAGTGGTTCATTTGGGAAAGAAGGAAGCATTTTCAGGTTCTTTTCATCAGATAGGTCCTGAATGTAAATCCTACCCTTGTTCAGTGAGATTTATTACCCCAGTTCCCTTCTGGATTCTGAGTGAGGTTCTGTTACTCTAGTTTGAGAGATCAGACCTCTTGGAAACTAAACATCTTAATTTGCATTTGATCCACATTCTAAGTAATGTAAAGAGCCTAGCAACAGTTTGAAAGATTAGATTTACTTCTCTTTTTACCTTTTCTGGACCTAGTTTAAGATAAATACCTAAGAATTGAGAAAGTCCAAACTCAATTTCTTTGGGATTTGGGGACTATTGCATAGTTTCTTTAGGAATTAGCTGTGTGGATTTCTTCTCTTTTTTCCTCTTTTTAAATCTGGCACTGATTTTTTTAAAGGAGCTTTCTACTGCTACTGGGATTTGATTTGATTTTTTAATTTTAATGATTCACATTGGAACACATGCGTATCCCCCTGCACCATTCACTGTCAAGATAATCCTTTATGCTTGTTTTGGCAGAGGTTCTCATTTTCTTAAGAGGGAGGTTATTTTGGGGATCAGTGGAAAGATTGTCAAAGGATATATGAGCTTCAGAGTGAGCACAAATGTCCTTCTCTCCTTGGTTGAGCAGGACTGCTCACCAACTTGCCTGGTATTTTCCCTGAGACCTTTCAGGCAGCAATAATGCTCATTCTCCCTCTCTCACCAGAACCATGACGCTTGCAACTGTCTTCTCACATCTCTACAGAAGTCAATTACCTTAGAAATGACAAAAAGAATTTTCTTGATTTGGGTGGAAAATCAGCTTTCCGAAGCTGTCATTGGAATTACCACTATTTAAGGACATTTGGATTTGAATTCTATATGATTCTGTAGGTTACTGCCAATCCTTATTGGAATAAGACCAAGTATAGATATATTTCTTTGACAAGACATTTATAATTGCATTGCTCCGATTTAAGAAGAGAGAAAAGCAAAAGTCTATTTGGAAAAACATTTCTTTTTGTAAACGGGTAGCTTATTTTCCTGTAGGGCACAGTGATAATTCATAGATGGCCTTATCTTTCATTCCTTTTTGTGTTGTTCTGGAAATCACCCATTAAAAAGTTAGTTCTGGTTTTCTGTGTTGTGACCCTTTGGCAACTAGGAAATTGAATTCACTTTCCACTTACTCCTTTTCCCCTACGATAGCTCCAGCACCTTTATTATTCCCACAAAGACCCTGTTAGTTTGTATGTCTCTTTGCTGGACTCCTTTTTTCGTCCTAGGCTGTGAAGCCTACTGCCAATCCTGCCACTTACAGTAAGCTCCTGATTGCTGCAGGATAGAGAGCAATATCTTTAGCTTTCTGGAAATGGTGTGGTTATAAACCCTTTTGAGAGTCTGATGAACAACCGTGGATCTTCCACCCAGAAAACTGTATGTTACATGTAAGATTTTGTTTAGTTTCAGTACATTTCATGGATCTTTTTATCTCATTACCACCACATTCAAGAATTCCTGGGATAAGAAAACATCTGCGTACCTTCTCTTTTTGGGGTGGGTGTACATTTATTTATTTATTGAGGTGTCTAGACATACAGTGTTATATTAATTTCAGGTGTACATCACAGGGTTTCAACAATTCTATACATCGCACTATTCTCACTGTAATAGATGTGGTCACCTTCTGTCAGTGTACAACGTGATTATGGTATTATTGACTGTATTCTCTGTGCTGTAGCTTTTATCTCTGAGACTTACTTATTTTAGAACTGTACCTTTATACCTCTTAATCCGCTTCACCTGTGCCACCCATGCTCCCACCCATCTCCCCTCTGGCAACCACCAGTTCTCTGTATTTAAGAGTCTGTTTGTTCCTTTGTTTGCTTGTTTATTTGTTTTGGGTTTTTTTTAGATTTCTCATATAAGTGAAATCATATGGCATTTATCTTTCTCTGTCTGACTTAGCATTATACCCTCTAGGTCCATCCATGTTGTTGTAAATGGAAGTATTTCATTATTATTATTTTTTATTATTGCCTTTCCTCTTCTCTTTTTTAAAAAAACATTTTTAACATTTATTTATTTTTGAAAGACAGAGACACAAAGAGAGCAGGGAAAGGGCAGAGAGAGAGGGAGACACAGAATCTGAATCAGGCTCCAGGCTCTGAGCTGTCCGCACGGAGCCCGATGCAGGGCTCGAACCGACAAACCACAAGATCATGACCTGAGCTGAAGTTGGGCACTTAACCAACTGAGCCACCCAGGTACCCCAAATTTTTGCTGTATTTTAAAGAAGAGCATTGAGATGTTAAAGGTTTAGGTTTCAAAACTGAAGTCGTGTAAGGCCTACATTCTCCATGCATGCGCTGGAATTGTAATCCTAAGGCACGTCCCCATAGGTAGCATTGTCAGCATACCCTAAGCATACCATAAGCAACAACCGGAGGTATTGTTGCATTGGCTTGGAGAAGGAGGGCTGCGGCCTGTATGCAGCCTGTTTACTTGAGCATCCTGTATTGCTATCAACAAGAGCAAGCTTATCTGAGAAATTTTGCAGTCTGTCTTTTGCAGTATTTTGAGGACTAGGCTACTGGTGGCCCTAGGAGATTAGAGCCTAGAAACTTGAGCTGTGTGCTTATCACTCAAACTGTCCTTGATGGTGAGCCAGCTCTGACTGGCTGTATGTGTGTCCTAAATATGTTGATGGAGGACTTTATTTTCTTTCTAATTTATTTTTGTTTGGCACAGTCAGCTTGTGTAAGGATTCAACTTTGAAAGAATTCATGGCCTGTCTTATGATAATCAGAGTAGGTGTGGCGTGAAAGTTGCACATATACACATGGTGTAATTTTTAGCCTTTGCATCCTAATAAATACTAAGTTTAATTCAGGGATTACCTCGCCTGTGAAGTTTTTCCTAATTCCTTTTCTTTTCCCCTCTCACTTCCCAGAATTGGCTACTTCTTCCTCTGTGCCTCTACTAAACCCTGTATGAATTTTTTCACTTCATTCTATTGCCCTATTTGTTTATATTCTGTCTCACTGTAGTAGACCTTAAGTATATGGTCTGCATCTTCCTCATTTCTGTCTGGCACATAGAAAGTATTCAAAAATGTTTTAAGAATGGGGGCACCTGGGTGGCTCAGTTAGGTAAGCGTCTGACTTCGGCTCAGGTCATGAGCTCGTGGTCCGTGAGTTTGACCCCCACGTCGGGGTCTGTGCAGACAGCTCAGAGTCTGGAGCCTGCTTCGGATTCTGTGTCTCCCCCTCTCTCTGCCCCTTACCTGCTTATGCTCTGTCTCTCTCTGTCTCTCAAAAATGAATAAATGTTAAAAATTTTTAATTAAAAAATGTTTTAAGAATGAATGAACAGGTAAATGAACAGTATATTAAAGAATATTAAAGTTAAGGATTAAAAACTCAGATGACTTCAAAGGCCCAGGCATAAATGAGTTCAGCAAACCTGGGCTGGTGACCTGCAGAATACGCCCCTTATCTAAAAGGGGCAGCTGCTCCCCAGCCCCAGCCCATTGGTGCTTTGCGGGAATGATGACTCTGTGTGGCCACATCTTTTAATTTTTTAGGAGAAGCCAGATATTGGGCTTGAAATTTCTCAATCATTAAATGTTGTCAACTAAGTACAATTTTTAAAAATTTTTTATTGAGGTATAATATGCATACAAAGAAGTGTTTATGTTATAGGTGTATAGCTCGGGCTGTCTTCACAAACTTAAATTATTTTTTTATGTGGGCTAAACAAAACTGGATTGACTTGCCAGCCACCAGTCTGCAGCTTGTGACAAAGGCCATATGTGGAACTGTGTAGGCTACTTAAAAATGACCGAATTGGGAGGTGCGCCTGGGTGGCTCAGTCTGACTCTTGATTTCAGCTCAGGTCATGATCTCACAGTTCGTGGGTTCAAGCCCCATGTTGGGCTCCGTGCTGACAGTGCAGAGTCCACTTAGGATTCTCTCTCTGTGCTCCTTCCCCACTTGCTTACTCTCTCTCTCAAAATAAATAAAATAAACTTAAAAAAAAAGAATCACCAAATTGATAAAAGTGTCACAAAGCAGTATGTAGACTTTATTTGCATTATGATTCAAAGAAATCACATGTAAAAGAACCTTTATGAAACAACTGGGGAATTTAAATATTGACTGGCTACTTAATAATATTAAAGAATTGTGAGTTATTTCAGATGTAATATAGTTTTTTTAATGTTTTATTTATTTTTGATACAGAGAGAGACAGAGCATGAGAGGGGGAGGGGCAGAGAGAGAAGGAGACACAGAACTGGAAGCAGGCTCCAGGCTCTGAGCTAGCTGTCAGCACAGAGCCTGACGCGGGGCTTGAACCCATGAACGTGAGATCTGACCTGAGCCAAAGTCGGAGGCTTAACCGACTGAGCCACCCAGGCGCCCCGGTTTTTTTTTTTAAGTAAATGTAGATTCAACTTTTAGAGCAGTTTAGAGAAAAATTGAGTGGGAGATACAGAGTTCCCATATACCCTCTACCTCCACACATGCACAGGCTCTCCCAACATCAACATCCCTACCAAAGCGGCACATTTGTTATATTTGCTGAACCTACTTTGACACATTATAATCACCCAAAGCCTATAGTTTACATTAGGGTTCATTCTAGGTGTACATTCTGTGAGTTTTGACAAATGTATAATGATACATATCTACCATTTTAATATATGTAGTATATTTTAGAAGAGTCCTCAAAAGGGCGCCTGGGTGGCTCATTTGGTTAAGCAGCTGACTCTTGATTTCAGCTCAGGTCATGATTTCAGAGGCCTGTGATCGAGCCCCACTTCCGGCTCTGTGCTGCATGTGGAGCCTGCTTAAGATTCTGTCTCCCTCTCCCACATGCACACTCTCTCACTCCCTAGATAGATAAGACCTTTAAAGAAAAAAAAAAGAGTCCTCAAGGACTCATAGTAAAACAACTTGTGGATGAAATAAATGAAATGGTACTGGAATTTGCTTCAGAATAATTTGGGAGGAGCATAAAAGTTGGGGTTTAAATGAAACAGGATCAACCCTGTGTTGGTAGTCATTGAAGCTGGGTAATGGGTACATGCAAGTTCATCATATTAGTGTCTCCGTTTTGGTGTGGATTTGAAATTTTCCACCTCCAAAATTAGAGCCAGAGTCCAAGTTAAAGCTGAAACGTGATTTCTTGGATCTAGGATACCGTGGGACACTACTGCTGGTGCCAGAAGTCAATTTCTGGAACTGAAGTCTGCAATGGTCATGGTGTTTTCTTCTGTCTTTTGTAGGGCCCGAAAGTCAGTATACTAAGACTGCCCAGGAAATTGTGAATGTCTGTTACCAGACACTGACTGAGGTAGGTGGTAAAGAGGGGTCCCCTTAGGATGTAGCATCCTGGAATCTCTTTGTTCCCTTGGGTGAGGAGGCCTTCCCTGCCTATCTGATTTTAGATGTAACCTCCCACCCCCCCACCTTCACCCCCCATCCTTCATTTCCTTTCCTGCTTTATTTTCCTGCCTAGCACTAAATGTTCATGACAAACTATGTCATGATTTACTTTATCGTATGTGACATGCCACTGGAAAGAAGCTCCATGAAGACCAGGATTTTTGCCTGCTTTGTTGACTTGCGTATTCCCAGTGCCTAAAACACATGTTCAGTGAATTCACTAATTTTCTTTATTTCTCAGTATGATGAACATTTGACTCAACTTGAGAAAGATATTTGTACAGCTAAGGAAGCAGCTTTGGAGGAAGCAGAATTAGAAAGCTTGGACCCCATGACCCCAGGGCCTTACACACCTCAGGTGAGTTTGAAGAGTAGGAAGTGCCTCTCACAGTTTTCTTATTGGTTTGGGAAATTGGGAGCATGTTAACAGATACATTTACTGAGATACCCTTCTTCTCTGTCCTTCCTCTTCATATGCCTTTCGTGTGCTTTCTTGTCTTCTCAAAGGCTAAGGTGAGTGAGGGCCATGGGTCTTGGTGGCCTTGTTGAATCCAGAAGCAGCAGGTGTGGGATGAATGAGTGGGGTGGGGCCTTAGTTGTTTAGGCAGTGTTCTCGAATACCAGATTCCTGACTGCTATGGCCAGACGTGTCTTCTGGAGTCTCTGGGGTTCCCTTGCCCATGAATTGGGGCTCTAAGACTTCCCTAAAGTGTAGAATTCTCAGTTACAGACATTGGCCACGTCGTCCTGATGACTCATTCCCTCTGAGGCATCTCAGCGTAGCTCAGATGTCACCATTTTCCTGGATTGACTCCCTTCCGTTGTAAATGAAGACTATTAACATTGGTAACGTTCTTAAAGTTACATGTCAAAAGAGTAGGGAGCATGATTAATAAGAAATTTGTAGTCTTTCTGTTCTGTCCCTTGAATATGTTTGGACATAACAAAGAGTATGTTTCCGGATTTGAAGAATAGGACTTACCAGAATATTGCTGGTGCTTGGTTTCTGTATTGAAGGCACTGTGGTTAAGTGGGAAGTCCATGTATTTTGGTGATAAAACAGGCCTGGGTTTGAATCTTGGCTCTGCTATAACCTAGCTTTGTGAACTTGGGGAGTTAACTTAAGCCCTCTAACTCCATCTCTGTTTCTCTAAAATGTACTTTCTGAGATAATTATAAACATCAAATGAGTTAATTTGCCTGGCGCATAGTAGACATTCAGTAAATGTTTCCTTGTCTGTATGACAGTTGTCTACAAAGTTCTCTGGGGCCATTTCAAATGTAACCAAATATTCTCCTGCAAAAGCCTCCCAGTTCCCACTGGAAAACTTTGTTTCATTCTGCTCTGAACTGATACTGCAATCTGTGTGCTCTGTGTTGGATTCTTGCTGTTTGTGTCTCATTCGTGCACTCTCCCTTCTCTTTTACTCTCTTTCACCCCAAAACCTAGGTGACTGAGGGGCCAACTATAAAGAGCCCTAAGATACTTCTTCCAGGCCCAGAACAAGGAAAGGCTCTTGGAGTATGTGGGCAGATTGGGGCCAGGGGGCTTGGGTGAGTGATGTTGCCCAGGAAGGCCCTTTTTGCTAATAGGCCCACAGCTCCCGCAAGGCCCTTTCTGGTAAGTTAAAGCCTGGGTTTTAGCCTGGCTTCACACTCAGAAGACTGCAGCCACCGAGTGGCACGCAGTTTGCTCTAGTCCTCTAGGGGAAACCTAGTCCTCTGTGAGTCAAGGCCTCACCCAAAGGTCATCTTCCTTTCTTTTCCTTCTCCCGTACGGCCTCAGGTGGCCCAGGAGCGCCCAGCCAGTGTGCTCCCTCCTGAGCAGGAGCTGTTGCCCAGGACAGTCACAGGGGCTCCTGTGAAGAGTAGTACGTAGAATGTGCCTCTTCATCATGCCAGGTCGCACTCTCATCGTTTCCTTCCCGCAAATACACATCTTGAAGTAGTAAGCCCGGTGCGTCTTCCCTTATCCTGAGGAAGATGGCATCTGAGTAATTGTCCTTATTCATCACTTTCAAACTCAAATGTTATGAAAGCAAGTTTAAGTGTAACCTGTCGTGATTCTGGTTTTATAGAATAGTAACAGTAATCGTAAGTGACTTCCAGCCCTAAATGGTGGCAGTCAAGACTGTATTTTCACCCAGCTGTTTCCACTTTGACTGTTTCCACTTGCATCACACATTCTGCTTAACACTTTATCTAAAATTGCTCACTTCGCAGTTTCCCACTAGCCCTTCATTCCCTGATCTTCTCTTCTTCTGTTCAATCATGAGTTTACCTGTTCTGTAATGCTTTAAATTCTGTTTTGCCTCTCTTTCTCCAAAACCGTCTTCAATCAGCCTGGCTTATTTGCTTTAATAATAAAAAACCCCCCACAAAGTAACACCAATATGGGCATTTTGTTAAAAGCGACATGCTCATTGGGAAATAATAAAGGAGAAATAAATTACCTAAACTTAAGTCCACCACTCAGAAAGAACCAACCGCTGTGAACATGTTGGTGTGTTTCCTTCAAATCTGCTGTGTGGTGTGCGTGCATGTGTGCATGTGCACACGAGCATATATAGACACTTTATTTCAAAATGTTTAGTATTTATTTTATTTATTTTTGAGAGAGGGTGAGAGCAATCACGGGAGGAGCAGAGAGAGAATAGTCTTTGAAAATGTGATTTTTATTTATTTATTTATTTATTTATTTAATGTTTATGTTTTTTGAGAGAAAGACAGGGTGTGAATTGGGGAGGGGCAGAGAAAGAGGGAGACACAGAATCCGAAGCAGGCTTCAGGCTCTGAGCTGTCAGCACAGAGCCCTACGTGGGGCTCGAACTCATGAACTGTGAGATCATGACCTGAGCTGAAGTCGAATACTTAACCGACTGAGCCATCCAGGCACCCCAAAAACATGATTTTTAAATAGCTGCATTATATTTCTACCCTCTGCCAGATTTTTAGAGAACTCTTTCTTACTTCTCCAGCCTGTTCTCCATCAGTTCCTCCTGCCCTCTTGTCCCCGAAAAGACCATTTGCTAAATCCCTGTTCTCTTCAGGAGAGGGAAAAGGGAAGGGAACTATAATTTATTGAATACCAGGCATGGGGTAAGGAGCTTACACATACCTCTTCATTCTCCCAACAACCTTAGGAGGTAGACATTATCATCCATGTTTTATAACTGAGGAAACCAAGGCTTAGAATGATTAAATAATCTCGTGAAGTTACTCAGCTAGGAGGTAGTTGAGCCAGGACTCAAACCCAGGATGTTTTGTTCCAAAGCCCACTTTTTTCCACCACTCCATTTTTGCCTCGTGGCATCATTTTCTGATGAGCTAGCTGATAAACGATTACCCCACTACATGCTCTCGTTGGAATTGAAATTCCTTTATCCCATTTCCTATTAGATGTCTCTAACCCAGACAGTCAAAATTGCACAGGTACGAAGCCCCAGGTCCAAAAACAATAAGGCAAGGCTTAGAAGACACTAGGTTATTGAGCAGAAAGGCCATCAGGACATAGAATTGCCCCATAGCTTTGATGCTTTTCTGCTTCAGGCTTCAGATCACATACATCAGATGCCTCTGCTAGAATGAGCAGCATTTGAAAGATTCCCAAAAACCTGTGCACAAAGCTGTGTCAAACTGTTTTCTCTTTAAATGGATTGCTCTGCATGACCGTCTTCTGCAGTGAATGCTCAAAAGGGGAGTTCTGTATTTCTTACTCCTTTTTCCTAAATAGAAGCTAAGTTGTACATTTGTGCCACAGCCTCCTGATTTGTATGACACCAACACATCCCTCAGTATGTCTCGGGATGCCTCTGTGTTTCAAGATGAGAGCAATATGTCTGTCCTGGACATTCCCGCTGCCACTCCAGAAAAGCAGGAGACGCAGGTAGGATGTTCTTTTTCTCTTCGCGACATTGGTAATGTGCTTTGGTGGGGAATGGGGGAGTGGTGGTGATATATGACATGCTTCGTGGATGATTGGGCTCTTTTGGCCGTGAGAATGAAAGCTCACGAATGTGATTTCAAGACGGGCTGATGGCAGGTCACATGACTTGCATTGTCTTCTGTCTGTCCCCACGGGCAGAGTCAGGCACAACGAACTTCAGGGAAGGCACGAGTATGAAAAGTGTATGAGGCACCAGAGCAACCTCATAGGTGACTAGAAAGACCAACTGCATTCAGAGACAGAGTTCAAAAGATTGGCCCTGCTACTGTACTGTACGTATGCTAAATCTAAATGAAAATTGTTCATGAAATTCAATTAAATTTGAGAGATTGGCCTGTTCTGCAGGTGTCAGAAGATACTCCTGTTCTGAAGCCAAAAATCGAATCGGCTGTATCAGCTGATCTCAGTCAGGAGATTTGTTCCACTGGAGAGTACCGAACCCAGGACAGTTTTTCTGTCCCAGAGAGTCCAGCAGAAGCTGAGGAAAGCTTGAGTTAGGAAGGAAGAGTCTCCTGGTGATGATACAGCAAGAGTAGACCAAGGACCTTCCTACTTTTTGAGTTTGTTGTTGTTGTTGTTTTTGTTGTTGTTGTTTTAACTCTACCAGTGATTTCCAAAGAATGAGTGGGACGAAGCACACATGCCTTGAACTATGTAAACAGCCCCCACTAGCTGTGGAGTTGGCTGGGATATCAGGAAGGAGCATCCGTCCTGGGTGAGAGCCCTTGGTTACCTCCTCCTACCGGCACGTCCCTCAATGATGTGCTATTTGTGTTCCTTACTCAGATGCGCCAGGGCCGAGGTAGGCTGGGCGAGGAAGACTCTGATGTAGATATTGAAGGGTATGATGATGAGGAGGAGGATGGGAAACCTAAGACTCCAGCCCCAGTGAGTATGCTTACAGAAAGCTTATGGTTACATTATACCCTTATATGATAGGAGCCCCACTAGTACAGGGCAGGCCAAATCCCAGGGTCTGGTATGATACCAGAGAGTCTCCATAGCGAGGCCCAATCCGACTTGAGTCCTTGGAATCAGCTAAACAAATCTATCCACCACAATTACTTAACTTCTTGTGAGGCAGCAAGGGTGGTGCTGGTGGTGGCTTGTGGTTTCTCACTCGGTCCATTGACAGGACTCTGACCCCAACTGGTCTTGTTCAGGAAGGTGAAGATGCAGACGGTGATCTCGTAGATGAAGAGGAAGGAGCTGTACAGCAGCCTCAAGCCAGTGTCTTGTATGAGGATTTGCTTATGTCTGAAGGAGAAGATGATGAGGAAGATGCCGGCAGTGATGAAGAAGGAGATAATCCTTTCTCCAGTAAGTCCTGTTCCTCGGCTTTTCGTCTGGGTAGCTCACCACAGCACCCTGAGGACGAGGAAACTAGGAAACTCCTGGCCATATGTGCTCTTACCAGAAGCTGCTCTTTCCTTACAGCCCCATTAGTAGACTCAGAGGACGGAGCACTCACTTCTAGGATGATTACATTCATTAGCCTTAGAGGAGGTGAAGAAATATAACCTAGAAAGTGCAAAAGATGACGGTAGGAGAGACACTTCCTAAGTAGCATCTTTGATTTGAATACTTGACGAAAATGAGAAAGAAGTGTTATATTCGTAACAGGGAAGGAAAATAAAAAAGACCCCGCTTTACTCAACCATAAGAAAGAATGAGATCTTCCCATTTACAACAACACAGATGGACCTAGAGGGTATTACGCCAAGTAAAATAAGGCAGAGAAAGACAGACCACCATATGATTTCACTCATACATGCAATTTAAGAAACGAAACAAAACAAACCCAAAAAAGCTAAAACAGACCCATAAGTACAGAGAGTAAACCAGTGGCTGCCAGAGTATAGCAGGATGGGGGGAAGGGAAAATGGGCGAAGAGGAGTGGGAGGTACAGGCTTCCGGTTACAGAATGAGTAAGTCACAGGAATAAAAGGCACAGCATGGGGAGTTAGTCAGTGATATTGTAATGATGTCGCATGGTGACAGATGGCACCTACTCTCATGGTGAGCATGGCGTAATGTATATTGTCAAATCACAGTGTTGTACCCCTGAAACTAATACAACATGTATGTCAATGAGACCTCAATTTAAAAAAATCCCACTTGGTTTATTTTGTCAGTTACTAGCAGTGGCTGGGAAAAAGTATAGGAGATGATGGGAGGGAAAAAAAAACACAAGATGGGACTGTGATGAGAAAAGGAAGGGGTTATATGGGTCCTGTTTCCAAACTGCGGTCTTGCCAATATTGACCCTGGGCATTCCTCCAAGGCCAGGGGTCCTGGGTGCCTCTGTGGATGTTTGGCCATAAGTCGTCTTGGAAGACCAAGCCAAAGATATTAATTCTGTCAAGTTTATGTCAGGCCGTCCTTCTTTTCACAGCTATCCAGCTGAGTGAAAGCGGAAGTGACTCTGATGTGGGGTCTGGCGGGATAAGACCCAAGCAGCCCCGCGTGCTTCAGGAAAACACAAGGATGGGCATGGAGAATGAAGAAAGCATGATGTCCTATGATGGAGATGGTGGGGAGGCTTCTCATGGTTTGGAGGATAGCAACATCAGGTAATCAGCAGCAGCATGCTCCAGGGCTGTGGCATCAGTGCCCAGCTCTGGTGCTGGAGGGCCTGGCATCGGATCAGTTTCATCTGGCAGAGATTTCTTGAGCGTCTAGAGCCAGGCCCTTGGGGATATACAGAGGAGCAAGCCATGTCTTGCCCTTGAGGAGCTCACAGTCCAGTAGAGGAGACAGATATAAACAAAGTCATCACAGGTATAATGTGCTAAGTGCTATAGCGTAAATTAAGTACAAAGTGTGCAGTCGCCACTGAGGAGGGAGTGCCTCACTGCTCAGAGTGATCAGGGAAAGTTTTGCAGATGAGGGAACATTTGAACTGGACCTGACAGGCTCTACGAATAGGCGTCTACGAAGTAGAAAAGTGGCAGCAGGTGAGGAGACCCTTAGAGATGGAACAGTATGTTCAGAGGTGCACAGGCGTCTACGAAGTAGAAAAGTGGCAGCAGGTGAGGAGACCCTTAGAGATGGAACAGTATGTTCAGAGGTGCACAGAAATAGAACAAAGGATGTTCTCAAGTAAAGGGAGGTCGTTGGGAGTTGTGGCTCCACAAGTAGCAGGGATTGCATTGTAGAGGACCTTAAATGGCACGTTGAGACACTTGGAGTTTGGGTAATGGGAATCACCACTTCAAGGAAAAGGAAGGTTTTTGTGTTGAAGAACTCTAGGGCAATGGTAATGATTTCAGCTGGGATCTGTTAGAAGTGTGGGGGAAGGAAGGGACTTAAAAGAGCTGTGGGGAGGTCAGCTGTTCCATGAATGGGAATGTCCCTGAGCTAGGAACAAAGAAAGAAGAACAGGTATTGGAGGAGGTGCGAAAGGAGGAGAAATTGAATTTGTCTGTGGTCCTGTTAGATTTAAGGGACATTGGATACATGTAGCCAGAGGTATGCAGCAAGCAGTTAGAGTCTTTATTGACTCATAAGCAGATATTTGTATCACCATTTAAAGAGCAAGTAAGATGTAGTCGCTTCCTTCAAGGAGTTTGGGCTAGTTGGAAACCTAGAGCAGGTACATAGATGACCATAGTGTGATATGAAAAGTGCTGTGACAGGCACCCATGGGGTTTTTCTGGGACTTGGATAGGAGTGGGGTAGGGGAGCTGCTAAGAGGAAGAAACAGAGCTAACTCTAGCTGAAGAAGAAAGCAAAGGGCACTTCAGAGAACAAGAACAACATAGGAGGCATGAAACCGTTCTAGAGAATGATCTGTGATCCATGTGTGGTAGAGCTGATTTAAAGAGGTAGGTAAGGATCAAATCATGAAGGGCCTGAAAGTTTGGGGCCGACGTTGAACGAGAGGTAGGAGCAGATCTACATTTTGGAACGATTGCTCTGTACACCAAAAGAAACGCAAATGGCCCATAACTATGTGAAAAAATATTTTCTCTAAGAACCAATGACAGGCAGTAAAACCATGAAATGCAATATTTTGCCTTTAAGATTGACAGAGATGAAAATGGGTAATAATGCCCAGTGTTGGAAAAGTGTGAAGAAAAAGACATCGTGATGGATGTGAGAGAAGTCTAGCAATTTATCCTTATAAACCAAAAACCTAAAACTTGTGCATTCCCTTTGGCCCCCAACATTCCATGTCTAGGAAGTTATTTTATGGCAATAATAAAACCCCTTCATCAGAACGTCTGTACAAGGAGTTTCATCACAGTACCGTTTTTAATGGGAAAGTTGGAGACAGCTTAAATATCCTAGTGAGAGACTTGTCACATAGATCCTGTTTGAGCCGTGTAGTAGAATACCATATAGCCAATAAAATAATGCTATACACGTGTGTTTATTGACATTGAAAGATGCTTGTTATAATCATTAGTGAAAAAAGCAGATTCATAAAAGACTATGTAGTGTATTCCAATTTTGTAAGTAAAAAAAAAAAAAAAAGTTAAACATCTAAGTGAGTTGTGCAGAAAAAAAATTTGCCAGGTCATATAGCCCAGTAGATCATCTCTGGGTGGTGGAATTGTTGGTGATCTTTTTTTTCTCTTTTTTTTCTGGTAGAGACTCTATTTCTTTTTTAAACCAGTGAACATGCGTTGCTTGTATGATTTTTTTTTTAAGTAAAATTAAGAACAACAAACAAAGAGCACTCTGGCAGAAGTGTGAAGAATGAATTAGAGGAGAGCAAGGCTGGAGGCATGAAGACTGATTTCAGTGGTATAGGCCAGAGAAAACAAGGGACTCAGCTAAGGCAGGCAGAGTCGAGGTGGGAAGGAGGGGACAGAGAGACAAGATTTGTTGAAGAAGTAGGATCTTCAAGACCATTGACTAATTGGATACACAGATGAATGAGGCTGTAAATGGTGGAAGACACGGTGAGGGTGTCGGAACATGTATGGTCCAATAAGCTGGTGGCGTGTCGTTTAGGCTTTCATTCGGGTTCTTATGTATATTGAAGTTGGCAGGGTGATGTTTTGAACAGGATCTTTTTCTTCTCGGGGGCCTGTAGAACAGTCCAGAAAGTAATTTGAGTGTCTAGGGGAGGTGAGGTGGGCTGATCCCTTGGTGGCACTGAGAATGGGACCGGTCAGCTAGAGGATGGTGCCCGAGCTTGAGAAATGACATGTTTCTCTTCTCAGTTACGGGAGCTATGAGGAGCCTGATCCCAAGTCGAACACCCAAGATACAAGCTTCAGCAGCGTCGGTGGGTATGAGGTATCAGAGGAGGAAGAAGATGAGGAAGAAGAGCAGCGCTCTGGGCCGAGCGTACTAAGCCAGGTCCACCTGTCAGAGGACGAGGAGGACAGTGAGGATTTCCATTCCATTGCTGGGGACAGTGACTTGGACTCTGATGAATGAGGCTTCCTTCAGGTCTCCTTGGTCAGCCTTCCCTGGTCCCCAGCCTAGGCAGTTCACCTTTCCTGGTTTGTTTACGATTACCAGATTAATTTATTAAGGAACAGTAAATAAATTATAATAAGTCACCTCTTCTGATCTTCTTGGGCAGTGCCGTACTGTGATTTAAAACCAAGCACCCCCTTCTCCACTACCAGTGACCAAAGGAGAGCAATCTCCTCTGCCTCCAGCGCCGCCCTTTAGCTCCACTTACTACTCTTGGTATCCCATTTTCCCTCAGGAAGGAGGAGAAATGATGAAAGGACTAATAACTTTCTGTCTTCCTGGTGTCTTCGAAATATGCCAAGCATGCTATCATCTCCGCTTTCTCATTTGCAGGCTGGAACAGTTGACAGCCCCCTTGCCAGGGCACAGAATTGGGTTGTTGCCTTGTGAATGTGTTCTGTGCCCCTCCTCCCCAGGGGAACGTGTTCCTTAGGGCAAAGACTGTGTGTCTTCTGTTTCTTTTCATGCTTAGAACATGGGCCCGTGCATAGTAGGTACTTGCTAAACGTTCCCCGAATCATAACGTCCTCAAGAGATTTGTTATTGAACGTCTCCTCCATGACGAGAACTCTATCAGATCCTTGGGACATAAAGGTAAAGGCGACATATTGCTTTTGCCAGATCTCGCCCTCCCGTTGGGGGAGGGGAAGTGGAATTCAAAGCGTGTTTATAAATCCTTACAGTGCTCCGAGATGAGTGCAATGCAGAAGCTAGACACTAAGTGTAGGGGAAAAGAGAGGAGTGATTGTGTCCGGAAGAGTCAGGGAAGTGTTCCTAGAGGTCATTTTTGTGCTGACTGTTGAAGAATTAGTAGGAGCTTGCCAGATAAAGAAAAGTCCAGGCAGAGCGTGACATGAAGTGAAACGGCCGAAGTCTGGAGATAGCAGAGTGTGTTCCTAGATTGATTGATTGATTGTGCCTCCCTTGTTCCAGAAAGGACGGGAGGTGATTTATGCGGGAATGGCTAGAGATGAGACTGAAAGATGCAGAAAGCATGTCTTTGATGCCAGTAAGTGTGATTTATATATTATGGGAAATGGTAAGTTCTGGTGGGGTGACTGCATCAGACTTGTGTGTTAGGAGTTGTACACTGCGTGAGAGAGGTTGAAGAATCACAAGTGTGACCCCAGTTTCGTGAAAGCCCAAACCGCATGGGTATTTGTGTGTGTGTGTATACTTGTATACGCAAAGGAAAAAGTCTGAAAGGAGGTGTGCTAAACTGTTTGCAGTGATAACCTCTGAGAAATGGGATTGGAGGGGAGGGAGCTCTATAGCTTTATGTATACTGGGAGGGTATTGTGCTTTTATTTCTGTATTGCCTAAAATTTTTTTACAAGTATGTACTATTTTTGTAATAAAATTTTTTTAAAAATCCAGCAATAGTGTGGAGAGTGGTTTGGAGGGGAGCAAATCTAGTTCAAGCAAGGGGTAATGGAGCCGAGTCTAGAGCCGTGGCATTAAGATGGGGAGGAGGGACATGAATTTGAGAGATCTTTGGGGGAGCAGGAGGTAAAGAATCAACAGGTTTTGATGACCAGTTGTTGGGATTCAGAGGCAGAAAAGGAGGGATAGAAGACGACTTCGAGAATTTTGGTTTGGGAGGTTGGGCGCAGGTACATGGTATTCATTCATTTGTTCATTCAACATTTATCAAGCCCCCTGTCTTTATCAAGCAGTGTGTCTGATGCTGAGACAAAAGTGAGGTTGAGTTTCTGATCGCAAGAAACTTAAGGTCCAGAATGAGAGACAGACATGTAAATAAATAAGTTTAATAAGACATGATCATTGCAATAAATACCTAACAAGGAACTGCAGTGAGAGGAAGGAGTTTCCAATTCTGCTCTTGGAGGAAGGATGGGAAGGTTTCACAGAGGAGACCTTTGAGATGGATCATGAAGAGTAGGTAGGAGTTAGAAGGGAGTGGAGGGGAGAGGGCATTCTTGGAAGAGGGAGCAGTGGTCTGGGGCATGGAGCCGCACGGTCTGCTTGTGGAACAAGTAGTTGAGGGCAGGTGGAGTGGAGGGAGTGTACGTAGTATGGTGATTACAGTGCTCAGGAGCAGATGCTCGTTTTGTTTTTACTTCTTTAATTAAAAATTTTTTTCATATACTGTATTATCAAATTGGCTTATATACAATACCCGGTGTTCATCCCAACAAGTGCCCTCCTCCATGCCCATCACCCATTTTCCCCTCTCCCTACCCGCCCCCCATCAATCCTCAGATTGTTCTCTTAGAGTTTGCCTCCCTCCTTCTCTCTTTGTAACAATTTTTTTCCCTTTCCCTTCCCCCATGGTCTTCTGTTAAGTTTCTCAAGATCCACATGAGTTATTTATTAATTTCAGAGAGGACAGCATGAGCAGGGGAGAGGGGCAGAGGGAGAAATAGAGAATCCCAAGCAGGACACAAGGCTCCATCCCACCACCCTGGGATCTTGCACTGAAATCCAGAGTTGGACCCTCAACCGACAGCCACTTGGGTACCCCCAAATGCTCGTCTTTGAGAGATCATGCTGGTCGCAGTGTGAAAACAGATGGAGCGGGGAGGGTGATTTGATGAGATGATGGAGACAAGCTGGCCGAGGCGTTGGCAGTAGGAGCGTAATGAGAAGGGTACTTTGGTGACTGGATAATGGAAGGCGACAGAGTGGAAGCTTGGTTTCTGACCTAGGTGACTGGGTAAGTGGTGATGCTATTCATAGGTTGAGGGTGGAAGGTGGGAGAAATCGCTAAGTTTGGTTAGAAGCATGTAAGTGTAAAGGAGAATAGGTAGAAAGCTTAGGATTGTGCAGCCTTGGAAGCAGCTGAGGTCACCCAGGAAACATGTAGAGTCAGAAGAGCATGGACAACAGAAATCTGCTGAAGACCAATATTTAGGGGTGGTCAGAAATAGACGGAAAACTGGAATAGTGATATTTCTCAAACCAAAGGAGTTTTAAGGGGCAGGGGAGACCACATGGATGCCACAGAGAGATAAAGTTACAGGAAACCTGAGCGAGAGCCTTTGGCTTTGGCAACTTGGAGGTCCCAGTTGACCCTAGCTAGTAAGAGCAGTTGTACAGCAGTGAGATTGGAAGCCAGCCAGCAGCAGGGTGAGGAGCAGATGGAAGATGAGGGTAAATGATACTAAAGATCATAGACTACTCTTAAGCTGGACTGTGAGGCTCAGTCCGTTAAGCTTCTGACTCTTTGTTTTAGCTCAGGTCATGATCTCACAATTTGTGAGTTCCAGCCTTATATCGGGCCCTACACTGAGTGCAGAGCCTGCTTGGGATTCTCTCTCCCTCTCTCTTTCTCTCTGCATCTCCCTAGTTTGTGCTCACTCTCTCGCTTGCTCTCTCTCTCAGTCTCTCAATATCAATAAAAATTAAGAAAGAAAGAAGCTAGGCTGCGAGGCACAAAACGGGGGAGAGTCATAAAATTGGAAGATAAGTACACATGTTTACATAAGCTTGGGGGAGAAAGCAATAGAGAAAGAGTGGGAGGGAACAGGGAAGCCCTGTGTGAGCACAGGAGGGAATGTTAGGCAGCATGGCTAGCAACCCATCCTACGGAAGAGGTCTCTCTCTCTCCTGAGAGAGCAAAGGATAGATGTAGTTTTTCTTTAATGTTTATCCAGTTTTTGAGCGGGGGAGGGGCAGAGAAAGAGGGAGCATAGAATCCAAAGCAGCCTCCATGCTCTGAGCTGTCAGCACAGAGCCCAACACGGGGCTCAGACACGCGAACTGTGAGATCATGACCTGAGCTGAACTTGGACGCTTAGCTGACTGAGCCACCCAGGTGCCCCCCAGATGGATGTAGTTTTAGATTGGTGTGGAGATAAGGGAGTTGGGAAGTTGGAGGAGTTCCCACCTCCCAGCTTCAGTTTCTTCTGTGAAACAGGCAAGATCCTTGCAAAAAAAGTGGAAATGGGACAGGAGCTTGAATAACAGTGTCAAACTACTGAAGGGCAGTCATGAAAAACGGGAAACTAGCTACGTGCCTGACAGTTGCAGAAAGGTTGAATGAGGGCATAGCCCTTCAGTGGGAAAGCATGCAGCTGTTAAAAAAAAGAATGAGGAAGATCAATATGTACTAATACAGGGAGATAGTCTTGAAAAAAATCAGACTGATAATAGGCAGCCATGTTTGAATTCATTTGTTTGGGGATGTACATCTGTTGTGTGCATACTCAACGGAAATGAGGTGGCAATAGGCACTTCGAGCCATTAGCACCTCTAGGACTGAGGTAAAAGGGGGGTAGGGCTCATTCTTTTCACCGCAAATCCTTCTACTTGTGTTTAAGTGTTTCGTTTTTTGTTCTTTGGTTTCGTTTGTGTTTTTTAATGGTCACTGAAGGAAATGCATGCTGGAACGACAGGATCCAAAAAAAGGATTGCTGGGTGTTGAATGCCCAAATGAGGTTAAAGACGTTGACTTAAAATAGTACCAAGTCATTGTGTGATTTGTCTCCAAAGGTACTTAGCAACACAGCTGTAAGGAAAGGCAAAGCAGTTTGGGCTGAAGACCCAGAGATAAGAGAGAAGTGGGTTCATTTCCTTCCAATCACGATTTCTCAGCTGCTCTGCCCCAATCCCCGTTCTGGGCACTGTGGGGACAGTGCTGGAGACCAGCGAGTCCATGCAAGGGTGTCATGGTGAAATGCTGAATACGGTGTCCTGTAAAGATAAAGAGGACATGTAACCCCAGCTCTGGAACGAGGGGAGCCAGACCTTCCCAGAAATGACTGGTAGGAGTTAGCGAGGCAAAGAAGGCATTGGGGATAGGGCCTGGGCATTGTTCCAGGCAGAGAGAATGGTATGTGCAAACAGCATGTGACTGGAAATGGGGATAATCAGAGCACGGTGCACATGCAAGGGGCTGGCAAGAGCTGATGCTAGACTCAGCAGAGTCCAGATCATGGAGAGCTTTGTATGTTTTGCCTAGGAATTTAGACTTCATCCTAAAGCCAGTAGGGATCTGTTGAAGGACTCAGATCACTTTAGAAGCACTTTGGGATATAGATTATAGGAGGACAGGATGAAGACGCTTCTGGTGGTCATTTTGGCAAGCTCTGAGTCAGTCAGTTGTAAGGCGAGGACAGTGGGCAGAGATTGAGAAAATGTAGGAGGTAGTGTCTACAAGCGACAGATTAAATGTGGGGGATATTTCAGTCAGTTGCTCAATAAGTCTTGGTTGAGCCTAGTTCGTGGGTGCCAGGCATTATTCTAGGTGCTCTGAATAGAGCAGTGAATCAAACATAACCCCTTGCCTCAAAGAGCATAGAATATAGTGAAGATAGACAATAAATAAGTAAATAAGGGTGAGAAGTACTATGAAGAAAAAACAAAGTGATGTGGGAGGATATGGAGCGAGAGTGCTAATTTAATGTTCAGGGAAGACCTTGCTGGGTTGCTGTCATTGGCGTATAGATATGCATGTATTACTTTAATAAAGTTAAAATATATATATTTTTTAATCTGAAAAGGTCAGCAACAAAAGAACCACAAAAGATGTTCTAAAAGACTGGTCAGAGAAATAAAACATTAAAAAAAGTTGGGGGAGGGCACCTAGGTGGCTCAGACAGTTGAGTGACCAAATCGGCTCAGGTCATGATCTCATGATTCGTGAGTTCAAGCCCTGAATTTGGGCTTACCGCTGTCAGCACAGAGCCTGCTTTGCATCCTTTGCCTCCCTCTCTCTTTGCCCCTCCCCTGCTCACCCTCTCTCTCAAAAATAAAATAAATAAACCTTAAAAAAAAAAAAGACTGGCCAGAGAAGTATGAAGAAAACAGGATAAACTGTTTGATGGAAGCCAAAGAATTTCAAAGGATAGAGTAGTCAGCAATGCTTACTACTTGCAGAAAGGTCCGTCAGATAGGGACTGAAATTTGTCCTTTGGACTTGGCAGTTGGTGAGCCTAGTGGAAACAGGGTCTTTGGAATGGTGGGTGCCAAAACCAGATGGCAAGCAGGTTGAAGAATGGAACGTGAGGAAGTAGACCCAGAGCTTGACGTCATTAAATAATAGCCATCATCCACTATTCCTGCTTCTGTGCACAGAGCCCTTTTTACCAGACCACATTTAATCCTGAACCACACAAGAGATCAGTATTATTCTCATTTTACAAATGAGGAAACGTGTTCATAGGTACAAAGGGTAGACGGATTAAGTACTTGGACTGGAGACGGATCCCCTTTAAATTAAGACTGAGCAGGATGGGTGTTGGATATATGTAAGCAGTAGGAAGGGCATAAACCATGCCTCTGGGCATTGGAAACCCTAACAAGGAGTTTTCTCTTTATCCTAAAAGTAGTGAGAAACTCTTCAGTGGGAGTGGAGTGGAGCTGGAGAAGGTAACTTCAGGTTTGTGTTTCCAAAACTTCAGTCCCTTATCAGTATAAAAACAGCCAATTTGTTTCCTGTTGGTAATGTAAATTTCTTGTGCAGTTCTGGGTGCTAGGTACTATGGTACAGTATTTGCCTAAATAATCGAACTTGTCCCCCCCTCCAGACTTTGGAGTTAGTTAAAAACACTGGTTCCTAGGGGCACCTTGATAGCTCAGCAGGTCAAGCGTCCAACTCTTGATTTTGGCTCAGGTCTTAGTTTCAAGGTTCATGAGCACTGTGTCAGGCTCCGCACTGATGGCATGGAATCTGTTTGGGATTCTCTCTTTCCCTTTCTCTGCCCACCCTGCTCCCTCTCAAAATAAACTTTAAAAACAAACAAGCAAAATACTGGTACTTAGGCACCAATTCAGCCCACTTGAGTCAGAATGTCTAAGGAAGAGGACTGGTGGTCTGTGTGTTTTACAGACAGCCGAAGTAATTCTGATCTGAGAGGTTCAGGGAAGTGATCCAGCAACATTCCCAAATTAATATTAGCCTCTGTATCCGCTGTTCTTAAACTAGTGTACATCAAAGTGGCAGTAGAGGTTGCCTATTGTAAATTCAAATTTCTGGGCTTGGAAAGTGTGTTTTCAATTACACGCACCTGCGATAATAATCATAATTGTAATATCCCTTTAATATACCTCAAATACTTTAGTATACCTTAAAAGTAATAATAGCGATAATATTATTAATCTTTTGGTAACTCGAAGTGCTTTAGAAGAAATCTAGAATCACAGTTTTTAAATTATTTTTAATGTTTTTAATTTCTTTTTGAGAGACAGAGAGAGACAGTGCAAGCAGGGGAGGGTCAGAGAGAGAGGGAGATACAGAATCCGAAGCAGGCTCCAGGTTCTGAGCTGTCAGCACAGAACCTGACGTGGGGCTCGAACCCACGAGCCGTGAGATCATGACCTGAGCTGAAGCCGGACACTTAACCAACTGAGCCACCCAAGCGCCCCTAGAATCACAGTTTTTAAATCATCAGGTAAGTAATGCAAATTTATCCTTTGCTTTTTGGTTCATAATTTAATAGTCAAAGTTTTTTAAAATACTAAATTACCTTTAGTATTATGTATCTCACCTGTTATTTATGAGTGTCATGTACAAACTGTAGCGGTTTTTATTACATATAAATTAGAAATTCTGCAATTTGGTTTAAAAGATGTAAGACTTTCAGGACATCTGGGTGCTCAGTTGGTTAAGAGTCTGACTTCCACTCAGGTCACGATCTCACAGTTTCTGGGTTCAAGCCCCACATTGGACTCTGTGCTGACAGCTCAGAGCCTGGAGCCTGCTTCGGATTCTGTGTCACCCCTTCTCTCTGCCCCTCCTCTGCTCCTGCTCTGTCTGTCTGTCTCTCTCTCTCTCAAAAATAAATTTAAAAAAAATTTTTAAAGATGTAAGACTGAAAATCACTTCTTTCGATTTTTACCTATATAGGTGTGGAGTCTCTACATTTTGGGGACTTGGAATCGAGTGTTTTCAATCAACTCCATCTTACAGCTTTCTAAATTTTTAAAGTATCCATTCATCCTGATTTACAGTAAAATAAAAATGAACCCTCAAATCCTGTGTCTGTGACTCTCTCACTTACATAGTACAAATAAGATCTTCAATCAACTGTACATTTGACTCCGTTATGTATAATCTACGTAAGAAATGGGTCAAATAACAGAGGAAGCAGAATTCAGTTACATTTTAGGTGGCACAAATTAAGGAATATCAATGGTCACAAAACCATTCACCCTCCCTTTGTTTTCTTCTTATAAAGTCAGGATTATTTTAAGGGGAGGAAAAGGCTATATTAGAAAACTGGGAGCAAATAAATGCTCAAAAGTAGAGAAATTGTTAAATACTTCAGAAGGAAAAAGAATTGGGGACTGCTAGGGGTCCAGATCTATGTTGATTGTTTTCCCTACTGTGTATCAGAGGACAGTATATTAGCAGTAAGTGGATTAAATGCTGTGTATTTTAAACGATGTACTTCCTAAATTTCTGTATCTTAAATTTGGACATTCTGCCTATCTTTTAAAATAATACCAGAGTAGCAGCACCTGGGTGGCTCAGTTGGTTAAATGTCCTGACTTCTGCTCAGGTCATGATCTTGCAGTTCGTGGGTTCGAGCCCCATGTCGGGCTCTACACGGAAAGCTTGGAGCCTGGAGTCTGCTTTGGATTCTCTGTCTCCCTCTGTTTTGCCCCTGCTCTGCTTGTGCTCAAAAATAAATAAATAAAAGAAAATAATATCATCATAGTACTGGGCATATATTATGGCCAGGAAGGGAAGAGTTTAAGCCAGTCTTTTGGTGTTTTGGTTTCTTCCCCAACACAACTGGGAGTTTAAGAGAGACCATTTCCATTAGAAAACAAATGTGCCAGATTCTCAAGAGGGGTGGCAGTGGGAAGCTCATCAGAGTTTGGGAGGAGGATTTTTTTAAAGGCTCCCACGTGGTATAGAGGCCTGCCCGCCTCTTCCCCAATCCCTGATTTAGACGATTTGATGAAGCTTGCCTAATAATTGCAGAAATTCTTGGGCCTCAGTACTTAAATTCAAAACCAACTGATTCCTTATCAATAAGAAATGTTCACTTTTATCTTTGGTCTACTTGATCAAGCAGCTTTCAAGCTATCAAATAGTGGTTAAAAGTATGAATCTTAACCTTTTTGGGGGATATGAGACAATTTTGAAAATATGGTGAAAGCTGTGACCTCTTCTTTCAGAAAAAGAAGCCAATATACATAACTGTCTTATATAATGTCAGATGTTTCTAGGACTCCTGGTTAAGAAACTGAAAAGGGGTGTGGCCTGAGGTTTAAAGTAAATTTCTCTCCAAAGGTGTCTATGTCTCAAACAATAGAGCATAATTTAAATACTCCTAAATATTAAGAAAGAATCATAAGCAAGTTACAGGCCAGATTTCCATCTCACAAGAGAAAGAAAAGCTGGGGCAACATATTTTCATTCCCTCTAGGTAGGTTTACAAATCATTCCCCTTCTATAACCTTCTACAATGCCCTCCGTAACTCCAGATTCCAATAGAACCTCTTTGTGGACTAGGAAGAAAAAATAACGTTTCAACAAAAGCCCACATTTCAGATCCAAATGTCTTGGAAACAGTGTAGTGTGGTGGTTTGAAATACAGGTTTAGGGGGGTCTGGGTGACTCAGTCAGTTAAGCGTCCAACTCTTGATTTCAGCTCTGTTCATGATGTCTCGGTTCATGGGCTCGAGCCCCGCCTGGGGCTTTGTGCTGGCAGCTCAAAGCCTGCTTAGGATTCTGTCTTCTCCCTCTCTTTCTGCCCCTCCCCCAACCACACACTCTCTTTCTCTAAATAAATAAACCTAAAAACAATACATTATGAAATACAGGCTTAAATGTCAGAATGTGGCTTCCACTGGAGCAGTCAGCTAAAGTTCAGTCATCTGTCAGGGCTGTAGTGACAATTCAGTGAGCATATGAAGTGCTCAGCACAGTGCCTGGCACACAGCACACGCCCATTAAATGCTAGCTGTGGTTATGTGTAGATATGAATAAATGAGTTCAAACATTTGTAAATTTATTTTTATTTTCAAATTAAAAAAATTTTTTTAAATTTACATCCCGGTTAGCATATAGTGCAATAATGATTTCAGGAGTAGATTCCAGTGATTTATTCCCTGTGTATAGTACCTAGTGCTCATCCCAACAAGTGCACACCAATTTTAGTAATCCTGACTCCTTAAACTGAAATCTTACATTCCAAACAGCAGCCAGTCTTCTTGGATTCCAGACTAAGTAGAAATCCTCAAGACAGGATAGTTTGTCAGAACTACCTGAAAGAATTTTTCGAATTCCCATTCCCCCATTGATCTTTGCCCCCACATCCATATTTGCTTCCACTATCACCCTGAGTTGTATTGTGCCCTTGGCTGAAAATCAGTGCCTTTGTGAGCCTATGTTACAGATAAAATATGAAAAGGTAGAAGAAAGCCGAAAAACATCACAACAACATACTTCATCTCCCATTCTGGCAGGAGCAGAAAATTGAAATTTTCCATTTAGTTGACTCCTCTTTATTTATTTATTTTAAACTTAAAAAAATTTTAATGTTTATTTTTGAAAGAGAGAGACAGGCAAAGTATGAGCGGGAGAGGGTCAGAAAGAGAGGGAGACATGGAATCCCGAGCCAGCTCCAAGCTCCGAGCTGTCGGCACTGAACTGACAGTGCGAAGCCTTCTTAGGATTCTGTCTCCCTCTCCCTCTCTCAAAAATAAATAAACATTAAAAATAAAATGGGAGTGCCTGGGTGGCTAAGTCAGTTGAGCAGCCGACTTTGGCTCAGGTCATGATCTCACGTTTGTGGGTTTGAGCCCCGCATCGGGCCCTGTGCTAACAGCTCAGAGCCTGGAGCCTGCTTCTGATTCTGTGTCTCCCTCTCTCTCTGCCCTTCCCCCACTCATGCTCCACAGACGTGGAGCTCAAACTCACAAATTGCGAAACAATGACTTGAGCTTAATGATTGAGCCACCCATGCACCCCTCAAACTCTGGCTCTTAAGGCAAGTCCCCTGGGACTTAGTTTCCTCATCTGTAAATGTGGGGTCATCATAAAGATTAAATGAAATAACATACTATGAAGTGCCTAGAATAATGTCTGGCACAAAGTAAGCAATGAGTATATATTAACTGTTCTTTCACTATTTACTATTTTACTATTTAAATAATAATGTGTAGGAGAAGGGAGACGGACCTTCCCTTGTTCTGACCCCAAGCTGATTAGTTCCTAAATTACAACCTACCAGTGTTGAATTTCAAGTAGAAAAGCAAGGCATGCTGTTAAAACAGTGAAATCAAAACTACTGGAAGGTAGCGTGTTTACTCAGGGACAACCAGTTGGCCACACAATTAGTTGACCGCTGGGTATTGTTCATCCCAGCCCCTGACCCTAGTCTCACCAATAAGATGCTATGTTCAAACCTTAAATCAATATATGAACATTTGCTAAATTATTAATTGGCAGTGAGAAATTTAATAAATAAGCAAGTACTCATATTTGCTTATCAGTACATTCTCTACTAAATAACAAGTCTACATGAGAAGAGATTGTAATCAGAATGTTGCTCAGTGAGGAGAAAATCAGAACCAGGACAATAAGTTGGATTTTACTTTAACTTTTCACTCTGGAGAATTTTAAACATATTAAAAGTAGAAAGAAGAGTATAATGAACCGTCATGAGCCCCTCATCCGATTTTAATGATTATTAACATTTTTTGACTGTTTGTTCACCACCCTCCCCAGCCCTTCTTGGGAGGGCTGCTATAATAGTTTCTTTAAAGACCCAAATACTAGGATGCCTGGTTGGCTCAGTCTGTTGAGCGTCTGACCTGGGCTCAGGTCATGATCCCATGGTTCATGGGTTTGAGTCCCACATCGGGCTCCATGCTGACAGCTTGGAGCCTGCTTTGGATTTTGTGTTTCCCTCTCTGTCTGCTCCACTCCCACTCATGCTCTGTCTCTCAAAGAATAAATAAACATTTAAAAAAATGTAAAACCCAGACATTATATTTGTTAATAAATTACTCAGTATATATATATTTTTAATGTTTATTTAGTTTTGGAAACAGAGCACAAACAGGAGTGGGCAGAGAGAGTGGGAAACACAGAATTCGACGCAGGCTCCAGGCTCTGAGCAGTCAACACAGAGCCCGATGAGGAGCTCAAACTTACGGACCATGAGATCATGACCTTAGCTGAAGTCAGACGCTTAACCAACTGAGCCACCCAGGTGCCCCTCAGTATGTATCTGTTAAGGATAAAAACTTTATTTTTTTAAGTTTATTTATTTATTTTGAGAGAGAGAGAGCAAAAGCAGGGGAAGGACAGAGAGAGGGAGACAGAATCCAAAGCATGCTCTGCACTGTCCATACAGAGCCTGATGCAGGGCTTGAACTCACAAACCATGAGATCATGACCTGAGCTAAGATTATGGAGTCAGACACGTAACCAACTGAACCACACAGGCACCCCATATTAAGGATAAAAACTTTAAAAATTAATAATAATTTTTATCACACACCATAAATAACAATAATCTCTAATACTATAGATAGTATTATCAATTGATGTTCAAATTTCTTGCATTGTCTCCAAAAATGTTTACATTTGGCTTGTTGAAATCAGGTTAAAACATTGCATTTGGTTCATCTGTCTTTTGTTTAAGTTTTTATTTGAATCACCTTGTGCACATCCCGACAAGTGCACTTCTTAATCCCCATCGCCTTTTCACCCATTCTCCCCCCACCCCCACCTCCCCTCTGGTAACCATCAGTTTGCTCTCTATAGTTAAGAGTCTGTTTCGGGGCACCTGGGTGGCTCAGTCAGTTAAGCCTCCGACTTCGGCTCAGGTCAGATCTCACGTTCGTGGGTTCGAGCCCCGCTTTGGGCTCTGTGCTGACAGCTAGCTCGGAGCCTGGAGCCTGCTTCCGGTTCTGTGTCTCCTCCTCTCTCTGCCCCTCCCCTGTTCATGCTCTGTCTCTCTCTGTATCAAAAATAAATAAAACATTAAAAAAAAATTTTTAAGAGTCTGTTTCTTGGTTTTCTCTCTCTTTTGTCCTCCCCCCCCCCAACCCCTTTGCTCATTTGTTTTGTATCTTAAATTCAACATATGGGTGAAGTCCTATGGAATTTTTCCTTCTCTGACTGACTAATTTCACTTAGCATTTTACTCTGTGGCTCCGTCCAATTCGTTGCAAATGGCCAGGCTTCATTCTTTTTCATCACTAGTAGTATTTCATTGTATATCTATACACCACATCTTCTTGATCCATTCATCAGTGGATGGACACCTGGGCTGCTTCCATAATTTAGCTATTGTAAATAATGCTGCTATAAACACAGGGGTGCATGTATCCCTTTGAATTAGTGTTTTTGTATTATTTGGGTAAATACCTAGTAGTGCAATTGCTAGATCATAAGGTAGTTTTATATTTAACTTTTTGGGGGCCCTCTACACAGTATTCTAGAGCGGCTGCACCAGTTTGCATTCCCACCAACAGTGTAAGAGCGTTCCCCTTTCTCCACATCCTTGTCAACACCTGTGTTTTTTTTTTTAACCCTTGTTGTTTCTTGTGTTGTTGACTTTAGATATTCTGACAGGTGTGAGGTGGTATCTCATTGTGATTTTGATTTGTATTTCCCTGATGATGAGTGACGTTGAGCATTTTTTCATGTGTCTGTTGGCCATCTGAATGTCTTCTTTGGAACAATGTTTATTCATGTCTTCTGCCTGTTTTTAAATTGGATTCTTTATTTCTGGGACGTTGAGTTTGATAATTTCTTTATAGATTTTGGGTACTAAGCCTCTATCATATATGTCACTTGCAAATATCTTTTCTCATTCTGTAGATTGCCTTTTAGTTTTGTTGATAGTTTCCTTTTCTGTGTAGAAGTTTTTATTTTGATGAAGCCCCAGTAGTTTATTTTTGCTTTTTTTCCCCATTGCCCCACACGACCTACCTAGAAAAAAAGATGTGGGGCACCTGAGTGGCTCAGTCAGTTTTAAGTGTCCAACTTCGGCTCAGGTCATGATCTCACAGTTCGTGGGTTCAAGCCCTGCATCGGGCTCTGTGCTGACAGCTCAGAGCCTGGAGCCTGCTTCAGATTCTGTGTCTCCTTCTCTCCACCCCTCCCCCGCTCATGCTCTGTCTCTCTCTGTCTCTCAAAAATAAATGAATGTTAAAAAAGAAGATGTTGGGGCGCCTGGGTGGCTCAGTTGGTTAAGTGTCCAATTTCGACTCTGGTCATGATCTCACGTTTTGTGAGTTTGAGCCCCACATCAGGCTCTGTGATGACAACTCTGAACCTGGAGCCTGCTTCAGATTCTGTGTCTCCCTCTCTCTCTGCCTCTCCCATGCTCGTGCTCTATCTCTGTTTCTCAAAAATAAACATTAAGAAAAAAATTTTTAAATAATAAAAAAAGAATTTAAAAAAAGGTGCTATGGCCAATGTCAAGAGATGTTACTGTTTGTGCCGTATTCTCGGATTTTTAAAAATGTTTATTTATTTATTTTTGAGAGAGAAAGATAGAGAGTGAGCAGGGGAGGGGCAGAGAAAAAAGGAGACAGATTCCCAAGCAGGATCCACGCTGTCAGCATAGAGCTAATGTGGGGCTCAAACTCACAAACTGAAGCCACGACCTGAGCTGAAACCAAGAGTCGGATGCTTAACTGACTGAGTCACCCAGGTGCCCCTCTTCTAGGATTTTTATGGTTTCAGGCCTCACACTTAGGTTTTAAATCCATTTTGAATTTATTTTTGTATATGATGTAAGAAAGTGGTCCAGTTTCATTCTTCTGCACATTGCTGTCCAGTTCTTCCAGCACCATTTGTTGAAGAGACTATCTTTCTCTGATTGGATATTTTTTCCTGCTTTGTTGAAGATTAGTTGACCATATAGTTACAGATTTATGTCTGGTTTTTCTATTCTGTTTTATTGATCTATGTGTCTATGATTGCGTGAGTATCATACTGTTTTGATTAATATAGCTCTGTAATATAACTTGATGTCCCAAATTGTGATTCCTCCAGTTTTGCTTTGCTCTTTCAAGAGTGCTTTGACTATTCAGGGTCTTTTGTGGTTCCATACACATTTTAGGATTTTTGTTCTAGTTCTGTGAAAAATGCTGGTGGTGTTTTGATAGAGATTGCACTGAATGTGTAGATTGTTTTGGGTAGTACAGACATGTTAACAATATTTGTTCTTCTAATTAATGAGCATGGAATGTCTTTCTCTTTCTTTGCATTTTCTTCAGTTTCTTTCATCAATATTTTACAGTTTCAGAGTACAGGTCTTTTGCCTCTCTGGTTAGATTTATTCCTAGATATCTTATTATTTTTGGTGTAATTGTAAATGAATTGATTCATTAATTTTTCTTTCTGCTGCTTTATTATTGGTGTATAGAAACGCAACTGATTTCTGTACACTGATTTTTTTTAAGTTTATTTTATTTATTTTGAGAGACAGAGCATGCGAGCTGTGGAGGGGCAGGGAAAGAGGGAAAATCCCAAGCAGGTTCTGTGCTGTCAACATGCAGAGCCCAATGCAAGGCTCGAACTCACAAAACCCCAAGATCATGACCTGAGCCGAAATCAAGAGTCAAATGCTTAACTGACTGAGTGACCCAGGTGCTCCTGTACATTGATTTTATATCCTGGGACTTTATACATGGTGTCATGTCATCTGCACATAAATGTTTACTTCTTCCTTACCAGTTTGGATGCCTTTTATTTTGTTGTTGCTGTTGTTGTCTGATTGCTGTGGCTAGGACTTCCAGTACTATGTTGAATACAAGTGGTGAGAAAGGACATAGTTGTCTTGTTCCTGACCTTAGGGGGAAAGCTCTCAGTTTTTCCCCATTGAGGAGGATGTTAGCTGTGGGTTTTTCATATATGGCCTTTATTAGGTTGAAGTACGTTCCCTCCAAAACCACTTTGTTCAGGGTTTTCAACATGATTGGATGTTGTACCATGTTCAGTGCTTTTTCTGCATCTATTGAAATGATCATATGGTTCTTACCCTTTCTCTTCTTGATAGGATGTATCACATTGGTTGATTTGTGAATATTGAACCAGCCTTGCAACCCAGGAATAAATCTCACTTGATCATGATGAATGATTTTTTTTAATGTATTGTTTGACCCAGTTTACTAGTATTTTGTTGAGGATTGTTGCATCTATGTTCATCAGGGATACTGTCCTGTTCTATTTTTTAATGATGTCTTTATCTGGTTTTGGTTTCAGAGTAATCCTGGCTTCATAGAGTGAATTTGGAAGTTTTCCTTCCTCTCCTTTTGTTTTCTTTTTCTTTCTGTTTTTTGGCGGGGGGGAATAGTTTGAGAAGAATAGGTATTAATGCTTCTTTAAATGTAGAATTTGCCTGTGAAGCCATCTAGTCTTGGAGTTTTGTTAGTTGGGAGTTGTTGTTTTTTTGTTTTTTTGTTTTTTACTGATTCAGTTTCTTTGTTGGTAATTGGTCTGTTCAAATTTTTGTCTCTTCCCATTTCAGTTTTGGTAGATTATGTTTCTAAGGAATTTATTCATCTCAGGGCATCTGGGTGACTTGGTCAGTTAAGCTTCTGACTTCAGCTCAGATCATGATCTCATGGTTTGTGGGTTCAAACCCCACATCAGGCTCTGCACTGACAGTGGTATTCTCTCTCTCTCCCTCTGTCTCTGCCCCTCCCCTAATCACTCTCTCTCTCTTTCTCTCTCTCTCAAAATAAATAAGTAAACTTTAAGAAAATGAAGGAATTGAATCATTTCTTCTAGTTGTCCAATGTATTGGCATATAGTTTTTCATAATATTATCTTATAATGGTTTGTATTTCTGTGGTAGTTGTTGTTATTTCTCCTCTCTCATTTGTGATTTTATTTATCTGAATCATTTCTCTTTTTTTCTCAATAGGTCTGACTGGAGGTGTAGCAATTTTGTTGATCTTTTTTTTTTAATTAAAAAAATTTCTTTAATGTTTTATTTATTTTTGAGAGAGAGAGAGACAGCATGAGCAGGGGAGGGTCAGAGAGAGAGGGAGACACAGAATCTGAAACAGGCTCCAGGCTCTGAGCTGTCAGCACAGAGCCCAACACGGGACTCGAACCTACGAACTGTGAGATCATGACCCGAGCCAAAGTCGGACGCTTAACTGACTGAGCCACCCAGGTGCCCCTTATTGATCTTTTCAAAGAGGCAGCTCCTTGTCTCATTGATGTGTTCTATTGTTTTGTTTTGTTTTGTTGTAGTTTCTATGTAATTTATTTCTGCTCTAATTTTATTATTTTCTTCCTTCCGCTGTTTGGGGGTTTTGTTTGTTGTTCTTTTTCTAACTCCTTTCAATGTAAGGTTAGGTTGTTTATTTGAGACTTGTTTTGTTTCTTGAGATAGACCTGTATTGTTATAAACTTCTCTCTTAGAACTACTTTTGCTGCATCCCAAAAGTTTTGGACTGATGTGTTTTCATTTTCATTTGTTTCTATGCACTTTTTAATTCCTTCTTTGATTTCCTGGTTGTTTAGTAGCAAGTTATTTAACATCCACATATTTGTGGTCTTTCTGGATTTTTTCTTGTAGTTGACTTCAAATATTAGCGTGGTGGTCTGAAATATGCATGATATGACCTTGACCTTTTATTATATGTTTAGGCTTGTTTTGTGGCCTACTGTGTAATCTATTCTGGAGAATGTTTCATGTGCACTTGAGAAGAATGTGTATTCTGCTGCTGTAGGATGGAATGTTATGAATATATTGTTAATCCATCTTTTCCAGTGTGTCACTCAAAGCCATTGTTTCCTTGTTGATTTCCTGTTTGTATGATCTGTCCATTGATGTAAGTGGGGTGTTAACATTCCTTACAACTATTGTATTATTAGAGATTATTTCTTTTATGTCTGTTATTTACTGTTTTATATATTTGGGGGCTTCCATGTTGGGTGCATAAATATTCATAATTGTTATGTCTTCATGTTGGATTGTCCCCTTTATTATTACATAGTGTCCTTCTTTGTTTCTTGTTACACTCTTTGTTTTATTTGTGTGCGAGAGGGGATGGGGGGTTTATTTTGATTTAAATCCAAGTTAGTTAACATATAGTATAACAATGATTTCAGAAATAGAATTTAGTGATTCATCACGTACATATGTAACACCCAATGCTCATCCCAACAAGTGCCCTCCTTAATGCCCAGTCACCCCTTTAGCCTATCCCCCCACCCAGCACCCCATCATCAACCTTCAGTTTGTTTTCCATATTTAAGAGTCTCTTATGGTTTGCCTCCCTCTCTGTTTTTATCTTATTTTTCCTTCCCTTCCCATATGTTCATCTGTTGAGTTTCTCAAATTCCACATATGAGTGACACCATATGATACCTGTCTTTCTCTGGTTTTGCTTAGCATAGTACCCTCTAGTGCCATTCACACTGTTGCAGATGGCAAGATTTCATTCTTTTTATTGCCGAGTAATATTCCATTGTGGTGTGTGTGTGTGTGTGTGTGTGTGTGTGTGTGTGTATCACCTCTTCTTTATCCATTTGTCAGTGGATATTTGGGCTCTTTCCATAACTTGGCTGTTGTTGATAGCACTGCTATAAACACTGGGGTACATTGCCCTTTCAATTCATCATTTTTGTACCCTTTAGATAAATCCTACTAGTGCAATTGCTGGGTTGCATGGTAGTTCTATTTCAATTTTTTGAGGAACCTCCATAGCATTTTCCAGAGTAGCTGCACCAGTTTTCATTCCCATCAGCAGTGCCCAACAGTTCCTCTTTCTCCACATCCTCACCAACATCTGTTGTTGCCTGAGTTGTTAATTTTAGCCAGTCTGACCAGTGTGAGATGGTATCTCATTGTGGTTTTGATTTGTATTTCCCTGATGGTGAGTGATGTTGAACATCTTTTCTTGTTGGCCATCTGGATGTCTTCTTTGGAAAATTGTCTTTTCATGTCTTTTGCCCATTTCTTCACTGGATTATTTGTTTTTTGGATGTTGAGTTTGATAAGTTCCTTATAGCTTAGGGACACTAACACTTTATCTGATATGTCATTTGCAAATATCTTCTCCCATTCCATCAGTTGCCTTATAGTTTTGTTGATTGTTTCCATCACTGTGCAGAAGCTTTTTATCTTGATGGGGCCCCAAAAGTTCATTTTTACTTTTGCTTCCTTGCCTCTGAAGGCGTAACATTGGTACAGCTGAGGTCAAGAGGTTGTTGCCTGTTTTCTCCTCTAGGATTTTTATGCCTTCCTATCTTATGTTTAGGTCTTTCATCCACTTTGAATTTATATTTGTGTATGGTGTAAGAAAGTCGTCCAATTTCTTTCTTCTGCATGTTGCTGTCCAGTTTTACCAGCCTCATTTGCTGAAGAGACTCTTTTTTCCATTGGGGACTCTTCTCTGCTTTGTCAAAGATTAGTTGCCATACGTTTATGGGTCCATTTCTGGGTTCTCTGTTCTGTTCCGTTGATTTATGTGTCTGTTTTTGTGCCAGTACCATGCTATGTTGATGATTACAGCTTTGTAATATAGTTTGAAGTCCAGGATTGTGATGCCTCCAGCTTTGTTTTTCCTTTTCATGATTGCTTTGGCTATTTGGGGTCTTTTGTGGGTCCATACAAATTTTAGGATTATTTGTTCTAGCTCTGTGAAGAATCCTGGTGTTATTTTGATAGGGACTGCATTGAATATGTAGATTGCTTTTGGTAATATCAATATTTTAACAATATTCTTCCAATTCATTAGCATGGAATGCCTTTCCATTTTTTTGTGTCTTCTTCAGTGAAGAATTTCTTTCATAAGCTTTCCAGTGTATAGATTTTTCACCTCTTTGGTTAGGTTTATTTTTATCTTACAGTTTTTTGTGCAATTGTAAATGGGATCAATTCCTTGATTTCTCTTCTCCTGCTTCACTATTGGTGTATAGAAATGCAACCTATTGCACTCTTTGTTTTGTCCAATGTAAGTACTGCTACTATGGCTTACATTTGACATCCATTTGCATGACAAATGTTTCTCCATCCCCTCAATTTCAATCTGTAGGTCTATTTAGGTCTGAAATGAGTCTCCTGTAGGTGGCATATAGATGGGTCTTGGTTTCTTATCCATTCTGTCACCCTATGTCTTTTTTGTTTTTGATTTTTTTTTAACATTTATTTATTTTTGTGAGACAGAGACAGTGCGAGCAGAGGAGGGTCAGAGAGAGAGAGGGAGATACAGAATCTGAAGCAAGCTCCAGGCTCTGAGCTAGCTGTCAGCACAGAGCCCAATGTGGGGCTCGAACCCACAAACTGTGAGATCATGACCTGAGCCGAAGCTGGGTGCTTAACCGACTGAGCCACCCAGGCACCCCACCCTATGTCTTTTGATTGGAGCATTTAGTCCATTACATTCAAAGTAATTATTGATAGATATGCATTTATTCCCATTTTATTACTTGTTTTGTGGTTATTTCTGAAGATTTTCTCTGGTTCTTTCTTGTATTTCTTTCATGATTTTCTGGTTTTCTTTAGTGATATATTTGGATTTCTTTCCCTTTACTCTTTGCATATCTATTAGTGGTTTTTGATATATGATTACCATTAGGTTTGCATATACCATCTTCTGCATATAGAAGCCTATATTAAGTTGATGGTCATTTACATTTAAATCCATTTTTTATGCCTCTCCTCTCCAAGTTTTAGGTAGATGGTGTCATACCTTACATCCTTTTATCTTATCAGTTCCTTGACTGATTTTTTTTTACAGAAATATTCATTTTTACTGCTTTTGTGTTTCTAGTGCTTCATACTGTCTTATTTTTTCTTTCCACTGAGAGAATCCCCTTTCATACTTCTTGCAGGGCTGCTTTAGTGGTCATGAACTCCTTTCATTTTTGTCTGGGAAACTATTTCTCCTTCTATTCTGAATGATAGCCTATCTGGGTAGAGTGTTCTTGGCTGCAGGTTTTTCCCATTCAGCACTTTGAATATGTCATGCCACTCCCTTCTGGCTTGGAAAATTTTTGTGGAACAACCCACTGCTAGCCTTATGGGGCTTCCCTTGTGAGTCACTGTATTATTTTGTCTTGCTGCTTTTAATGTTTTTTCATCACTGTGTTTTATTTATGTTTAAATATTTATTTATTTATTTTTGATAAAGAGAGAGTGTGAGTGGGAGAGGGGTAGAGAGAGAGGGAGACAGAATCCTAAGCAGGCTCCTCACTAACAGTGTGGAGGCCAAGGTGAGGCTTGATCTCACAAACTGTGAGATCATGACCTGAGCTGAAATCAAGAGTCAAATGCTTAACCGACTGAGCCACCCATCCAGGCGCCCCTGTATTTTGTCATTTTAATTGCAATATGTCTCGGGGTGGATCTGTTGATTTTGTTGGGGATTCTCTGTGCCTCCTGGATCTGGATATGGTTTTTTTTCCCCGGGATTAGGGAAGGCTTCAGCTATTGTTTCTTCAAATAAATACTCTGCCCCCTTTCTCTCTCTTCTTCTTCTAGGACTCCTAGGATACAATTGTTACTATGTTTGATGGAGTCACTAATTCCCCTAGCTCTATTCTCATTTTCTGTTCTCTCTCTTTTGTTCAACTTGATTACTTTCCATTACTCTACGAGCTCACTAATTCATTTCTCTGCTCTTCCATCCTCTGGTCATTCCATCAAGGGTGTTTCTCATTTATTTTATTGAGCTCTTAATCTCTGCTATGTTATTCCTTAACTCTATGCTACAGGTCTCACTGATGTCTTCTACTCTCTTTTCAAGTCCAGGAAGTATCCTTATGATCATTGCTTTAAGTTCTCCGTCACACATGTTACTTCTATCTGTTTTGCTTAGATCTCCAGATGTATAGCTTGTCCTGTTCTTTCATTTGGGACAAATTCCTCTGCTTTCTCATTTTGTCTTAGTCTCTGTACCTGTTTCTCTGTGTTAGGAAAGTCAGCTACATCTCTTGTTCTTGAGGGTAATGGCTTTATTAAGCAGGGGTCCTGTGGTACCCTGCAGTGTAGTGTCCCCTGTTCCCCAGGGCCTGGCACTTCTGGTAGTGTCTCCAGTGTGTGCTGCATGGGCTCTGTTTTTGTGTCCTGACCGCTTTATCCTTCAGGCTAGTCATCTGCAGAGGCTCTCTGTTTGTAATCGGCAGTGTTTGGTCCCTGGCCTTAATGTGGTGAGTTTTGACTAGGTGTGCTCTGGTATGTTTGTGAGATGAACACTTGTTGCCACTGCCACCAGAGCCAAAGTCCCACAGACTGCCGGGGTTGGAAATACAGTGTGGCCAGGGTTTAGGGCCAGTCTTCAGCGGGTCGGGGACTGCCAGGCTGGGACTGAGTCAAGTGTGATTTGGAGGGGCAGTTCTTCTGGAGTGGGGGGAGCTTTGGAGTGAGGCAGGACTAGGTTGTGAGTGTGGGTGCTCTGCCGGTTCCCACAGGTGGCCGTGTGCTTATGCTGAACGGCAGGGGAGGGAAGTTGTGCCTGTCGGTTCCGTTGTTCCTGGAGGGGTCTCTCCATGAATGCCGCTGTCTCTCTGGGAGGCGCTCCAAGATGAACAAATAACCTCCCCACGGTGTGCCCCAAGGGCTCTACCGAGTGTTGTTTCCACACTAGGTTCCCAAGCTGTTTGCCTGCCTTTTCTCCAAGACCAGCCCCATCCTCTGAGCTCTCCCAGGGCCGAGCACACTGACCTTTAACATTCCAGGCTTTAACTCCTACTGGCTGCAAGACCCCACAAAATTCAGGCTTTCTCACTTACTGAGCCAGTTGCTATGGGGACTCATTTTCCCCTGCACGCTCTGGTTTGCTAGTCTGTCTCTTGCCCTTCTATGCAGCTCCTTCCGCACCACCGCAACCGGGATCCAGTCCGTTTCTCTCCCAAACCACGTCTCCACACTTCATGCCTTCTTCAGTATGCCCTCTTTTCTGCCTTTAGTTGTGGAGTTTGTTCTTTCAGTTTTCAGATTGATTTCTGGGGTATTTAGGATGCTCTAATAGTTATTTAGTTGTATTCATGGGGTGAGGTGAGCCTCGGGTCCTCCTACTCCACCACCATCTTAAAGTCTCTGGTTCATCTTTGAAGTCTTTTCTAATCTTCTTATAAATGTATTTAAATGTTTACCTATTTTTGAGAGAGACAGACAACACCAATGGGAGAAGACAGAGAGAGAGGGAGATACAGAATTCAAAGTAGGTTCCATGCTCTGAGCTGTGAGCACAGAGCCTGACATGGGGCTCGAACTCACAAACCATGAGATCAGGCCATGAACCGAAGTCAGGTGCTTAACCAACTGAGCCACCCAGGTGCCCCATAAGTCCTTTCTAATCTTTAACAGTTCCATCTGTTTCTCTTTCTCTCTCTCTCTCTTTTTTTAAAAGGCATTGTTGAAGAAACCAGGTCACTTTGAGTTTCTCACAGCATGGCTGATTGCATCCCCAATATTCTATCTCCTGTATGTCCTCTAAATTATCAGTTAGACCAGGATGCTTGATTAGATTCAGTTTAAAAAGGTTTTTTGTTCATGGGCGCCTGGATGGCTCAGTCAGTTAAGCATCCAACTCTTGATTTTAGCTCAGGTCATGATCTCACGGTTTGAGTTCAGTCCCCAAGCATCAGGCTCTACTCTGACAGCCCCAAACCTGCTTGGGGTTCTCTCTCTCTCTCTCTCTCTCTCTCTCTCTCCGCCCCTCCCCCCCTTGCTCACTAACATGGGCTTGCTCTCTCACTCAAAAGTGAATAAATAAACATTTTTTAAAAAAAGAAAACATTTTTGTTAGGGAGATGGAGGAACAAGATGCTTCCTAAGTGATGGGGTATGTTTCTAATTACTTCACATCAGGAGGTACATGGTATCTGGTTATTACATAGGCAATGTTTTTTAAATTTTTCTAATGTTTAGTTTTGAGAGAGACAAAGCATGAGCATGGGAGGGACAGAGAGAGGGAGACACAGAATACAAAGCAAGAAAATGTTGCGACGAGGATGTGATAAACAAGCACTGACACACCGTGTGTGGGGGTGGAGGTCGGTAGCACTTTGCTGAAAGCTATTTGATGCTGTGCCTCAGGAGCATTAAGCACTTTAATCCCTTTGGGGTGCCTGGGTGGCTCAGTCAGTTGAGCATCCGACGAGCTCAGTTCATGATCTTGCGGTTTATGAGTTCGAGCCCCACATCGGGCTCTGTGCTGACAGCTCAGAGCCTGGAGCCTGCTTCAGATTTTGTGTCTCTGTGCCCCTTCTGCCCTTGTGCTCTCTCTCTCTCTCTCTCTCAAAAATAAATAAACATTAAAAATTTTTAATTGCTATCTAGGTTTCATATGGTTAAAAAATCACAAGCCTCATAAAAAATAGCAAGGTTCCTGCTCCAACCCTTTCCCTTTATTCTCCACTCACTTTCCCCAGAGGCAACCACTTTTATCTGTCAGAAAGATAGTTATGGGTTTTGGTACATAATATCCTATTGCTTTCCAAAAGTTTGTCCCTGTTTATCTTGCCAGCCGAGCTATGTGAACATACTAATTTCACTATAACTTTGTCAACTTTAGATGGTATTTACAAGTTGTTTTTGCCTGTTTTCAGTCATTCAATAAATATTCCAGCCACTACCACCTGACACAACTAAGGACACAAAGAATGAAATATAGCATCTGCCATCGAGTGTCATGGGTAGCCAGATGGACAGAAGGAGCATAAACCGAAAAATTCGGTGTGAGCAGTGGAATGGAAGTATGTGAAAGGAAGAGAGAAAAGTAATCAATGTTGTAGGTGGTAAGGATTTAGGAAAAGCTTTACAGTGCAAGAGATGCAAGAGACCTTTGAGCTGAAGGGGCACTTGCGTGGCTCAGTTGGTTAAGCGTCCGACTTGAGATCAGGTCATGATCTCACAGTTAGTGAGTTTGAGCCTTGCACTGGGCTCTGTGCTGACAGTGACAGTGACAGTGCGGCGCCTGCTTCAGATTCTCTCCCTCTGCCCCTCCCCTGCTCTTCTTGCACTTTCTCTCTCTCTCTTTCTCCCAAAAAAACAAAAACAAAACCAAAAATCTTTGAGGGGCACCTGGATGGCTCATAAGCATCCGACTCGGTTTCAGCTCAGGTCGTGATCCTATGGTTTCTTGGGTTCAAGCCCCATGTCGGGCTCTCTGCACTGACAGCATGAGGCCTGCTTGGGATTCCCTGTCTGTCTGTCTGTCTCTCTCTCTCTCTCTCTCTCTCTCTCTCTCTCTCTCTCTCTCTCCATCTCCCCCACTCACTCTGTCTCTCTCAAAAGAAATAAACTTTAAAAGAATAAGTAAAATATTTACTTCAATTACACACACACACACACACACACACACACACACACACAGACCTTTGAGCTGAATATGGATGGGTATTGGGAGGTTAACAGGTGAGGTGGGTGAAGATATTCCAGGGAGATAATACATACCCAAAAGCCAGAGCCATGAATCAGCTTGGAATGTTTGAAGAACTTCGAGTAGTCCAGTGTGTGGAGGGATAGTGAGGGTAGGGGGAAAGTCAGGAAAGGTAGATAGTGCAGAGCATGAAACACAGCCCAAAAGGGTTTAGAGACTATGGTGAGGAATTTGGACTTTAGCTTCATAGATAATGAAGAGTTTTAAACAGGTGAAGGAGGTGATTAGATTTGGTTGGGTTTTAGAGAGATTAACTCTGGCTTCAATGTAGTGAATGTAGAGAAGAATCCGGGCTTGAGGAAAGGGCACCTGTTACAAAGTGACTGGTATTAGTTCAGGTGAGAAGTGATGAGGACTTCAATTAAAGCAATGATATTTGGGGGCATCTGGCTGGCTCACTCAGTAGAGCATGCAACTCTTTAAAAAAATTTTTTTAATGTTTATTTATTTTTGAGAGAGAGAGAAAGACAGAGCAAGAGCGAGGAAGGGGCAGAGGGAGTGAGACACAGAATCGGAAGCAGGCTCCAGGCTCTGAGCTGTCAGCACAGAGCCTGACATGGGGCTCAAACCCACAAACTGTGAGTACATGACCTGAGTCAAAGTCGGACGCTTAACCGACTGAGCCACCCAGGCGCCCCGAGCATGCAACTCTTGATCTCAGGGCCATTGAGTTCAAGCTCCATGTTGGGTGTAGAGCTTACTTTAAAAAAAAAAAAGCATAAGGGGTACCTGTTTGGCTCAGTCGGTGGAGCATGTGACTCTTGATCTTGGGGTCGTGAGTTTGAAACCCATGTTGGGCATAGAGATTACTTAGTAAAAAAATTTTTTTTTAATGAGGAGCTCCTTGATGGCTCAGTCCTTTGAGTATCCTACTCCTGATTTTGGCTCAGGTCCTAATCTTAGGGTCATGAGATCAAGCCCTGTGTTTGTGGAGCCTGCTTAAGATTTTCTTTCTCTCCCCCTGCCCTTCTCCCCTGCTCGCTCGCTCGCTCTCTCTCTCTCTCTCTCTCTCTCTCTCTATCTCTCTCTGAAAAAAAAATTAAAAAAACAAGACAAATGAAAAGCAGTCATATTGGGTTGGAGAAGATGGGACAGGTTTGGGAGATGCTTAGAAAGTAGGCTCAATCATGCCTTGTGATTCATTATTATAGGAGGCAAAAATAAAGAGGCATATAAGATTCAATCATGCAGTCAAGAAATATTTATAGTATGCCTATAAGTGTGCCAGGCACTGTTCTAGGCTGTAGGGGTATAGCAGTGAAAAACATGGTTATAAATCTTTGTTCTCATGGGGTTTATATCCTAGTGGAAAAGAGGTGGACAATAAATAAGTAAATACAAATAAACTATGTTTGAAATAAGAGAAGATATATTAGTAATTGTGGCTGGGTGGGTTGGTCCTATTTTAGATAGGATAGACAAGGAAGGTCTCTAATGAGGAGGCAACATTTTAACTAAGACTTGAAGATAAGAAAGAACCAGCCTTGGGGTGCCTGGGTGGCTCAGTCAGTTGAGCGTCCAACTCTGGCTCAGATCCGACTTTGGCTCAGGTTATGATCTCACAGTTCGTGGGTTCAAGCGCCGCGTCGGGCTCTGTGCTGGTAGCACAGAGCCTGGAGCCTGCTTCCAATTCTGTGTGTCCCATTCTGTCTTTCTGCCCTCCCCTTGCTCATGATCTGTCTCTCTCTGTCTCTCAAAAATAAATAAATGTTAGAAAAAAATTAAAAAGAACCAGCCTTCAGATGCCTGAGTGGCTCAGTCTGTTAGGAAGCCGACTTTAACTCACGTCTTGATCTCATGGTTTGTGGGTTCAAACCCCACGTCAGGCTCTGTGCTGACAGCTCAGAGCCTGGAGTCTGCTTTGGATTCGGTGTCTCCCTCTCTCTCTCTTCCCCTCTCCTGCTCACATCCAGTCTGTCTCAAAATTAAGTAAACATCAAAAAAAGAGAGAGAAAGAGCCAGGCTTTCACTGAGCCGGAGGAAGATCATTCCGGGTAGAGGGAACACCGAGAACAAAGGCTCTTAGGCAGAAAAGAAATTGGTGTCCTGGAGGAACTGAAGCATTGCTAGAGTAGCTTGGAGTGTAATGATCAAAGGGGAGAGCAGAATTCTTCCAAGTTTTTGTCTTGGGTAACTAGAGAAGGGGATGGGAATAATAGAGGAATAATTTCAAATAAGGGATAGACTCCAGATTGGGGAAGATAATGTGTTAAGTATCATATTTGGTGAGATGTCTAGGAGACATCCAAGGGGAGATGTTCAGTAAGTATTTGGAAACAGTGGAGCTTAGAAGAGAGGCTGTGTTGTGTTGTTAGCCCATGGATAGCAGATAAAGATATGAATATGAGATCAGAGCCAAGGGCAGAACTCAGGGGGGAAAACTCAATGCTTGATGGATGGGCAAAGGTAGGGGAATCAGCAAGACGATTGCAAAAGAACAGTCAGAAAATGTGTAATCCAGAAGCTAGATGGACAAGAGAATGTGAGGAATGAAGGAATAATCAGTATTTAAAATGCAACAGATCATGGAGAGGGGCACTTGTGGGGAAGAGCACTGGGTGTTATATGGAAGCCAACTTGGTTGGTAATAAACTATTAATTTTAAAAAAGGAAAAAAATTTAAAAAAATAAAATGCAACAGAGACGTTAAGTAAGCTGAAAAGTATCCATTGAATTTGACAATTGGGAGATCAGTGGAGTGGTAGAAGTAAGAAATAGATCTGCACTGACTTGAATAATGTCATATAAAATGTCATATAAAAATACATATGCCACTTAAATTAACAAAAATAAGATACCTAGTAATAAATTTAATTAAAGAGTTTTAGACCTTTATGAAGAAAATAATGAACTTTTACTGAAAGATATTCAAGACCTAAGTAAATGGAGAGACATTCCAGATTCATTATTAGGAAAATTCAATACTGTACACATGTAAAGATGGCTTCCCTTGGTCTGTGGAACCCAATATGTTTCCATAAGAATGCCAATAGGGCTTTTTCATAGAACTTGACAAAGCAATTCTAAAGTTTATATGGAAGAGGAATGGATCAAAAAAAGCCAGCCAAGAAGACAAGCAAGATGAGGAAACTGGAACTTCCCTTTTCAGATATCAAGTTATCATAAAGCAGTAATTCGGGGAGTTTGGAATTGTCACAAGCATAGGAACAGTGGAACAGAATAGGGACACTAGAAGATAGGAGTGGCATTCTGAATCAGTGGGGTAAGGATGGGCTGTTCAGTGAAAGTGCTGGGACCACTGGTTGTCCATCCAGGAAGAAGAGGAAATGAGATTGCCACCTCATACCCCACATAGAAATCAATTCTTCATGGATCGAGGCCCCAGATGTGCAAGACAAAATTCTTAAGTTTTTAGATGAAAATATAGGAGGCTATTTCTATAACCTTGGTATAGGAAAGGATTTCTTGGCGATAATATAAAGCACATTAACTAAAGAGAATTCAAATTTAAACTTAGGGAAAAAATAAATAATTAAAAAAAGGGAAAAAAATAAAGCACAAGCCATGAAAGTTTGATATGTTTGACTACGTTAAACAAACAAACCTCTGTTTATTGAAAGACATTATTTAAAAAGGTTAAAGGGACTGGCAAAAGATATTTGCAATTTATATAATTAATAAGGGATAACTATCCTAAATATATATATAAGCCACCCAGCATAAGATTGACCAAAAGACATAAATAGGTATTTCACAGAAGAGAAAGCAGAAATTACCAACAAACTTTGAAAAGATGAACTATCTCACTGGTAATCAGGGAAATGCAAAGAATGACCACAATGAGGTCAATTTTATACTTATCAGACTGATAAATATTCAAAAAAATTTTTAATGTTTATTTATTTTTGAGAGACTGGGAGACAGAGCATGAGTCGGGGAGGGGCAAAGAGAGTGGGAGACACAGAATCTCGAGCAGGCTCCAGGCTTTGAGCTGTCAGCACAGAGCCCAATGTGGGGCTCGAACTCATGAACCACAAGATCATGACCTGAGCCGAAGTCAGATGCTTAACCGACTGAGCCACCCAGGTGCCCCAGTAAATTTCTTAATATCTATCTTCTACTTGTTCTGTTTCTCATGTTGAACTCTGACTAATATATCTTTGGCAATATTTTCTCCATCCAGTCTGGGAAGTCTTCATTTCATGGATAAGCATAAGAGGCACTCCCCAAAGGTACCCCATTTTTTTTGTACCTCAAAGGGAAAGATCAACTTCAGTAAATACTTACAGAGGGCCATCATTGCCTCTGATGGGAAGGAAAACATTCTGCAGGTCCCAGGAAAAGTTTTCTAGTGTCAGGAAGAATGTGCTAGAGATGTCAAGAGAAGCAGCCTATTATTGGTTGGTGGATGCCAGAGTTCTGTGCATAAAAAAGAAAGTAAAACATCACCTGACGAATGGATCAGGAAGATGTGGTATATATACACGATGGAGTACTACATGGCAGTGAGAGGGAATGACATATGGCCATTTGTAGGAAAGTGGATGGACCTTGAGGGTGTCATGCTAAGTGAAATAAGCCAGGCAGAGAAGGACAGAAACCATATGTTTGCACTCATAGGTCTAACAGGAAAACAGAAAGACCTAATGGAGAATCAGGGGGAGCGGAGGAGGGAGAGAGAGTTAGGGAGAGAGAGGGATATAAAACTTGAGAGACTATTGAATGCTGAGAATGAACTGAGGGTTGAAGGGGAAGGGAGAGAGGGGAAAAGAGGTGGTGGTGATGGTGGAGGGCACTTATGGGGAAGAGCACTGGGTGTTGTATGGAAAACAATTTGACAATAAAATATTAAAAAAAAAAAAAGGTAGAAAAGAAAAAACTTAAAAATACATATTTATAAAATATAAAATAAAGAAAATAAAAAATGAAATGAAATAAATAAAAAAGAAAGTAAAAATGATTGAGCGTTAAAATGAGAGTGGGGCAAAGTATAAAATAAAGATCCATGATGAGGCGCCTGGGTGCCTCAGTTGGTTGAGCATCCGTCCAACTCTTGATTTTGACTTAGGTCAGGGTCTCACAGTCATGGGATTAAGCTCTGCATCAAAGCCTGTTTGAGATTCATTCATTCTCTCTCTTTCTGTCTCTGTCTCTGTCTGTCTCTCTCTCTCTCTCTCTCTCTCTCCTTTCTTTCCTCCCTGTGCCCCTTTCCTCCCAACTCACATGCATGCTCTCTCTCTCTTTCTAAAATAAAATTTAAAAAAGAACTTGAAGGTCATCAAAAGCAGGGAAGGTCTGAGAAACCATTACGGAGCCCAAGGAGACATGATAACTAAATGTAATGTGGTATCTTAGATGCGATTCTGGACCTAAAAAAGGACATTAGGTAAAAACTATGGAAGTCTTAAAAAACGATAGACTTTGGCTTATAATGATGTATCAATATCAGTTCATTAATTGTAACAAGTATACCATAGTAATAGAAGATCAACGATAAAGGAAACTGGATGGTGGGTTTACAGGAGCTCTGTACTCAGTTTTTCTGCAAATATAAGACTTCTCCAAAAAAAAATAAAGTTTATCTATGGAGATAACAAAAAGATCAGTGGCTTCCAGAGGCTCAGGGAGAGACAGGAAGAGAGGTTGAATAACTAGAGCACAGGGGATTTGGGGGGCAATGAACATATACTGTACGATACCATAATAATTGTGGATAAATGTCATTACACATTTGTCAGGGCCCATAGCATGTGCAATACAAAGAGTGAGCTCTAATGTAAACTGCAGCCAGTAGACTGTAGCAATGAATCAGTTTTAGTTCATTAATTTTAACAAATGTAACACACTATTGCAAGATATTCCTAATTGGGAAAGTTGTGCATGTGTGAGTGGGAATGGGTAGAGGTGGAGAGAGTAGGTTGGGTACATGGAACTCAATGTAATATCTGCTTGATTATTCTATAAATGTAAAACTGCATTAAAAGAAGTAAGTCTGCTAAAGTCAATGGACTCAGGATTTGAATAGACATTTCTCAAAAGAAGATATACAAATGGCCAACAGATACTTGAAAGATGTTCAATATCACTAGTCATTAGGGAACTGCAAATCAAGCCCACGATGAGATACAACTTTATACCCATTAGAATGGCTATAATTTTTTAAATCTTTTTTTAAATGTTTATTTCTCAGAGAGAGAGACAGAGAGAGAGCATGAGTAGAGGCAGGGTGGGCAGAGAGAGAGGGAGACACCGAATCCAAAGCAGACTCTAGGCTCTGAGCTGGCAGCACAGAGCCTGACATGGGGCTTGAACCTGTGAACTGCGAGATCATGGTCTGAGCCGAAGTTGGATGCCCAACTGACTGAACCACTCTGGTGCCCCACTATAATTTTTTTAAAGAAAAATAACAAGTGTTGGTGAGGATGGGGGGAAATTGGAACCCTTGTGTATTGCTGGTGGGAATGTAAAATGGTGCAGGCATGGTAGAAAACAGTTTGATGGATCTTCAAAAAGTAAAAAAAAAATAGATTTTCTGTATGATCTAGCAATTCCACTCCTAGATATATGCCCAAAAGAATTGAAAACAGGTATTCAAACCAAAACTTGAACACACATGTTCATAGCAGTACTATTCACAATTGCCAAAAGTGGAAACAACCCAAATGTCCATCAATGGATGAGTGGAATAAGATATAGTATATCTGGGTGCCTGGGTGGCTCAGTCAGTTGAGCATCTGATCTTGATTTTGGCTCAAGTCATGATCCCAGGGTCATGGGTTCGAGCCCCGCATTGGGCTCTGTGCTGACAGCTCAGAGCCTGGAGCCTGCTTCAAATTCTGTGTTTTCCTCCCTCTCTGCCCCACCTCTACTCGTGCTATCTGTGTCTCTCTCAAAAATACACAATAAACATTTTTTTTTAAAAAAGAGGGTGAGGGCACCTGGGTGGCTCAGTTGGTTAAGCACCTGACTTTGGTTCAGGTCATAATCTCACAGCTTGTGAGTTCGAGCCCTGTGTTGGGTTCTGTGCTGACAGCTGGAGTCTGCTGTGGATTCTGTGTCTCCCTCTCTCTCTGCCTCTCCCCTTCTCATGCTCTGTCTCTCTCAAAAATAAATAAACACTATAAACAATTTTTTAAAAAAGAGGGTAAATGGGTGGGGAGGATGGGGTATTTAGGTGATGGGGATTAAGGAGGGCACTTGTCATGTTGAGCACTGGGTGCTATATGTAAGTGATGAATCACTAAATTCTACTCCTGAAACTATATGTTAAATAACTAAAATTTAAATAAAAACTTGAATCTCACTATTTCCAGTGACACAGATGGTATTAGAGTATATTACGCTAAGTGAAATGAGTTAGAGAAAGATAAATGTATGATTTCACTCATATGTGGAATTTAAAAAACACAGCAGATGAACACAGGGGAAGAGAAAGAAAAATAAAATAAAAAGGGAGAGGAAGGCAAACTATAAGAGACTCTTAAATACAGAGAACAAACTCAGGTTTTCTGGAGGGGAGGTAGTTGGGGGGATGGGCTAAACGGGTGATGGGTATTAAGAAGGGCACTTGTCGGGATGAGCACTGGGTGTCATATGTAAGTGATAAATCACTAGGTTCTATTCCTGAAACCAATGCTACACTGTATGTTAAGTAATTTGAATTTAAATAAATTAAGTACCCTAAAAAAAAGACCAGTGAACCTTTAAAAATACTACCCCTGAGCTAAATGGGGAAGACCTTGATTGGCTGCTTGCATAAATAAAATGCAAACTGTCAAAAAAAAAACCCAACAAAAACAACTTGAAATAATAAATAAACAAATAAATAAAGCCAGCAATCCACAAAATGCTAAGTATTTGCAATAGAAAATTATAATCTACATAATAATTACTCAGATTGTAAGTCTACACTATGCCTTACTGAATTTTATTTTTTTAATGTTTATTTTTTGAGAGAGACATCATGAGTGGGGAGGGGCAGGGAGAGAAGGAGACATAGACTCCCAAGCACGCTCTGCATTGTCAGCACAAAGCCTGATGTGAATCTCAAACTCATGAACTGTGAGATCATGATCTGAGCCAAAATCAAGAGTTGGATGCTTAAGTGACTGAGCCACTCATGTGCTCCTATGTCTTACTAAATTGTAAACAAAATTGAATACACAGACTGAAGAAGACATTAAATTAAAAAAATTAAGTCTATTGAGGAACCCCACAAGTGTTGGAAAGGCTGGAGAACAAGGTTGGAGCCAAACTTCCAGGAATAATGTCCCAAACCATTGCACAAGTGGCCAGATGAGACAGGTGTCCACCCCACCCCCCAACCCCGCACAGGAGAGAATTGCTACTGCTACTGCTGCTGCTTCATTCTGGAAGGTCAACCCTGAAAACACTGGAAATTTCCTGACAGTAAACAAAATGGAAGCTCCACATAGAGCCAGTTTCCTTCTGTTGTTCACTCCTGGATCAGGGTCTCAGGCAGGTCTGTCTTTCTTTCTTTCTTTCTTTCTTTCTTTCTTTCTTTCTTTCTTTCTTTCTTTCTTTCTTTCTTTTTCTTTCTTTCTTTCTTTCTTTCTTTCTTTCTTTCTTTCTTTCTTTCTTTCTTTCTTTCTCTCTCTCTCTCTCTCTCTCTCTCTCTTTCTTTCTTTCTTTTTAACATTTATTCATGAGAGAGAGAGAGGGAGAGGGAGAGAGAGCTCAAGCAGGGTTGGGCAGAGAGAGAGAGGGAGACAGAATCCAAAGCAGGCTCTAGGCTCCAAGCTATCAGCACAAAGCCCGACACAGGCCTCAAACCCACGAATCATCAGATCATGACCCGATCCGAAGTCAGACACTTAACCTACTGGGCCCCTCAGGAGCCCCTCAGGCAGGTGTTTCTGATGGGAGAAGCCTAAGTTCACAGACTGTGTCCTATCTCCAATAGAGGCTGGTAGAAGGGTTCCGACTCCCAGGAGGGAGGCAGAGCATGGGAGGTAGAAATCCTTCCATATATAGAAAGGCTATTCAAATAATGAGGACAGTCACAAGTATGGCACAGATGGTGCCGCTATCAACGAACGTAGAGCTTACAAGAGTTGCACGGTGGGTATGAGGAGTTTTCATTGTGAACATGTAGAATGTGAGGTGTCTGTAGAACACTGAGATACAGATGTCTAGCAGCAGGTGAGATATTTGAAAGTCTTAGCATACAGGTAGCTGCTAAAATAAGACCAAGTAGGATGGTCCAGAGAGCCTGTAAAGTAAGTTAAGACTGAAGAGAGGGTCCTGGTGTGGAAAATCAAAGTTCCTGGGTTTCTGAGTGCCCTGTAAAAAGCCCTAGCCACCGGAGACACGGGGATGTATACAACATACAGACAGAAAATATTTGCTTTTAGGGGCGCCTGGGTGGGTCATTCGACTAAGTGTCCGACTTCGGCTCAGGTTGTGATCTCATGGTTTGTGAGTTCGAGCCCCATGGCCAGCTCAAGAGCCTGGAGCCTGCTTTGGATTCTGTGTCTCCCTCTCTCTCTGCCCCTCTCTTGCACCAGCGCGTGCGCTCTCTCTCACTCTCTCTGTCTCAAAAATAAATAAACAAATTTTAATAGAAAAAGATTTGCTTTCACTTCTCCCAGACACATTTCACTTTTCACATGTCACGAGGATATCTTTAGCCATTTGTCTAGCTAACTGCTCTGAGCCAAATGGATAATAAAACTTCTCTTATCTCCCCAAGAGATTCAAATGGTTAAAGCCAGGATTAAGTTCCCAGCTGAAACTCCCAAGGTGCCAGGAAGACAGGAGCAGTATTTCCCTAGGTATTAACACTTCGAAAGGGATGAAGCCTAGACCATGGAGACATCTCTAAGGCTGTAAAAACTGGAGATAACAGGGCTTATCAGGCCCTTGGAAAGACATTAACATTGTAAACGGCTAGTGTAAGATCCAGGATCCTTTACTTCCCCCCTCTGAGGAACCAAGTTTTCTCTCTCAGAAGGGAGCAGGATGGCTGTCTCTCTCCCATCTACAGTATATGTTTTTTCTATTGGTTTTAAATTTTACTTTAATTCCACGGCAGTTCACATACAGCGTTCTGTTCATTTCAGGTGTAAAATATAATGACTGAGCAGTTCCATAGATTACTCAATGCTCCTCACGATAAGTGTACTCCTGGGGCGCCTGGGTGGCTCAGTCAGCTAAGTGTCTGACTCTTGATTTCAGCTCAGGTCAGGATCGCAAGGTCATGGGATTGAGCCTCGCACTGGGCTCCATGCTGGGTGTGAGCCTGCTTAAGAATCTCTCTCTCCCTCTCCCACTCAGCACTCATTCTATCTAAAAAAACAAAAACAAACAAACAAACAAAAAATCTTTTCCCTGATCCAGGCTCTTCACGGTTCTTTAGCATTCATACTACAAGTACATACGTATGCATGTAGGGACATTTCACAGTTCTTAAGAAAACACTGGAGAACATTAACATTTAAGTGGTGGAAAGAGGCAGAGATCAAAATAAAAAAGAACAACCAGGAGTGGTCAGAGAAGTAAAGAATAACCAGTACCTTGAATGAATTCAATGTCATGGAAACATAAGAACAAGAACATTTCAGGGGGGAGGCAATTAGCAGCAGTGTCAAATGCACAGAGAAATCTAGTAACATGAAGACTGAAAAGGAGCATTGGCTTTGACAGTTTGGGGGTCATTGGTGAATTTTGCAAAAATTTCCTTTTTTTTTAATCTTTTTTTTAAAGGTTTATTTATTTTGAGATAGAGAGTGTGAGCAGGGGAGGGACAGAGAGAGAGAGAGAGAGAGAGAGAGAATCTGAAACAGGCTTTGTACTGTCAGACAGAGCCTGATGTGGGGCTTGAACTCATGAACTGTGAGATCACGACCTGAGAAGAAGTTGGATGCTTAACTGACTGAGCCACCCAAGTGCCCTGCCAAAAGAAATTTCAGTGGAAACGTCTTTCAGCAGGTCGAGGCATGAATGGATTTGAGGAAGCACAGACAACAAGTATTAGACTACTGGTATTCAGAGAAGCTTAAGCTGAATGAGTAAGGAGAGAAATCGGCACCACATGAAGTTTCAGGTCAAGGGACCATTTTGTTCTGTTTTATTTTGTTTGGTTCAGCGTTTAATGAGAGATACCCAAACATGTTTACAGCTGAGGAAACGGGAGCACAGATTGAAATCAGAGAAAGAAGGGGTAATTGATGGAGGAAGATTCTGAAGGAGATTGAAAAAGATGGCACTTTAGGGCACAGGGGGATGGGTGGACCTGGAACAGGGAGGTGGGCTGCAGATAAGGAGGATGTGAGTGTCCTGTTATTGCTTGTGTGAGATTCACCTGAGGCTGAAGACCATGGATTTATGGTCGCACTAAATTTCACGGTTTGGCACATTTTCTCCAGCAGGGTGAAAACACACAGGTAAGGGAGGGGGGAAGGGTGGTTTTTAGTACTGACCCAAAGTGAGAGGTTTGTGGGGCTGGTTTGGCAGATAGGAATGCTAAGGGAATTGAGGGTGGTGGTGAGGGAGAGTGTACTTCAGGTGATCAAGCATGGAGTTAAGAAATGTTGAGAAGGGAAGGAAAAGATGCCAGGAGGGGCCGACAGACTGGGAGAAAGTGGAAGGCTCCAAGGACTAAAGGGATCTATATGAGGTACCAGAACAGGTGTCATGTGGGCACAGGCCTGATGGAGCAAGTACAGGAGGAGATTGTGGCCAAAATGGAATACTGGAGAGATAAATGTTAGAGGTGAACAATTGTGGGCCACAACAGAACCAAGATGTGGTGCTTTGGGTAGGGGTGGCTGAAGTCGCATGGGGAGAGTAAGTGAGTCTAGGGACCAAGAAAGAAGTTGCTGGTTGTGTCATCTCTCCAGGGACGATGAGATGCCCTAGTATGAGCACCAGGAATTAGGGTGCAGAGGGAGATCACGGGTCAGGGGCCAATATCTTCACTTAAGGAGGGGAGAGTGAAGGATATGTAAGAATTGTCCAGGGGCGCCTGGGTGGCTGAGTCAGTTGAGTGTCCAACTTTGGCTCAGGTCAGGATCTCCTGGTTGGTTTGTGAGTTCAAGCCCCGCATCAGGATTGCTGCTGTCAGCTTGCCTCAGATCCTCTGTACCCAACCCCCTCTCGAAAATAAACATTAAAAAAAAAAAAAAAAGAATTGCCTAGGCAGGCTGGAGTGGAGGGGATGGCCAATCTAGATAGAGGGAAAAGGTATGGTTGGAAGTGTGGGGCAGCCTGATGTTTTCAGGCAATTGAAGCCAGTATGAGTGTGAGTACAGGGAGCTGGCAACAGACAAGGCTGGATTCGCAGGCAGAGCTGACACGATAGACAGCCCTTCCGGCGTTTTAGGCAGAATATTGACTTACTTCCATTTTATATTTTAGATCTTCTAAGGTGAAGAATGGAGTGGCACGTGGGTGGCTCCATCAGTTAAGCATCTGACTTCGGCTCAGGTCATGGTCTCATAGTTCCTGAGTTCAAGCCCACATCGAGCTTGGGATTCTCTTTCTGCTTCCCTCTCTGCCCCTCCCCACTTGTGCGCTCGCTCGCTCGCTCGCTCTCTCTCTCTCTCTCTCTCTCTCTCTCGTTCTCGCTCTATCTCTCAAAACAAATATATAAACTTAAAACAAATTAAGGTGAAGCATGGAAAATTAGAATCAGGTAGGGCTCGGGACCAGCTAGTTAGAAGGCTGTTGGAACTGTCTAGGGCAGCAGAAAGTGGCCCTGGCAACGGAGGTGAAAGGTAAATCCCAGAGCTATTTTGATACCACACATGTGTTCTTGGAGCTCTACATCCTTTCACCTAATTTCATTCAGTGTGTCACATGAAGCCTGGTAGCTTTATCCTTTCTGTTTGGGTTTTTATGGCCAACTCTCCACCCCAGAAGCAGCTGTCAGGACCTTTGAGAATGGGATACTTTTTAATGTTTGTTTGTTTGTTTGTTTGTTTGTTTGTTTATTTATTTATTGGCAGCCCTGGGTCTCTTTGCCCTTCATTTATTATTTTTATTTAAATAGTTTATTGTCAAATTGGTTTCCATACAACACCCAGTGCTCTTCTCCACCAGTGCCCTCCTCCATCACCACCGCCTCTTTTCCCCCCTCCCCCTTCCCCTTCAAGTCTCAGTTCATTTTCAGCATTCAATAGTCTCTCAAGTTTTGCATCCCTCTCTCTCCCCAACTCTCTTTCCCCCTTCCCCTCCCCCAGGTCCTCCATTAGGTCTCTCATGTTTTCCTGTTAGATGTATGAGTGCAAACATATGGTTTCTGTCCTTCTCTGCCTGACTTATTTCGCTCAGCATGACACCCTCGAGGTCCATCCACTTTCCTACAAATGGCCATATTTCATTCTTTCTCATTGCCATGTAGTACTCCATTGTGTATATATACCACACCTTCTTGATCCATTCGTCAGTTGATGGACATTTAGGCTCTTTCCTCGTTTTGGCTATTGTTGACATTGCTGCTATGTACATTGGGGTACATGTGCTCCTATGCATCAGCACTTCTGTATCCCTTGGGTAAATCCCTAGCAGTACTATTGCTGGGT
>NC_043717.1:52211167-52268814 GCF_006229205.1 Suricata suricatta
GGTATTGGCACAAAAACAGACACATAGACCAATGGAATAGAATAGAGAGCCCAGAACTGGGCCCACAAATGTATGGCCAATTAATTTTTGACAAAGCAGGAAAGAGTATCCGATGGAAAAAAACTGCCTCTTTAGCAGGTGGTGCTGGGAGAACTGGGCAGCAACATGCAGAAGAATGAAACTAGACCACTTTCTTACACCATACACAAAAATTAACTCAAAATGTTTATTTATTTTTAAGAGAGAGTGTGAGAGGGGGAGGGGCAGAGAGAGCGGGAGACAGAGGATCCATGAGGTGATGCAGAGCTCGAACTCGTGAACCATGAACCGCTAGATCATGACCTGAGCCGAAGTCAGATGCCTGACTGAGCCACCCAAGAGTCCAAGAATGGGATTTTTTTTGTTGTTGTTTTTAATGTCTCCTTTTTGCCCATCATAAGGGGCAAGGGATACAATTATCAGCTGCTTTATTTTTGGTCTCAGTTACTTTATTTTTCCTTGCCTGGCTTTTGCTTCCTTCTACCAAATCCTTCAAGTAATCTGAGGCAAGAATTTGATATCTTGAACATTATGGGATTAGGCCGTTTTACTCTTTGTAATTGCTCTATTGCCTTAATGTTTACATGTGGCAAACTGAAGGGCTATATATGAAATTTAGGAAATGCTATATATTAAAACTGGACTCAGAATGTCAGGCCATAGTTAGCACTCCCTCCTTTTCCATTTGTGATAGGCAGGATTGTATCATAGCCTCCAATCCTGGCCCCCTGGTGAATGCACACCATCTCCCAGTTATTTAGTTGAAAACTAAACTAGATGCTGCTGTGAAGGGATTGTGCAGATGTAATTAAGATCCCAAATCAGCTAACTTCAAGAAATAGAGATTATCCTATGTAAGCTGACCTAATCAGGCAAGTTTTTGAAAAGGATTGGGCTGGGGCGGAGCAGGGGTAGGGGAGCGCCTACGTGGCTAAGTTGGTAGCTGATGTGACTCTTTTAAAAAAGTTTTTTTTAGGCCACCTGGGTGTCTCATTCGGTTAAGTGTCTGGCTTTGGCTCAGGTCATGATCTCACGGTTCATGGGTTTGAGCCCCTCGTCAGGCTCTGTGCTGACAGCTAGCTCGGAGCCTGGAGCCTGCTTCAGATTCCGTATCTCCCTCTCTCCCTGACCCTCCCCTGCTCATACTTTCTCTCTCTGTCTCTGAAAAATAAATTAAAAAACATTAAAAAATTGTTTTAAGGGGTGTCGGGGTGGCTCAGTCGGTTAAACCTCCGACTTTGGCTCAGGTCAGATCTCACGTTTGTGGGTTCAAGCCCCGCGTCGGGCTCTGTGCTGACAGCTAGCTCAGAGCCTGGAGCCTGCTTCCGGTTCTGTGTCTCCTTCTCTCTCTGCCTCTCCCCCTCTTATGCTCTGTCTCTCTCTGTATCAAAAATAAATGAAACATTAAAAAAATTAAATTGTTTTAAAAAATTTTAATGCGTATTTGAGAGAGAGAGAGAGAGAGAGAGAACACAAGTGGGGAAGAGGCAGAGAAAGAGGGAGACAGTATCTGAAGCAGGCTCCAGGTTCTGAGCTATCAGCACAGAGCCCAGTGTGGGGCTCAAATCCACAAACCATGAGATCATGACCTGAGCCGAAGTTGGACACTTAACCGAATGAGCCACCCAGGTGGCCCTCATGTGACTCTTGATCTCAGGGTTGTGAGTTTCAGCCACACAATGGGTATGGAGATTAATTAAAAATAAAATCTTAGGGGCACCTCGGTGACTCAGTCGGTTAAGCATCCAGTTCTCATTTTTGGCTCAGGTCATGATCTCGTGGTTCATGAGTTTGAACCCCATTGCACTGCAGAGCCTGCTTGGGATTCTCTGTCTCCCTTTCTCTACCCTTCTCTCATTCACACGTGCACATGAGCATGTGTTCTTTCCCTCTCAAAATAAATATTTAAGAACTCTAAAAAAAGGATTCCTCAGACAATATATCATTTAATTTTGCTTGTTTTGGTGCTTTAGAAAAATAGAATTATTTTGTATGCCATCTTCTGTAAGCTGCTTTTTCACATATGTGTTTTCCGTTTGGCGAAGATAGTCTGTATTATCTATCTGTTCACTGTCAGTGAATATTTCTGATTGGGGCTCTTTACAATTGTTTCTTTCTGTTCCACCCAGTTCAGCTCTAAACATTTTACTTATGCATGTTTCTGGTACCCTTATAGTATCACACAGGGTAGTTTCACTGCTCTAAAAGGCCTGTGTGGGGGCGCCTGGGTGGCTTAGTCAGTTAAACGTCCAGCTTCAGCTCAGGTCATGATCTCATGGTTCGTGGGTTCGAGCCCCGCGTCAGGCTCTGTGCTGACAGCTCGGAGCCTGAAGCCCACTTTGGATTCTGTGTCTCCCCCTCTCTCTCTGACTCTCCCCTGAACACATTGTCTCTGTCTCTCAAAAATTAATAAAATGTTAAAAAATTAAAAAAAAAATAAAAGGCCTGTGTGCTCCACCTATTTACCCCTCCCTTCCCCCAACCCTTGGGAACCACAGATATTTTTATTGATTCCATAGTTTTGCCTTTTTCAGAATGTCACATGGTTGAAATCATGCAGTACATAGCCTTTCCAGATTGGTTTCCCTCACTTGGTAATATGCATTTCAGTTTCCTCCGTGTCTTTTCATATCAGCTGCCTTATAAGGAGCCTTCTGAAAACTGAGCGGCAAGTGCAAGTGCTCTGGGTCACTGGTTTCTGGTGACACTTGTGAACCCCAGGGATGAAGGATTCCTACAGTTTTCCATGGAAACAGACAGGTCACCATGCAAGGAATGAGCATGGAATTGGTATTGGGCTTTTTACGTTCTTATTTTTTGTTGGGCAACATGGCACACTTGAAGGAGATATACTTTCAGAATTCTAAGAGAAAATGATGTTGTGTCCAGAATCCTACACTTGGTTAAACTATTTCTTGAAAGTGATCACAAAATAAAGGCATTAGTTTTAAATGCAAAAAAAGCGGGGGTGTCACAGAAAGACAAATATGTAGAACTCCCGTGATGTGAATTTTCTAAAGCAGTCAAATTCCTAGAAGCAGAAAGTAGAATGGTGGTTACCAGGTACTGGGGAAGGGGGGAAATGAGGAGTTGCTGTTCAATGAACATAGGGTTTCAGTGTTGTAAGGTGAAAAAGTTCTGGAGAACAACAATGTGAATATGTTTACCACTACTGAACTGTACACTTGAAATGGTTAATATGTGGCACCTGGGTGGCTCAGTCGGTTGAGTGTCTTGACTTCAGCTCAGGTCATGATCTCGTGGTATGTGGGTTCGAGCCCATGTAGGGCTCTGTGCAGACAGCTCAGAGCCTGGAGCCTGCCTCAGATTCTGTGTCTCGCCCTCTCTCTGCCCTTCCCCGGCTTGCACTGTCTCTTAAAAATAAATAAACGTTGGGGCGCCTGGGTGGCTCAGTCGGTTAAGCCTCCGACTTCGGCTCAGGTCAGATCTCACGTTCGTGGGTTTGAGCCCCGCGTCAGGCTCTGTGCTGACAGCTAGCTCAGAGCCTGGAGCCTGCTTCCGGTTCTGTGTCTCCTTCTCTCTCTGCCCCTCCCCCTCTCATGCTTTGTCTCTCTCTGTATCAAAAATAAATAAAACATTAAAAAAAATTAAAAAAAAAATAAATAAATAAATAAACGTTTTAAAAAAAGAGAGAGAAAAATGGTTAAGATGGTAAATTTTGTATTATGTATTTTTGAAGTCATGATTAAAATTTTTTTAATGTTTTTATTTATTTTTGAGACAGAGAGAGAGAGCATGAGCAGGGGAGGGTCAGAGAGAGAGGAGAACACAGAATCTGAAGACAGGCTCCAGGCTCTGAGCTAGCTGTCAGCACAGAGCCTGACGCGGGGCTCGAACCTACGAGCCGAACCGTGAGATCATGACCTGAGCCGAAGCCAGACGCTTAACCCAATGAGCCACCCAGGCGCCCCTGAAATCACGATTTTTAAGAACAGGGAGGACCTGGGTTCTTTGAGATTCAAAGTGTGAGAGGAATTTGTCACAAGGGAGACTTCTCCATTGCTGACTTTGAGGACGGAGGGAGCCATGTGGCCAAGAAATGTGGGTTGTCTCTAAGAGCTGAGAGTGGCCTCCAGCTGATGGGGAACCTCAGTCCTATGACCATAAGGAACTAAACCATGCCACAATCACATGAGTTTAGAAGAGGACCCTACACCTCAGAGGCATTTGCTGTCCGGCCGATATCTTCACATCAGCCTGTGAGACCCTGAGCAGAGGACTCCCTCAACCTGTGCCTGGATTCCTGGTTCGTGGAAACTGTGAGAAGATAAATGTAGGTGTATGTGTGTTGAACGAAATTTTTATTTATATACTGTATCTAGAAGCAGATACGTAAATTCCTACACAGTTTACTTCCGGAAATGTGTAAGTAATTGCTACTATAATTGTTCACAAACCAAACCAAACCATGCGTTACAATCAATGAACTTGCTTGGGATAATTCGGTTCTGTGGGATTCTAAATCCATATGGTACATACCTGATTTGAGACATACAAAAAAAGTATAAACTACAGCAGTCTGGAATGAAAATATTACTTGCATGACATTCCATCATGACTATAAAATTTCTTTAACCCAATATGTGTATTTATTACAAAATTCTATAAGAACTTTCCATCATCTCTACCTGTAGAGTCTGTAGCACTTTACAGAAATAGCAACTACACACTTTGCCATGTCATGATTGATTAATAGAAAGGATTTTCATTAAAAAAAACCTTTACAGGGTTAAAAAAAAGCATTAAAAGAAACTATAATCTGTGATTATTGGTGTAACAACACTTTATTGTAGAAATTTAAACACCATGGGGCACCTGGGTGGCTCAGTCAATTAAGCCTCCAGCTTCGGCTCAGGTCAGATTTCACGTTCATGGGTTCGAGCCCCGTGTTGGGCTCTGTGCTGACAGCTAGCTCAGAGCCTGGAGCCTGCTTCCGGTTCTGTGTCTCCTTCTCTCTCTGCCCCTCCCCCTCTCATGCTCTGTCTCTGTCTGTATCAAAAATAGATAAAACATTTAAAAAAAGAAATTTAAACGTCATGTATCAAACGCAATTTTTTCTTCTTAGACTATTCAACAAAATTGTGTATTGCTGTTAGGATGATTTCATTTTCAAATTAAGAATTCACACTTGATTGAAAGCCATTAAAAATTTAAATAGATATTAAAAGCACTTTTGAACCATTCATAAAGCAATATCTCTCATAAACAATGTGAAATGTATAATAATTGAAACTGCCATTTCTGAAAGTATTTTAAGGAAAGTATTTAGACATGTAGCATTAGATATTGTGAATAACATTTAAGATTCTGGTAACTTTTATTCTGTTTCAATAATACTGGAGCAGAAATTATAATGAATTCTTTATTTATTTCATATGTGCCAATGATTTAGCCTTTGGCACATGACTTTCTTTAAGAGCATCATGGCTGCTGGTTTCCTTAAATACTATTTGGAGTTCTGTGATCATTTCCTGTGATATTTTGACCTTCTAAATTCTCAGATTATTGCATCAAGTAAAAAGAGAACAGTTTTTCTTAGACAGACTGAGAGACACACAGAGAAATGTTCTAAATTCTTTCTGTAGCCTTCTTATTATTTGTAAAAATGCATAATAGTTTCCAAATAAGCCTGACAATAGCTTGGGCCTTCATCACATTTTTCTGATGAAACATTAGACAAAAACCAATTTGATCCATTTATTATTGCAAAAGGACACATTTTTTTGTTTCCTTTCCTCGTTTTTTGGCCTTGCTCTCATATTTTTAGAAGCACATATTTAAAAGTCAAGTACAGGTTTTTACATGTGTCATTTAAGTTGCCATTCAGTAGAATCCAAAAATATATTCCAAATGTAGTTAGACCAAACTGGAGGGTGAAATTTTGTCACCTTTTTTTTTTATCTCTTCTGTTTTTAACTAGACTGTTTCAGTATCATATAAAGTTAACCTTTTGCATTATGTTGTGCTAGCTACATCAAATGGCTTTTTATATACAAAAGCAGAAAATATTGCAATGCTCCTTTCGTTCCGTTTATAAATGTAATGAATTTCTTGACAAGTACTTTCATTTTTATTGATGCACCATCACAACCTAACAATTGCAGCTAGCATTATAATGGCATCTTTCTTATCAGTACTCTATATTTTACATATACAAAGGCATGTAAAAAACTGGCTTCCTCCCACAACTATATGGTGGTCAACTAATCTTTGACAAAGCAGGAAAGAATATCCAATGGAGATAATCTCTTCAACAAATGGTGTTGGGAAAACTGGATGGCAATATGCAGAAGAATGAACATGATACACAAAAATAAATTCAAAATGGATGAAAGACTAAAGGTGAGACAGGAAACCATCAAAATCCTAGAGGAGAACATAGGAAGAAACATAGAAGAAACATAGGAGAACATAGAAGCAAAAGCAAACATGAATTATTGGGACCTCATCAAGATAAAAAAGCTTCTGCAAAGCAAACAATCAGCAAAACTAAAAGGCAATGGACCAAATGAGAGAATATTTGTAAGTGACATATCAGATAAAGGGTTAGTATCCAAAATCTATAAAGAATTTGTCAAACTCAACACTCAAAACAAACAACCCAGTTAAGAAATGGGCAGAAGATATGAACGCTTTTCCAAAGAAGACATCCAGATGGCTAACAGACACATGAATAGATGCTCAGCATCATGCATTATCAGGGAAATACAAATCAAAACCATGATGAGCTATCACTGCACACCTGTCAGAATGGCTAAAATTAACAACCCAAGAAACAACAGGTGCAGAGAAAGGGGAACCCTCTTACACTGTTAGTGGAAATGCAAACTGGTGCAGCCACTCTGGAGAACAGTATGGGGGTTCCTCAAAAAAACTAAAAATAGAACTACCCTGTGATCCAGCAAATGCACTATTAGGTATTTACCCAAAGTACAAAAGTACAGATTTGAAAGAGCACATGCACTGCAATGTTTATTGCAGCATTATCAACAATAGCCAAACTGTGGAGAGAGCCCAAATGTCCTTCAACTGATAAATGGATAAAGATGTGGTGTATAGGGGCGCCTGGATGGCTCAGTCGGTTGAGCATCTGACTCTTGATATTGGCTCAGGTCATGATCCAAGAGCCATGGGATTGAGCCCCATGTCAGGCTGTGCTCTGAGCATGGAGCCGGCTTGAGATTCTCTCTCTCTCCCTCTCTCTCTCTCCCTCTCTCTCTCTCTCTCTCTCTCTCTCTCTCTCTCTCTCTCCCTCTCTCCATCTGTCCCTCTCCCCCTCTCATGCATGCATACACACACTCTCTCTAAAATTAAAAAAAAAGAGATGTGGTATATATACACAATGGAATATTACTCAGTTATCAAAAAGAATGAAATCTTGTCATTTGCAATGATGTGGATGGAGTTAGAGTGTACTATGCTAAGGAAAATATGTCAATCAGGGAAAGACAAATACCATACGATTTCACTCATAATGGAATTTAGGAAAAAATCAGATAAACATAAGGGATGGAGGTGGAAAGAGAAGATAGGGAAACACACCACAAGAGACTCTTAATGATAGAAAACAAACTGAGGGTTGATGGAGGGAGGCGGGTGGAAGATGGGCTAGATGGGCGATGGCTATCAAGGAAGGCATTTGTGATGGGCACTGCGTGATGTATGTAAGTGACAAATCACTGAATTTTACTCCTGAAACCAATATTGCACTGTGTGTTAACTTACTGAAAGTTTTTAAAATGGCTTCCTGAATAGAACAGTATTAACATTTGCCCTCCAAAACAACACAAAATAAAAATATTTGAAACATTTAGATAAAAAATAAAACATTCAGATGAAAATCAGAATAATTTTAACCTGACAGTAAATAGCTAGATTTTGTGTGCACAACATCACATGAAGAGAACCCAAGGCACCGGCTATGTACACATGATAAAATGGGGTTCAGGGCAAGTCCCAAAAGATTTATGTATTATGATTTCACAAATAATGCATGTATTTGCCTCTAGAGACATGGAGAAGTTATTTCAAGAGTTATTATTAATATACTGTGTCTCTCTGACAATACCTGCCATCTAATACAGATGCACACAGACTTTTACCTCATCCTAGATATATTTTAAGTTGTTCAAGGACCTGAATAAGTCCTTTTCTGAAGAAGACATACTGATGGCAAACAGACAAATGAAAAGATACTCCACATCACTCATCATCAGGGAAATGCAAATCAAAATCTCAATGAGATATCAGCTTACGCCTGCCAGAATGGCCAAAATCAAGACAATGACAAGAAATTACAAGCATTGGTGAGGATGTGGGGAAATAGGACCCCTCCTGCACTGTTGGTGGGAATGTACATTGGTGCAGCCACTCTGGAAAACAGCGTGGAGGTTCCTCAAAAATTAAAAATAGAAATACCATATGATCCAGTAATTCCGCTACTGGATATTTACCCAAAGAAAACAAAAAGACTAATTTGAAAAGATATATGCACCCCTATGTAATTTATTGCAACATGATTTACAATAGCCAAGATACAGAAGCAACCCAAGGATCCATTTTTTTAATTAAAAAAATTTAATTCCAGGATGGTTAGCATACAGTGTTATATTAATTTCAGGTGTGCAGCATAATGATTCATCACTTTCACACATAACCCAGTGCTCATCACAATTGCACTTATTAATCCCCATCACCTATTTCACCCATCTCCCTCACTTCTCTTTTGGTAACCATCAGTCTGTTCTCTACACCAAGTGTCCATTGATAGATGAATGCATGAAGAATATATGATATATATATACACATATATATATTATATATAAGGGAGTGTTACTTATCCATAAAAAAGGAGGTCTTGCCATTTGCTACAACATGGATGGTATTATGCTAAGTGAAATAAGTCAGACAGAAAAATACTAAATGATTTCACTTATATGTGGAATCTAAAAACAAAAACAAAAACAAAAACATGGGGTGCCTGGGTGGCTCAGTCAGTTAAGCATCTGACTCTTGATTTTGGCTCAGGTCATGATCTCACAGTTGTGAGATTGAGCCCCATGTTGGGCTCTACTCTGGACATGGAGCCTGCTTGGGATTTTCTCTCCCTCTCCCTCTGCCCCTCCCCTACTTATGCGCTCGCTCTCTCTCTCTCTCTCTCTCTCTCCTCTCTCTCTCTCCCTCTCTCCCTCCAATAATAAGTAAAAACAAAATAAATGGACAAAGAAAAAGAGCAGAAACAGACCTATAAATACAGAGAATAAACTAGTGGTTGCCAGAAGGAAGAAGGGATGGGAGGATGAGTAAATGTGGTGAAGGGGAGTTGGAGGTACAGGTTTCCAGCTAGGGAATGAATACATAATGAGGATGAAATGATTCCCTATATTCACAGGAAATATAGTCAATGGTACTGTAATAGCATTGTACGGTGACAGGTGGTAGTAGCTACACTGGCGGTGAGCATATAGCATAATGTAGTGTTGTTGAATCCCTGTGTTGCACATCTAAAATTAATGTAACATGGTTGACTATACTTCAAAAATTGTTTAAATATAAGTAGCTATGGAAAAGAGTAGTTTAAATGTCTTACATTAATTTGATAACTTTACAGCTTTGTAATAATTCTCTTTTTAATTTTTTAAATATTTATTTTTGAGAGAAAGAGAGAGACAGAACAAGTGGGGAAGGGGCAGAGAGAAAGGGAGACACAGAATCCTAAGCAGGATCCAGGCTCTGAGCTGTCAGCACAGAGCCCGATGCAGCGCTCGAATTCTCGAACTGTGAGATCTCGACCTGAGCCCAAGTCAGAGGCTTAACTGACTGAGCCGCCCAGGTGCCCCGTAATAATTCTTAATCCAAGCAGTTTGTAGCAAAACCTTAAGTCATGTTATTACAATATTCCATATTCCATCTTACTAGGGGAAAATATATCAGAAAATGAAAGAGAAGCCTCCATAACAAAGTACGATCAATGCTCTACCAAAATTAATTAATTACCTTTCCCCCTTTAAGTCAAAATAGATAATATCATGATATTATGGCTTTGTGGCTTTCTTTGGTAATATCTCGATTCTGACTTTAAAACACGAGTGGAGAAAAAGGTGGGGATACAGATATGTTTGAATGACAAAGTCACGAGTTTGACTTAAGACTTTTACCCTTGTGTTCAAATGAAGTTAGAGAAAATGAAGTGAAAAAGAAACATCTTGAATTCCATCTTTCATTTTAGATAGAAACATTTCCCTTTAAAGCCGTATAACCAGAAACATTTTCTGCACAAGATAATCTCAAAACACTATATCATTGTGCAATGAATAAACAGTCTGCATTTCAAAATAACTAATAAATATTAGGAATAACCACTCATGACTACTGAATCAGAGGTAAAATGATTAATAATTCCAAATTAATCAAGATTTAGCTAAATTAAAAAGAAACTAACAAAAAACTTTTAAAAATGGCATATATATGGTAGGGAATAAGACTTCTATATATGTGATATGGGTTTTAATATTTTTTTAATATACTCTTCACATTTTTCACACTTTTTGAACTGGAGTATTTGGTGGGGCCAGGGGTCAAATCTAGCACATTTTCCTGGTGACTACATTAATGAAAACTGTGAATCCAACTACAAAACAATGTTTTCTTTGTATCTAAATCAATTGAAAACTTGATAAAAAGTTTCATGTTGTAAGAGAATCCAATCTATTTATGAAATTTAGTTGTACAATCAGGTTCTACCTGAGAAAATATTGACTTTAAGCTGAAGACATTAGGAGAAAATGTTTGCCAAAGGAAAGTAACACAAAAAGTTGCTATCATAGGAATAGCATCATGTAATACTTCTTTAATAATAGTTCTAGGGACGCCTGTGTGGATCAGTCGATTAAGCATCTGACTTCAGCTCAAGTCATGATCTCCTAGTTCATGGGTTCAAGCCCCACATCGGGATCCATGCTGACAGCTCAGAGCCAGGAGCCTGCCTCAGATTCTGTGTGTCCCTCACTCTCTGCCCTTCCCCCACTTACTTTCTCTCTGTCTCTCCTTCACTCAAAAATAAATAAACATAAAAATAAAAAAAGCAGTTCTAGTTCCGTGGGTCTTTATTGTATACCTGTTTGTATCAGTTTAATGACGGAAAAGGCAACAATTTCTGAAGTGGTGGCATACGTTTCTTAAAGATTTTTAAAAACTTTTTAATGTATATTTATTTTTGAGAGAGAGAAGAAACATAATGAGTGGGGGAGGGGCAGAGAGAGGGGAGACACAGAATCTGAAGCAGGCTCCAAGTTCTGAGCTGCCAGCACAGAGCCCAACACAGGGGCTAGAACTCGTGAACTGCACCTAAGCCAGAGATGGACACTTAACTGACTGTGTCACCCAGACGCCCTGATACTTCACACTTCTAAAACCTCAAGACTTTTATTTTTAAGGAACCCAAAATAAACGCATGATAACTTGCTGGCACTCCCCTACCACTAAACAAATTGATTACTCTTTGCACCAAAAACTTTAAGAGCTGTAGCAGCAAACGTTTTTAATAGCAATGAAAGTTTGCCTACTATGTTTCAATCTTTTTCTTGAACTGAAAGTGCAAGATGCAGGGCTCTGCTAAGTTTCATTAATGCTGTTCCTGTCAATAATCCTTCATTTTGTTGGCAAAGGCAGTTTTGAATTAAGTCTATTCTGGTATACAGAAACCTAACAAAATGAAACAGGTACTGCAAAGAACGCACCTGCAAGAATCACGATACCTAACTGGTCAGTCTGAAAAGGGTAAATTGCAGATGCAGGCAACAGAGGCCCTGAATAATGAAAAGCTCTATTTTCAGAGTCCCTGGTTGAATTTTTATTTACATCAGGAATTGTCCAGGTGCGCCTGGGTGGCTCAGTTGGTTACGCGTCTGGCTTCGGCTCAGGTCATGATCTCATGGTTTGTGGGTTAGAGCCCCGCATCGGGCTCTGTGCTGACAGCTAGCTCAGAGCCTGGAGCCTGCTTCGGATTCTGTGTCTCCCTCTCTCTCTGACCCTCCCCTTCTCACGCTGTCTCTCTCTCTCTCTCTCTCTCTCAAAATTAATAAATAAAAACATTAAAAATAAAAAGGAATTGTCCATCGACATCTGGTTGTTCACAAAAGCAAAACTGACTGAGTGCTCAATTCTAGTGTGAAGTGCTTAAAAGATAACAGTCATCAGAACTATCCAGAACAAGAAAAGCACCATCTGGCACATTTACTAGATTCCCTTCTGCCTCTCAGCCTGTGACCTGTTCCCGGGACCATCTTTAGTTCACAAGTGTTTTCAGCACCTCTGTCAGTCTTGTCACAACCATAAGACCACTACTTTCCATTGACTCATAAACTCTTGCAATTGCAGGAGCAGAGTCAGGACCAACATTCAAATGATAGCACAGACAGACACAAGCACATCTGTGCCGGTGAGTCCACTAACGTTCCTTTGGATTTGATTATTCTGCATTGGAGGTAGCGATGGTGAGCATGGAGCGACATCATCATGACTTGCTCTTGGGCTCTGCAATGTGATGCTTGTGGTGTCAACAAGCCATTCACAGACTGAACCGCAGAGATCTCTGGACAATGACTGTAGGCCCTGGTCTACCTGACTTTCCTTTTCAGAGAAAGAATTCCCTCCCACTTGAGAAAGAACTGCAGAAACTTTCATGGTAGAAGGAACTGATCAGACAATATAGCTAGATGATCCTTCCAAAGAACCCATCCCTTCATCTATAGGCACAGAACACCGATAGCAGTAGTGAGGTGTCCGTCCAATAAGTACAGACACGTGTTCATTGACGTGATGAAGCAAGTCTCCCTTTCGAGATTCTGAACTCTTTGGTGAATTCTTTTGTTCTTGACACATAGTTCCAGGCTGAAGGTTGTGAAAATCTTTTCAAACATCATTCTATGCTGGACTTGGATTGGAAGAATGAACCACAGCTTCGAGTCTTGCCTCCTGCATTTTGATACACCTCTCTTCAGAGTTTGTGGGTCAAGAGGCCATTGGTGGGACTGTAATGATGGTTGCCAAGGGAAGTGGACCTTATTAGTCTTTGAGCTCTCACATCTTTTTTTTTTCTATGTTTATTTTGAGAGAGAGAGTGAAAGGGGTAAGGGTAGAGAGAGAGGGAGACAGAGGATCAGAAGCGGGGACTCTGTGCTGACAGCAGAGAGTCGGATGCAGGGCTCGAATCCAGGAGCGATGAGATTATGACCTGAGCCGAAGTCAGACACTTAACCGACTGAGCCACCCTGGCGCCCCTGAGCGCGCACACCTTTAAAGTCGGTGCTGAGGAGAGGAAAAGGTAGCCTCAATTGGCAGAGCTCCCCTAGCCTTTCTGCTTTTGTTCTGCAGAAAAGCAGCGTTTTAAATGTGCCCATTAAGCTTTCAGTCTTTGATCTATTTTTTCCCCCATCTTTCTCATCTCCACGGTTGATATCATAGCTGGTCATATCTCCATCCTAGCGGCTACCAAATAAAGCATCGTGTTTTCCAAACTCCCCGGCTAGTGATGGTTATTGTACTACCGTTTAGTCCATTTCTCGTAGACTTTTATTCAGGTTCAAATATTTCTGGAAGGGTTTAAGATGGATTTTCTTCGTTGTGACTACTTACCGGACCCTGAGGGATCAATCTCTCTCCAGAACGTTATCCCCGAACATCTGGAGAGCCCGAGGGGCGACATCCATGTGTTTCTCCAGCTTCGTTGAACCTCTGGAGCCATTTTCCCGTGGCAGCTGCGCGGCGGGAGGCGGCGGCCGCGACACAGCGTGACTCCAGCTCCCTTGCCCAGAGCTGGCACGAGCGTGGCGAAACTTGTCCTGTTTTGAGCCTTTACATTTGTGGTCCTTTGCCGCACGGTAACAAAAACCTAATGCGCCACTCGTGATGGTAGTGGGGAGACAAAGTTTGGCGCTGGGGTGGAGGAAGCGGCTGATTTATTTCAGATGATTCTGAATTTAGGATTGCGACACATCAAAGGGAGAAAAATAAGCAGAAATCAGTGTGAAAGAGCATACACAAAAGCACCCTCTTCACTGCCTATGTCAGGCCTTCTTGGTCACCCTCCTCCAGCCTGAAGTGTCTATTCCCTCCCCAGATATTTTATAGAGCTGAATGTAATTTATCTCCTAAATAATACTCTTGTGTTTTATGCTCTAGTGGCTTTTTAGTGGCTACCTAACTGGGCTTCAAGTTCCCTGGGAGCAAGATGTGGTCTTGTTGATTTTTGTGTCCCCTGAGGTGCCTTGCACACAGAGACTCTAGAAAATGTTACTGGACTGGCCAAAGAAGGCATGTTTGTCTACTGAGTAAATCCTTCAAACTAAACCTTCTTCAAGGTGCAATGACTGGAAGGTACCTGGAGGGGGTTCTTGAAACTTCAGCTGGAATTTTCCCCCCTTGAACCACTGTAAGCCCCACCATCTAGCTTTCCACAGCAACGAAATGTATCATACTATTCTCTGACTCTTCTCTCAGGGTAAGGAAGCTTAGACCACAAGTATGGATAGGCCAAATAGCCTGCCTGACAGGGAACAGAACCTGGCATTGAATGACAAAAAGAATTGTACTTAATCAGCTAGCACTCACTAGTCAGTAAGGCCTACACATCTGCCAGTGGAATCTGCGGTCTGCTCTAAAAGTTGAGAAGCTGAGTTTATTCACCACAGGTGGGGCACTTATAATGAGAAGGGGAGAAAAGGCTTTCTCGGTTAAATCAATGAGAGAAGAGGGTGATACTTGATTTCCAGAGAGAGTTTATGAAGTGAACGTTGTCTTTTTCATTGCATGTGACTCTTAATTATTGGCTGCGATGGAAGAAATTCTCATATGAATTTTCTTTGTGCTCATCATATCCATAATTAACAGTTTGTGAACTGTCTTGAAGAAACTGAAGCAGAACTGGAGGGCTTGGGTTTTTTTTTTTAAACATAGTCAAATAACTAGGTAGTAGAAACGTTCAAAAGAAATTTACTAACCTGTTTTCTTAGATCAAGGGTGACTTTGAAATAAAAAGGCTCTGACAGATCCATTTTGTTGCCTCCATGAGCTTATAATAATTTCTTGCTGATGTGGCAAGGTACCTTAAATCCTTTGTGCAAGGAGATCTAGATTAGTACCAATGTTACAAAGTATCTGAACAATGGACTTGAAACTACAGGGGGATCATAAGAGTTGATGTGTTCAAGGAAGTGGAGGCAGTTCAGACCCAATCTAGATGTGTGGTTTTAGGTAGATGGCAAGTGAATTCATCTGTCATTGTTGAACTGCCTTGAGCTAAATGAAATCGATTTTTAGGATTCACAAAGCTATATGATGGAAATGAAGTCACAAGCCTGAAGGGAGTGAAGGATTTTGACGAGTATGAATCATCTTTAACATTTTTATGGTTGCCTTTGGAATGCAAAGGCATTTGAAGCATTTGCCTCCATACCTCGGGCAGAACTACCCTGAACACCAAAACAATTTTGAAATTTTGGGCTATATGGCTAACATCTGAGATGTTTGGGTTCATTTGGCCCTGTGAAAGTTATTAGTGTTTTTCATCGAAGTGGTTAAATCAGTGGCTGGAGTCAGAATTAAGACTTGTTCAAACCATAACCTTCTCCGCCACCGTTTCGAACAATAGTTCAGTCTTTGAAATATAAACATTTAAATTCACCTCCTCAGGTTGATAGAACCTTGTAACTATCGATTTTTACACGAATAAAGTTGACGAGATTTTTTTTTAGACGCCTCTGGCATTTACCTTAAAATCTACTCTCTTGGTTAGGTAACAGACTATATGACTCCGGAAAAAATATTTCTGTCGTATAGACGGGTTTCTTTTTAACCCTCCGCTTCGCTATTGAAAAACTTGGCCGCTCCTACCCCAGACGGTGCGAGTAAGGTTGACAAGGTTGCTCGCATGCGCTCTCGCCACAATCGTGTTTGTCGCAATGGGCCCCGGGCGGAAGGTTACACAAGAGCTAGGACATTGATTATAGTCACTTTGTCGGTTGCGCTGGTGCCGCGCTACTTCCGCGCTGGTACTTGATTGTAACAGAAAGTAGTTCCGGCCCGTGTTGTTTCAGCCGAGGAGCCGTCGCCGCCATTTCAAGACCGTGAGAGGTAGATGACCATCCAGAGTTCCTAAGGTTCGAAGCCTGTAACTGCTGCCGCTGCCTAAGCCTGCCAAAACACTGGCACGTCTGCTGCCCTCTTATTTGCTACCTCCAGAAACATTCTTGCCAGTAGCGGCGGCAGTAGGTCAACTACCCCCTTCTCGTTCTCCTTCAAGAAGCTCCAGATGGCGTCTTCCGTGGGCAGCGTGGCCGACAGCACAGGTACCGGTGTCCGTTCTACCTTGGCAGAAGCCCCTTTGGGGTCTCGCGCCGTCCTCTACCTCTCATCATTCCCTTCCTTCCCTCTAGCCATCCCCATCACATCGGCGGCATTGCTGAGCTTTTCGTCGTCTACCGGCATCTGTTCGGGTTTTCCGCTGTCGTCCGCTCCTCAAACATTTCCTCTTTCTTGTTCGCTTTTTGCTTCCATTTTTTGCTTTTTAAATCCATCAATTTTCTAGCTTCCTACTCTCTTGGGACGCTTCTACCACACGTGCGCGCTTAGAATGTCTCGGAATGGACTGCGTCGGAATCCCTACCCTTCCCTCGCCTTCACAGCCCATTTTCCCCCCAGTTCGGCTCACCACCCCCTCCTCTCCCCACCTCCAGAACCGACCCCCCCCCCCGCCCAGCCCTTTCCCCCCTAGCCGGATTTGGTTCTTCTCTGTCAGTCTAGGGCGGGGGTGCCATTCCGATGTAATCATATCCTCACTTTGCATCACCCGAGGACGAGCAAAAGCTCCTTGGGCGTGCTGTAAGTAATCTCGGGAAGAGGGTATACTGAGCGGCGCCCCCCTGGGCAGCGCCTTTTTGGTGTTTCTTCGGTCGAGCGGCCCCAGTCTTGATTGGAAATTTCCAGGGGTTCCTTTTGCCATCGCCCGATTCCACCAGCTGCCCGCGGCCTGGATCTCCCACCCTGTCTTCCCTCCCCTCCCGCAGGGAACCACACCCTTTCCTTCGCGAGGTTGCCAGCCCTGCGGGCCACTTCCTACCCTTGGGGATAAACCAGCCCGGCGCTGTACTTTGGCGTTGACCACCCTGCCCTCTGGATTTCTTGCTTTGTGTTACTTTCTCCCTGTATTCCTCCGCCACCGCCTCTGGGTCTTCCATCCCCATTCTTTAGCTTGGTATCTCTTTATTCATAGGGTGGTTTTTTTTTTGTTTGTTTTTTTTTAAGTTTTCATCCCTGCTTGAAGAGTTTGTAAAGCAACTGGAGTGTAGCTGCACAAGTGCAAGGCGGTTGCCCTTTTATTCGGTCGAAAGCATTCGGTACTAAAAATAAGAGAACCAAATTATAGGAGTGTCCTTCAGCTGCCTTTCCATATTGAGGCTATTTGGGGCGGAAGGGAGGGAACTGGGCTGTGGTTCTAAGGTTTCCCACGAGGTTATTTTGTTCTTAGTTGAGATGGGTCAAGGGTTTCATTATTTTTGGGCATTCTGCAGCAAGTCAGAGGCGAATCTTCAGTTGTATCTTATCCACGAGGTTGTGGATAGTGGGGTTAATAATTAGTGGGTGTTCCCCTTCCTCCCAGGGATTCTGAGAGATTTAAGATTCTATAGTAGCTTGGCCTTTTCTGTGTGTGTTATTTTATTTAAGGAAGTTCTTATTTCAAGTGTTAAAATTAGCAGATAAGGGGCTTTGAAAAGTTGATAAAGTGATGTGTTCAGGAGCTAGGAAGTTCTAGAGACTGCCTAAAGTGTAATTGATTCTCTCGTTTCTGTTTGGGGTAGAACCTCACCCGGGTTTGGATGCAAGTCTCTGCTCTGGTGTAGTGGTCAGCTTTACATTCTGTCAGGAAATTTACTTTGCTTTCCTGAATAGCCAGCTCTGATGGTTGGGGAGCGAGGCTACAATTTGAGCTTGTCACTATGACCTTGGTAGAATTTAAGTAATGTGTACATGTTTCCCATCCCAACCTCCTAATGAAGTACTATGGTCAAATTCCTAGCAATGTATCATTGTTTGAGTAAGTGTTTACAATTGAGACTTAGGCAGTTTGTCTTTCTCTCTGGGCTTTATGTAAGCTGCACCCTTATCTTTATGTATCTGATTTAAGACAGATGCAGCAAAGTGCTTTTCATTTGTTGTTCATTCTGTCACACTTTATCCAATGGTTCTGTATTTTAGCATTTCCCCATTCTTTTTAAAATCGTTGCAGTTGTAGGTGACTGGTTTATGTAGGGTTATATGCAACCCTTGATCCTTTGGTCAGTGTCAGAGCTCTTTGGAAAATGCTACTCTTAAACTAGCGTGAGTGGGATTTAGCTAATTTGGCCCCCATTGTAAATTCGGGGTAATAGAGGAGCAATATAATCCTGGGTCTTTATTTAAAATGTCTGATGGTCCATTTAAATATTTGGGCTCTTGCAAGAGTAATTCATCTTGTTTATCAGCTGTTTTAAAAATAGCACCTCTACTTTTAGGATTTTTCCCCTCTTCTGCTGATTTCTAGTGTATCCCTTAATTGAATCAAACAATTATGTTGTGAAATCTACAAAAAACATCGATGTAATTTTAAGAGTTAAAAACACATCTGGTGTTCACACTCAGGTTAAGAGAGTGTTACCAGTACTCCACCCTCCACCCTACCCCTTGCAAATCTAACCTAAAGCATGGGACAGAGTGTTTTGTTTCCAGTAGGTTATTCTGACATCATTAAATCTTTGTGACCTTGCAAATCATGTTTTGTTTTGTTTCTGTATGTTAACTAAGGTGTAACGAATAATGTGTCTTGAACCTTTAGATGCTACCTCTGATTTATAATTTAAAAGTACAGAGTATATTTGTTTATAAAATGTAATCTTTGGAAGTAAGTGTTTATATTTAGTCTGGGAAGGAATGATGGTGAATTCTAAAAATACCACTTCTGCACCTGATGTTAACTTGGGGGTATAAATAAAGTGCAGAACACTCTAGTGCTTTACATAGTTTCAAGCATTTTCATCTTTGAGTTTAATATACCATATTTTTACATTTTTTTGTTTGCATTTCTAACTTTTTGTTTTCCCCCCTCCTTTCCTCAAATGTTTTGATGATTCTCCAGAACCAACGAAACGTATGCTTTCCTTCCAAGGGTTAGCTGAGTTGGCACATCGAGAATATCAGGCAGGAGATTTTGAGGCAGCTGAGAGACACTGCATGCAGCTCTGGAGACAAGAGCCAGACAATACTGGTGTGCTTTTATTACTTTCATCTATACACTTCCAGTGTCGAAGGCTGGACAGGTAGGAGATGTGGGGGTACCTGCTGGTGATTGCTGCCTCTGGGTGTTGAGCTTAAAAAATGATACTTAAATATTTGAACTGGAAAATTTTCCAGTACTGGGTTTCAGCTGAGCCACCAACGCACATCTGCTCTTTTGCCCACTTGCGACATGCCCAGCTGCCAGTTTTTCTCCCTTTTCTTTTGTGGTGCTGGTTATATTATCAGTATGCCTAGGGACCTTTTGTGCCTTTTTCCCCCACCTACATCTGCTTTCTTAACTCTGTTCAGAAAATAAATTATTCTTAGTATGCATCCTAGCATCCAGTCTCACCTGTGTAAAACGTGTCCACTGGAGGAATGCAAATGTTCAGAAATGAGGTGTACATTGCTGTGTTAGGAGGTGCATATGTGGTTCAAGTTGCAAATGCATAAGTCATCATGATATGCTGCTTTTAGCTAATCAGCTGAATTAATCAAAAGGGAGGAATCTGTGGTCTTATCCTTTTAATTGCTATTCAGGCTTATTTAGACCTTTAAAGAAAGATGAGTGTCATTATGTATGATCAACAAATGGAAGATGAGATGAGAGTCCTGCACATAGCATTTTCATGCTTGGTCTTAGTGTTCATGGCTTCCTGTGTGGCAGTTCAGTAATAAGACTTTAAGAATTTTATCTTCTAGGAAGAAAGGATTCTGATTTGTAATTTGGAATTTTGATTTCCAAAAGTTTTCTTACTACACACTAGTTAAAAGACAACATATTGTTACATAATTAGCGATAATAGCACAAGATCTTCAGAAATTGAATTGCATATGGGCCATACCTTCTTCTGTAAGAGCATACCCATGTGTCAACACTTTTCGCCTTTTCCAGATCTGCTCACTTTAGCACTCTGGCGATTAAACAGAACCCCCTTCTGGCAGAAGCGTATTCGAATTTGGGGAACGTGTACAAGGAAAGAGGGCAGTTGCAGGAAGCAATTGAGCATTACCGGCATGCATTGCGTCTCAAACCAGATTTCATCGATGGTTATATTAACCTGGCAGCCGCATTGGTAGCAGCGGGTGACATGGAAGGGGCAGTGCAAGCTTATGTCTCTGCTCTTCAGTACAATCCTGTGAGTAAAATTCTAATGGTTATTATTTTCCCCTCTACAAAAGCCCAGAAAGAAATGTAGCCTGCTACCTCAAGACGTTAAATAGGCCTTTTCTTTTGCATGGAATAAAGTTAAGAGATTAGAAGTGTTAGTTTACTTAAAATGGTGAAGTTGCTTTGACCAGGTCTGCATTATGTTTTAAAAAATTCATTTTCTGTAGCAAGTTACATTCAAATGTAAGCATCCTTCTTGAAAGAAACTCTTGAAAGAAACTTTTTATAATGCCTGTAAAATTATTTCTTTGGGTTGTTTTGAATACATTTGGATACATTCCAATAGGTATTTGTAACGGTTAATTGATTTTCAAGGATTTTCAAGTGGGTAAAGGACCTTAATCTGTAATATAAAATAGTTAAAACAAGATGCCACTGTGTGGATCAGTGACATGGAAACTAGGCTGCGAAATTCGTCCCTCAGTATCTTAATTCTTTTCTTCTTTCAACATGATTAAAAGTGGTAGAATGGAGGTGGTAGCCAAAGCAGGTTTTTGATGAGTTCCTAAGTTGTTTTGTCTAAATTGCAGATGTTTTCTGGCGAACAGGTGAGGCCCAGCTGGCCGATGTTCCGTTCACACTGTATTAGGGTCTCTGAAAGATTCATAAGAAAAGTAAGGCTTGCCCTCAGAGCTTTTAATGTAATTAGGGAAAGAAGATAGGTACAAACTTAAGAGGTAATGATAGAGGGAGAATAGGAATCCAGAAATAGTCAAGAATGTGTAACCCAGCTAAGTAGTCAACGTTTAGTTTTGCAGCAACCCTGGAACTGCTTAATAAGTAATGATGTTAGCTACCATTTATTGAAAGTCTATGTCCTCAGACGTTGTGCCAATTGTTTCAGTTGTTGGTCTTAATGCTTACGATGATCCTTTGAGGTAGATGGTATTATTGCAAATTTTACCAATTAAAAAAAGACAGGGGTAATGTAATTTTCTTGGGATCCCATAGCTAGTAATGGTGAAATAAGGTATTAAAACCTGAGCCTGAACGTCATTTTTTCTCTTGGTAACAATTTTTTTTAATTCAAGTATAATTAACATACAGTTATTTTCAGGTATAAAGTGTAATGATTCAACAGTTCTATATGTTACGTAGTGCTCATCACAATAAATACTCATTTTCATAATGTCTATTTTTGAGAGGGAGAGAGAGTGTGAGCAGGGGAGAAGCAGAGAGAGAAGGAGATAGAGAATCCAAAGTACACCTGCCTGACATAGGACTTGAATTCATGGACTGCAAGGTCATGACCTGAGTCAAAGTTGGACACTTAAAGGACTGAGCCACCCAGGCAGCCCCTCTAAGCACTTTTTTTTTTGGATGTTTGAGAGAGAGGGCATGCACATGTATTACACATGCACTGCACATGCAAGCTGGGGGGAGGGGCAGAGAGAGAGAATCCCTAGCAGGCCTCCCACTAATAGTGGTCCTATCAACCATGAGGTCATGCATGACCTGAGCTGAAATCGTGTTGGACACCCAACTGACTGAGCCACCCAGGTGCCCCCACATTAAGTGTACTGTCAGTCCCCTTCAACAATTCCTCCTCCTCTCTGGCAACTACCGCTTTGTTCTCTATATTTAAGAGCCTGTTGGTTTTTTTTTTTTTTTTTGGTCTCTTTTTTGTTTGTTTCTTTTGATTGAGCCTGACTATCTTGAAAGGAAACACAGAAGAGAGAAGAAATAAAAGATTCAAAAGGAATGATGTGCCCAAAGGGTGCCCACCCTTCAAAGCAGCCCTTAAATACAGTTTGAAAACCATTGATCATGTCCTGCCTTCTCTTAATCTCTATTTTATAGGTTAGGAAACTGCAGCTTAATTTAGTAGTGTAGGAAACCACAGCTTAATTTAGTAGCTTGCACAAAGATCTGAAATCACTTTTTATCATGACATCTTTTAACGAATATTTTTCCAGTTAATTTAGTTTAGTTTAACTTTAGTTAGTTAGTTAGTTCATTGCTTTTTATATGGCTACAGGGAAAAGTCTCCCAGTTACCCTTCTTGGAGGTAGCTAGCTAATGAAACTAATTTCTTACATATCCCTTCGGAGATAACTCAGTGCATATGTATGTAAACTTAAGTGGCTTTTTGTAACTTTTTCTGTGAAAAGTATAAAGTACTTTTGTAAATTGCAGTACTCTTTAGCTAGTTACAAAAAAATTATGGGGGAAACCCCTATCATTGGCCCCTATCCTTGCCAAGGCTCAGAGTTCACTTGTGCACCTAGTTGTCACAGTAAGTTTTTCCCCTTTATTAATCATGGTTGGTTCCACCCTTCTTTTGTTGATTCAGTATAAACTCACTTGTACCGTCTTACATAGCTGTGGCCCCAAACATCTTGAACTCTGATCCCCTTGGCTCGGGTTTCCGACTGTTTACGTGTGTAGCCGAGCAGTCTGTTGCTGCTGACTGTATACCAAACTGTAGGAGTATGATGAGAAGGTAAAACTACAGTGGGAGACAGAACCATATTTTTAAATATCTAACCTGTCAACAGAATGCTGGCTGTTGTGTCATACCAAAGAAATAAAATAGTCCTAGAATATAGAATACATCATGGGACTACCGCTTAAGGCATTGAACATCTATGTGTTCCCATCTGGTTCTGTGTTGCTACTTGTGGAGGAAGCCGCTTTATTTTTATGCCTTCCCTGATAAGAACGGAAAAAGGATTGTGCACACTGCTTCTTTTCACCTGAATATACTATAGCAATTATGTCTTACCTTATTTCAGGATATCTAGTCTTAACTAGATATCACCCTCCTCTTACATGCCTTTGTCAGTTCATTACTGACAGAATCTTGATTCTGTTCCTAAGTTGTGTCCTTATTGGCAGCACATTATTGTCCTGAATCCTAGATGTAGTTGGCCTTCTATGAAAAATAGTTAAAATCAGGTTATTTTGGGTTTGCAGCAGTCAAACGGTGAAATGTTATGGTGGTATGCTTGGGAACCTGTTTTTGGCAATGTTTATCATTTTCAGTTAGTCCTAGGAGTTATTCTGTGACTTGATTATAGAAATTTTAAGACCTAGAGCTGTTTCATACTTTTACATTCCGAATTGTCTTCTGTGATGTCGGTTTCATAATTTCACTGAGATTTTAGTCCATTGTATTTAAAGGTCCTATTGCAGCTGGTAATCTACATGGTGGCTCACCAGAGTTTCAGTGAATTACGCATAAAATTGTCCTTTGTAAAATGGCTATAACCTTGAGTTCCTCCAAGGAGTTGTTTCTGGGTCTGTTGGTTGTTGAAATGTTGCTTTGGCTTTGATTGTGGATGCAGAACACAGAGCTCCTGGCATCCTGACCATCACGTGTTACTGTCACATTGTTATTCTTGTGAGCCTCACTTAAGCAGATAAACTGTTGAAAACCTTATCTTTCTATCTCTCTGCTTTTTATTGTATTTACTATGCAAATGTCACATTTAAAATTTGAATATGTATTCTGTGTGCAGTGCTTTATTAGGAATTGGGGTGATATGTGCTGGGGAGAAAAAGTTGAGGATTATAACATGAGGTAGAACCTGACCCATAAAGGGGAAAAGGGCGTAAGTTCCTTGGATGATTACTGTTAGAGAGTATTAATCAGAAGATTTTCTTGAGTGGGTGCTTATAACCTAAGTATTCTGTAAGAAGGTAAATAGCAAGTAGACTTCCTTGGCTGAAGTGGTGAGTCAAGTAGTAATGAAGTGAGCAGAGTAGAGGAGAGTCAATTTGAAGATTTAGAAAGAATAGAGAGGCTGAGGAGTTTAAATTTAATTTGAGAGGCAATTGAGAACTACTGTAGGTTATCATCAACCTGATTTTACTTCATGTGTACGTGTATATATAGATGGTGTGGATAGGGGTGGGGGCTCTAGGAGGAAAGGCAGGAAATAAATGCTATTTTAGGAGGGGTGGCTATACAGGAAATTCTTACTCATTTTGACATAGTCTTAGATTTTGAACTTTTGGGGGAATGGTGGTACCCTTGACTTTCTTAGAAGTTTGCTGTTGTGCATAAAGGTTTGGATTTCCAAATGCAAGAATTTGATTTCAGTATTATACTGTATTTAATATGAAATATTTTACGTTTTCCTAAAATTGCCTTGTTGATTATCTTATAGTGATCTTGAAGATAGTCTATTTTTAACTCTGAGCCTTGTGTTAACTTGCTTTAGTATGCTATAATGGATCAAGATACCACTAAATATAGGTAGACACTATCAGGACTTGGATGACATCCATCCAAGAGTTTATAGAAACTAAAGGGTAGCCTCGGTGGTTCAATTGATTGATTAAGCTTCTAACTTCGGCTCAGGTCCTGATCCCATGGTTCATGAGTTCTAGCCCCGCATCAGTCTCTGCCCTGACAGTACAGAACGTGCTTCGAATCCTCTGTTTCCCTCTCTCTCTCTGCCCTTCCTTTGCTTGCTCTCTTTCTCAAAAATAAACATTAAATAAAAAAACCTAGAGAGTAAAAGTTGCCCAATACAGGGGCTCCTGGGTGGCTCAGTTGGTTGAGCGAATGACTTCAGCTCAGGTTGTGATCTCATGGTAGTTTGTGGGTTCGAGCCCCCACGTCAGACTCTGTGCTGACAGCTCAGAGCCTGGAACCTGCTTCAGATTCTGTGTCTCCCTCTCTCTCTCTGCCCCTTCCCCTCTCTGATGCTCTGTCTCTCAAAATTTAATAAACATTAAAAAAATTTTTTTAAAGTTGCCCAATACAGTTGGCTAAACTGTATTGCCCATTTGGGTCACTGTTGGAGATTTATTGCAAGATTTTTTTATTATTATGGCAGAAAAGGCATAGGAACTGGTAAAAGTCCAAAGTTCTAGAACTACAATAAGCAGGTGTAGCAGTAGCTTTTATGAACAGATTGGATTGTTCAGTCATGATTGACCAAAACTGAAGGGTAGCCCTTAATGTTTAGCGGGGAAAAAATTACACAAAGTAGATAGCAGTGTTAACAGAATTCATTACTTCTGAGAGTATAAATAAGTAGGGTGAAAAATGATATTAATGATACCTATGATTTTTTTTTTTTGGAAGATTAGTGTTAGCCTTTTGTACTTGAGGTCTTGGGAGACCGTTGTTCTCTCCCAAAACGCCAGTCATTGCTTGATGGACTGGACACATTAGGAAAATCATGGAACTGACCCAGTGTGGTCAACCATAACGGTGTTCCGTGGCAGCCTATTCTTTGCTGGTTGACTTTTGATTCACTTGATGGATGATAATATGTATTCACAAAGGCTATTTATCAGTAAAATTAATCATCAGACTGGAAACCATGTACGGTTGTGCATAGAGTAATATATATGATGATACATTGGCACAATTGGCAAAATTTCACTTACTAGGACTTAATTTAAGGCTCCTTAACCCATACACAACAGTTTGGAATGATAAGCTTATTCCCTATTGCCATTGTCTGTGCTTGTTAACTGATTTGAATAACAAAGGCAAACAGGACAAATTTAAGCTCACTGTTCTGATGAGTCTTTTATACTGATGAAGGGACTGGTGAGTCAGATGACTAGCAACACAATTGTGCTGCTAATAAAAAGCGGAGTCAACTGCTTTTCATTATTCACCCACTCAATTCTAATGGCACTTAATACTAATGAGTAATCTAGTGGCAGGTGCCAGGATTGAAGCTTTGGTTGGATGGTGATCCTTCTGTGTAATACTGAAATGTAGTCAAGGTTTCTAAATATGCCTGGCAGCCTAAGGGTAGGTTTGCTGATAGCCAGTCAGCTAAATACTTTTTTTTCACCATGGAAAATTTTTGGCCCTTGATACTGGAGTGATTCATCATAACCTTTGGACAAAACAGTTGAATAAATATTTAATGCTTTTTTTTTTTTAAGGCCCATTTAGAGAGAGGAGAAGCTATAGTTAAGACCCATGTCTTTTATCTGAAATTGGTGGGATCAAATGCATTTCAAAGTTCAGAATTCTTAGGATTTTAGAAAGATGGTAATGTCCTGTATAAAACTCCCAGGTAGGTCTGGAGCAGTACCTTCTAGTAAAACACATTTATATTTCTGCAGCCAAAGGTGTGAATAGTCACACTAAAGTGGAATCGGTAAATTCCATAAATAGCTTCATGCCAGTTCTGGTCAGGTTTAATCATCAAATAAGTTTTTTTGGGAATTTTTTTGATTTTGGAATTGAGTATGAAGGACTGTGGTTCTGTACTTTTCATTTGTCAGGTGGTGTCTTTAGTTGACAAGAATGACAGGGAATAATTAGATGCATAAAAGTAATTTCAAGGTGTTTTTGATTGACAGAGTACAATTAATAAGTATCTCTCGGTTTCTAGGATTTGTACTGTGTTCGCAGTGACCTAGGGAACCTGCTCAAAGCCCTGGGTCGCTTGGAAGAAGCCAAGGTAGGTGTTTGATAGAACACATTTAAACATCAGTGTTATGAAAACTTGTACTTTTTTCCAAGTCTTCAACTCTTCATTGAGCTGTCTCCAAAAAACAGTCCTATGAAACTGAGGAAACCTGACGGCATGAATCACCTCAGACTAGAGCAGGGCCAGCTTTTGGCATTTCTGTTCTAAATCTGGGGGTAAAGCAAGAACCTGAACAGTTTGGAGCCTTTCTGCTGAGCTAGATCATCTTTATAACAATGGGCTCCGTCATGATCCATTTATGTGGGAATAAATAACATTCCTTCAAATCTGAGGCTTGCCTGCTGGTGACAAGCAGAGCGCCTGTGATTTGGCTCAAGACTCCTATATGATGCAGGTGCCATTGAAAATGCTGCTCTTCTAAGTCCTTTGTGGCTTGTAAGTGGAGAAGAATTTCATCCAAATGTTACCCTGTAATACTGGCATTTAAAATTCTTATTTAACCTTCCTCCCTTCATCTTCCTTACCCTTTTTACAGTGGAAGAAAGGCTGTTAAAATGATTGCAAATTAGTAATTGGAATGTCCTGCCCCCTCTTGTCCCCACTCCCTTCCCTAAGTTCCTTTTTCCTCTTTTCCAACCCTAGTTGTCTACCTTCTTTTTCTTCCTCACTTCCTTCTTTTATTCCTCCCCACCCTCCCTCCTAAAAAAAAAAAAGCAGAAGGACAAAGCTGGTTTGTTTGGGAAATGGACTGATCGAAAGAAAACTTGCCAAAGTGGAAAGGTGGCTTTTAGCATTCTGTGTTTCCAAATAATGAATTTGCACATCAGGTTGGGTTATTAAAGCTTTTGGTATGATTGTAAATTAAATTTCCAAATGAAATTGTCTTGTTACAAGCCACCTTACGCAACCGCGCTGCAGGGGTGAGGAGTGGGGAGAAACCAGAATGCTTCTGAAACTCCCACCAGTTGCTCTGAGCCCCACGCGCATGCTAACACGTGGAGTGTATGTGCAGCGTAGCTGTCTGTTTGACTGCCTCGTCAGGGAGGGAGAAGGCTTTTCAGCACCATCTAATGTTAAAAGGCACTAGTTTTAAGTGCATAGCTCATAAATTCTGACATTTTGGATTAACCTTTATGTAGGTTTCCAGCTAATGAATTGTAATGGATTTCAATCTTAGTTGATAAATCTAATTGGTAATTTATAGAACAAATATTGAATAAGCTCCTATTAATTGTCACCCCACCAAGCGGACAGCTAACATGAATTGCACTTCACTGCAGCTTTAGAGACCGGTTTAGGCTGAGACATTGCGCCTGCCTTAGGTTGCTGACTTCTTTATTTCAGAGCTCTGGAGACACCTAGTTTGAAAAATGTTTATTCTGTTTTTGTGAGAACTTAGTGAACAAGAACATACTCTTGAGTGACATGCAATGTATTTCTTTTGTAATCAGTGCATTTGAAAATTCAAGCCAGCATATTCCTAGTAGATGGAAGCAAAATTAAGTTGTCTTTGTAGAAAATGAAGAGCCTTTCTTCCAGCAAAAATCCCTGCTGTATGCAATAGCCCTGATTAACCCTCTCCCTTCTGCATGTTTCCCATGTTACAGACTTGAGACTGTCCTCATTCCCATATGTAATAGACATCCAAAGAATTTCAATTGCTTTGTTGAACTTTTACTAATGATCTTGTTTTTATTTTCTCTCTTGTTTTTGGTTTTTCACCATTGATATTGTATTTAGAAGGTTTCAGGTGGGTGAAACCTCCTATTCCATGCGTAAGGTGCCTCGCTGAAGGGAGCTCGAGGCCTGGATCTAGGGCAGACACACACCTCCTCCTCTTCCAGCAAGGAACGCACCGAAAAGTCACATGATGAGAAATATGGTAACGGGTTTGTAACTGCCACAGCAAAACAATTTGCCTCCATGCCTGAATCTTCTGTCTTGTGGCTTCAGAAACAGCTTAAAATAATTTTATTTACAAGCAAGTTATGTAAGAGAATGTTATATACTATAGCCACAATTCTGTCAAAGATAAGTAAAAGTTAATTGATATTAAAAATTATTAGAGATAATTTACTAGTAAAAGCTTCTAACTCTTCTTGTTGTTCATTTTTTCCTTTTTTCTTCTTTGTTTGGATTGCAGCATTCTGCTCTTCTGATGATGCGCTGTGACCCTGCAGTAGCGCAAAGGCTGCGCAGCGTTAACGCGCAATGCGTGCAAACGAGCCCCTGTGAACGGTTGACTAGATGAGTAATCTGATTGACTGGCTCCCTCAGTCCTATTGTGTAGCCTTTTTGGATAAAATTGGGTTTTAACATACCTCCAGTGCAACTAATCTCATTAAACAAATATTCTCTATGGGCCTGTCTAGTAGATTAATAGATCTGGTTGGCCGTTTGCTGCGTCTAGGGGTGTTCTCTGTAGCGCAGCAGTTCGCAGCGATTGCGCAGTGCGATGCTGTTAGGTTGCGCAAGCGATGTTTGCGCTCGCATTACAGGGACCTCAACCTAGGTGCAATCCTGTCATATGAGGTTTCGGCTTCAGTCCCCCTTCGGAGACGGGCATCGCGAGAACGTAACTGAGAGCCTGACCTTCCCATATCTGACGTGGCAGAAAAACCCCTTTCTCCTCAGTAGCATAGTTTTGATGTTAGCGAGGAGCGTTGTTGTTTAGAACAGCATTTCCCAGAGTGTATTTCGGGGTATTCTAAAAACGTCTAATGAAAGAGTTCCATGGTTAACTAAGCTGAGTGAGTCCTGTATAAACAAAGGGGCTTAGGGAAGTTCTGTAGCAAAGAAACCGGTTTTCTCCTTCCCTAATTTACTTGATCATGCAATCCATTTTTTTTTCAGTGATACCTGTTAACATTTTGTAGAACACAGTTTGGGAAACTGGTGAGGGCACAGGGTGGGGTGGAAAAACTTGGCTTTAAGTGGCACTCTCTAGATAGGACTTGAAAACCTAGCAAAAGCCCTTGGGTGTTCAGATAAGAGAAGTCCAATATAGAGTCTTGAGGCAACTGACTTCCCAGATGAATCCCAGTACGAGGGTCGGTCGTTGGTTGGCAGAACTGAACATGGTGGTTTGCACTTGGGTTCTGGTGGCGCAAGCGCAGGAGCAGCCAGCTGTGGCAGCGCATTAGTTTTGGCGCAAGCGAGCCTATGCTGCAGGGTCACTTTTGGCTGGTCAGAGAAGGAATAATGATATCACCTTCTTCCCCCCACCCCAATCTTTTTTTTTTCCCTTTACAAATTTTCCCCTTTCCCTTTACCTCCTTCCCCTCCCATCTTCTTTCATTAACCCCTCCTAAGGCATGTTATTTGAAAGCAATTGAGACGCAACCGAACTTTGCAGTAGCTTGGAGTAATCTTGGCTGTGTTTTCAATGCACAAGGGGAGATTTGGCTTGCAATTCATCACTTTGAAAAGGTTAGTCATTAAATTAATAATCGGTACTTAGGAAGTGCTTATGTGTGTGGGCTGTTTTTATTTAGAGCCAGATAACAAGGCTTTACATGATCTTTCACATAATAATATCCCCTTTTCTCTGATGGTAGTCAAGCATTTGTTGGATGGCATATGATATGGCAGTTTGCAGTTTTGCATTAAAAATGTACTGTAGTAATTAAAAATTCATTTTATTTATTTATTTAAAATTTTTTTCAATGTTTTATTTATTTTTGAGAGAGAGAGAGAGAGAGAGAGAGAGAGACCACGTGAGCAGGGGAGGGTCAGAGAGAGAGAGGGAGACACAGAATCCAAAGACAGGCTTCAGGCTCTGAGCCAGCTGTCTGCACAGAGCCTGACGCGGGGCTTGAACCCACAAACCTCGAGATCATGACCTGAGCCAAAGCTGGATGCTCAACTGACTGAGCCACCCAGGCGCCCCTAAAAATCCATTTTTAAAATGGGCAACTTTAAAGAAGCAGGATATCTTGGTCAAAAGGCTGATTCTGGCTTGTGGTAGGAAATGGACAAAATAATCTGGAATGCCATCTCGTACCAGAAAGCAAGGAAGCTTTGGTATTACTTTGATTGTGTCAAAAGGACTCGGGAGGCAACTGGAAGAGGCTCACACTGGGTAAAGATGGGACTGTTGAACGTTAGGAGTATTATAATGGAAATATATTGAAGCTTGTCAAATGTGTTTCAGTCCATGAGTTTATAAACATACTAAAAAGAAATTCGGTGATCACCTTTGATAGATCAGGAGTAATTCATTTTGAAAACTGGTTAAATAGGGAAGAATAAAGCATTTGTTTTCCTTCTGTATGAACTGGACCTCAGGGTAACCAGTAGTTGATAGGGGGATGTTTCTATTTATAGAAGTGTTCCGGCTAGTAAATGGAAAAGAAATGATAGAATCAGAGTATCACCATTAATAGATTCAGCCATTTATCAGTGTCAAAAAAGACACAACTAGACACTATATGCTTTTTTTTTTTTTTTTAAGATTTTACTTTTAATTGACTTCCACACCCAATGTGGGGCTTGGACCCCTGATCCTGAGACCAAAAGTCACATATTCTACTGATTGAGCCAGCCAGGTGCCCCTAGAACAACTTAACCTTATTAATTTTGAATAAAATAGGGCCAACCATTAGAAGTATTTAGCTCATTAAATTTGGAATGGAGCCAATTAAAAATTTTTCCCTTCAGGACACATTTTGCTCTACATGAGCAATTGTTTTGATAACCTTGAGATTTGTGAATAATGAATGGGTACTAAAATGACTGGGTTTTTTTTTTTTCAGTGAAAGAAATAAGATTTAATTATATTAGAAAATGTAATTGGAGGCCTAAAATTATCTCACAATAAAAACTTGTAATTGGAAAGTTCATCTGAAATCCTAACTTGCTCTAATAGCTGCCTTGTAATTTTTAGGCTGTCACTCTTGACCCCAATTTTCTGGATGCTTATATCAATTTAGGAAATGTCTTGAAAGAGGCACGGATTTTTGACCGGTGAGAGAATATTCTATCTGATAAATTTTCTTGAATCTTTGTTGCATTGACACCTGAGACTTGGGACTGAAATTACCACAGCTGTCCATGAAGACATTTTCCTTTTCCTAGTATGTTGCTTTTCCCTCATAATGTTTGCTGTGGTACCTCTTATTTATAGGCATTGTTGCCTGACCTTTCATTGTTGGCTTTTCTCAAAGCCATTATCCTTCTCACTAAGAATTTAGTTGACGTTTCTCTTCTTGTAAACTATTGAAATGGTCACTATTCATTTATTTATATATTATTTTTTTATTTTGGGGGAGGAGAGAGAGTGAGAGAGTGTGCGTGGATGGGCACCTGAGGGGTAGAGAAAGGGGGAGAGAGAGAATCCCAAGCAGGCACCCGCACTATCCGTGCAGAGCCCTGTGCAGAGCTCAATGTCCCGAGTTCACGTGATCATGACCTGAGCCGAAATCAAGAATTGGACGCTTAACTGGATGAGCCACCCAGGCGCCCCAAAATGGTTCTTTTGGATTAAATTATTTCTTTGATTTGATTCATAAAGCTAAGTAAATCCTGACTTTTGACTTTTGTTGTTGTCAGGAGAGGGCTTATTTCTTATGTGGAAATAGAAAGTTTTTCAGTGTAAAAATAAAAAGGTGAATTTTGATTTGAGGTTAAGTATAGTATAGCATGAATTATATAATTGATATACTTTGGTAAAATATATAACATGAACTAGTTGTAATGAAGCAGCCATTGAAAGTTAGTTGCATTCTGTGTGTTTTTTTTATTTTTCATTTTTTTTATTTTCAGAGCTGTGGCAGCTTACCTTCGAGCCCTCAGCTTGAGTCCAAATCACGCAGTGGTGCACGGCAACCTGGCTTGTGTATACTATGAGCAAGGCCTGATAGATCTGGCAATAGACACCTACAGGCGAGCTATTGAACTGCAACCACATTTCCCTGACGCTTACTGCAACTTAGCCAATGCTCTCAAAGAGAAGGGCAGTGTAAGGACATTTATTCAGTCTGTTTCTTTGTTATTTGATAGGATTAAAAAGTTGTTTTTGTACATATTGTTATTAAGTATTTTAAAAAAATTTTTTATGGTTTTTATTTATTTTTGAGAGACAAAGACAATGCGAGCAGGGGAGGGTCAGAGAGAGGGGGAGACACAGAATCCCAAGCAGGCTCCAGGCTCTGAGCTCGCTGTCAGCACAGAGCCTGATGCGGGCCTCGAACCCACGAATCACGAGATCATGACCTGAGTCAAAGCCAGACGCGTAACCAACTGAGCCACCCAGGCGCCCCTGTTATTAAGTATTGAGGTGGTAAATAGTTTCACTTTGGAGTTTTGGTTGAGAGGAGAATAGCAAAAATGACCTATTTTCTAGAATATTACAAGCCATTAGGCTTAACTAAGCAGTGGTTAGAATAATATCAGTGGTGGCTCTGTGTTTCCTCTGTGGACGTTTTGCATAATTTGTTTTCTAGGTTGCTGAAGCAGAAGATTGTTATAATACAGCTCTCCGGTTGTGTCCTACCCATGCAGACTCTCTGAATAACCTAGCCAATATCAAACGAGAACAGGGAAACATTGAAGAGGCAGTTCGCTTATATCGTAAAGCATTGGAAGTATGTTCAGAGTGGGGTGGTGTGGATGGGTATTTTGTCTGTGTGATAATAGAGGAAAGGCAGTTAAAAGTTCGCCATTTCACCCACCTCTTGTAAAAATAGTGGTCGAACCATTCATTAAGCTAGTAATTGAGTAACTATGGTGTGAGTGAAGTGTTGTGCGACATTCAAGAAAGTGCCTACATGGACCTGGAGGATGTCATGCTAAGCGAAATAAGTTGGGCAGAGAAGGACAGATACCATATGTTGTCACTCATAGGTCTAGCAGGAGAAACCTAATAGGGGACCATGGAGGGGGAAGGGGGGGGAAAGAGTTGGGGAGAGGGAGTGAGGCAAATCATGAGAGACTTTTGAATGCTGAGAACAAACTGGGGGCTGAAGAGGGAGACGGGGAGGGGAAGGGGGTGATGGTCGTGGCAGGGGGCACTTGGGAAGAGCACTGGGTGTTATATGCAAACCAACTTGGTAATAAACTATTCAAATAAAAAAATGATGTTAAAAAAAAAGAAAGTGCCTACATTGAGTTCATTATTTTATGAGTAGATAAGATCACAGAAAAATTAGTAAGCTACAGTTCAAGAGAGGTTACCAATAAGTATATAAGTTTAATGCCTGATAGCTGTAGTGGTGGTTGCTGGGTCTGGTAGGAGGTTAAAAGAGATTTCAGAGAGATGCTGGAGTTATCAGCATAAACTGGGATGAAGAGAGATCTATCTCATCATAGTTTGAAATAAGGAGAGATCTAAAATAAAGGAAGAGATCGAATTTGAGCTCTTTGGCTTTGAAGAATGAGTAGACTTAGAGAAAGGTAGACCGAAATGTAGGGATATAAAGTTCCATATATTTGGGCAGAGTTCTTATGGTAAGTTACTACTGCTGTTTTAGAAGTTTTTTTAAACCTCCGGTATCGTCTTGACCCTATAGGTCTTCCCAGAGTTTGCTGCTGCCCATTCAAATTTAGCAAGCGTACTGCAACAGCAGGGAAAACTTCAGGAAGCTCTGATGCACTATAAGGAGGCTATTCGGTAAGGTGCTCACAGTCTTTTTATTATGACTTTTTTCTCTCACTTTTTAAACGTTTGGTGTTTGGCACGTTTGGCTTGTGTTAAAGTGAGTTTTATTTATTTATTTTTGAAATGTTTTTATTTTATTTGGGGGGGGGCAGAGAGAGGGGGGAGACACAGAATCCGAAGCAGGCTCCAGGTTCCGAGCTGTCAGCACTGAGCCCGACATGGGTCTCGAACCCGCGAACCGTGAGATGACTGAGCTGAAGTCAGATGCTTAACAGACTGAGCCACCCAGGCGTCCCTAAAATGACTTTTATTTATTTTTTTAATTTTTTAAAAATGTTTTTATTTATTTTTGATACAGAGAGAGACAGAGCATGAGACGGGGAGGGGCAGAGAGAGAAGGAGACACAGAACTGGAAGCAGGCTCCAGGCTCTAAGCTAGCTGTCAGCACAGAGCCTGATGCGGGGCTCGAACCCACGAACGTGAGATCTGACCTGAGCCGAAGTCGGAGCCTTAACCGAATGAGCCACCCAGGCGCCCCTAAAATAACTTTTAATATCGGACTCGATTAACGTTTAGGAGGGTTAAAGGCTTTTGTGTGAGATCAATAAAATGTTGGTTTTCTCCTTTAGAATTAGTCCCACCTTTGCTGATGCCTACTCTAACATGGGAAACACTCTGAAGGAGATGCAGGATGTTCAGGGAGCCTTGCAGTGTTACACTCGTGCCATTCAGATTAACCCTGCATTTGCAGATGCACACAGCAATTTGGCTTCCATTCATAAGGTACTACTGTTTATTATGTGTGCATCTAAGCACCTAATGTTTAAATTTAGGACAAGTTTTAACCATTCCACTTTATTTATTTCCAGGATTCAGGGAATATTCCAGAAGCAATAGCTTCTTACCGAACTGCTCTGAAACTTAAGCCTGATTTTCCTGATGCTTATTGTAACTTGGCTCATTGCCTGCAGGTAAAGAATAATAGGCCAGTAATTGGCTTTCGGTGTTGCAGTCAGTTTTTAATTGTTACGTGCCATATTAATCCAAGCCTGGCTGGAGACTATGTTCTTTAAAGGGTTATCTGACATTAGGCCAAACACACATAAATTGTTAAACTTGGGTTTTCTGTACAATAACTTCTTTTTGCTTCCTCTAGATTGTCTGTGATTGGACAGACTATGATGAGCGAATGAAGAAGTTGGTCAGTATTGTGGCTGACCAGTTAGAGAAGAATAGGTTGCCTTCTGTGCATCCTCATCATAGTATGCTATATCCTCTTTCTCATGGCTTCAGGAAGGCTATTGCTGAGAGGCATGGGAACCTCTGCTTGGATAAGGTGCGATTGTTTTAATTTTTTTGTTGCAGAGTAAAATACAGATAGAGAAAATGACGTGGATCAATTGTATATGGTTTAATGAGTTACCATAAGGTGAACACCACTCACGTTGAGAAATGAGACTTTGTCAGCCATCGTAGAAGCCCTTACTGCTATGTCTGTCTCGATCATAACCCCTTCCATCCCATAAGGCAGAACCTAACAATATGATGGATAGCATTTTCTTGCAGTTCAGAAACCATATGTTTATTTATTTATTTTTTAATTTTTAAAAATGTTTTTATTTATTTTTGAGAGAGAGAGAGAGGGACAGCGTGAGCAGGGGAGGGTCAGAGAGAGAAGGAGTCACAGGATCTGAGCTAGTGGTCAGCGCAGAGCCTGATGCCGGGCTCGAACCCACAAATCTTGAGATCATGACCTGACCCGAAGTCAGAAGCTTAACCAACTGAGCCACCCAGGTGCCCCAGAAACCATATGTTTAATAAAGTGTTTGGTATTAGATATTCCATTTTGAGAATTAGATTACTACTTTGTCAAAGGTGGGAATTCACTCAACAGAATAGATTGGAGTGCTAGATGTAATTCTGTATTTTAGAATTATTTCCTGGAGTGTCTGGGTGACTCAGTCAGTTAGGCGTGTGACCTCGGCTTAGGTCATGATTTCATGATTTGTGGGTTCGAGCCCCAGTTTGGGCTCTATATGGAAAGCTCAGAGCCTGGAGCCTGCTTGGGATCCTGTATCTCCTTCTCTGTTTCTGCCCTCCCGTTCGCTTTCTGTCTGTCTCAAGAATAAACGAAACAGGGGCGCCTGGGTGGCTCAGTTGGTTAAGCATCCGGCTTCGGCTCAGGTAATGATCTCACAGTTTGTGGGTTTGAGCCCCATGTTGGGCTCTGTGCTGACAGATTCTACTTCTGATTCTGTGCCTCCCTCTCTCTCTGACCATCCCCTGCTCATGCTGTCTCTCTCTCTCTCTCTCTCTCTCAAAAATAAAACATTTAAAAAAATTAAAAAAAAATAAAAACATTAAAAATACCTTTAAAAAAAAGTGCTTTCCTACAGAATTTTTTTTTTTCCCTGAAGAATTTTCTAAAATGCAGGGTTTGTCATGCGCTGTCCACGCCGCCTCCTTTCTCCATGTTTTAGATTTTGCTCAGGCTATTTCATAGGCCTCAAGAACATGCAAACTGCTAAGATTGTATTGAACTGGCTGTATGAATTAAATATTCTGAGCAAACCATTCCTAACAGGTGTGAGGTATAGGTTTGTTTTGCTTTTAATCAATTTTCCTAGATTAATGTATAGATTCAAGTTTACTAACATGCATTGGTTTCCATTGGCAGATTAATGTCCTTCATAAACCACCATACGAACATCCAAAAGACTTGAAGCTCAGTGATGGTCGACTGCGTGTAGGCTATGTGAGTTCTGACTTTGGGAATCATCCTACTTCTCACCTTATGCAGTCTATTCCAGGCATGCACAATCCAGATAAATTTGAGGTAAGACTAGTGTTTGTCTAGAGACACTGTTTATTTTATTAAAACCTCATTTGTGGCTTTGTCTTCATTAGGTGTTAAGCTTAGTGTCTTTTTGAAAGATTCGAGCCAAGATTTTTACTTACTTTTTAATATTTTTAAATTGATATATAGATGGCATACAATATCATATGAATTTTAGGTGTACAACATAGCGGTTTCACAATTTTATATATATTATATATATATTATATATATATATATATATAATATATATATGTTGTGAAATGCTCACAATATGTGTAGTTGCCATCTGTTACCATGCAGAGTTCTTAAATATTATTGACTATATTCCCTCTGCTTTTCCTCTCTGTGACTCATTTTATAGCCAGAAGTTTGTTCCCTTCAATCCCCCTCATCTGTTTTATATCCATCTTCTTCCCTCCCCTCCCTTCTGGCAACCACCAGTTTGTTCTCTGTATTTATGAGTCTCTTTGTTTTTTTGTTTTTGCTTATTTGTTTTGTTTTTTAGGTTTCATATGTAAGTGAAATCGTATGGCAGTTGTCTCTATCTGTCTGACTTACTTCATTTAGCATAGTATCCTCTAGGTCCATCCATGTTGTTATGAATGGCAAGATTTCATTTTTTAATGGTAATGTCTCATTGTATGTCTGCATGTGTGTACACACACAAACCCTCCACATATTCTTTATTCATTCCTGTATTGATGGACACTTAGTAGGTTGCTTCCATATCTCATTGAGCCAAGGTTTTTAAATATACTATCTGCTGCCTTTCAGGTATTCTGTTATGCCCTAAGCCCAGATGATGGCACAAACTTCAGAGTGAAAGTGATGGCAGAAGCCAATCATTTCATTGATCTTTCACAGGTAGGTGAAACTCGTACACTTCAAACTTAATTTTGAACAAATAGTGAATAAAACTCTTGGCATATACCTTGTATTTTTTTGTGACAGGTATTTTTAACATCAACTACTACATTTATAATCAGCATGGATTTTGCTGATGTTACAAATGAAATAGAAATGTGGTCTATCTGTGTTTGGACATTAAATGCTTCTAGGGATTAAGCCAGCTCTTATGACAGTAGATATTTAATATTAACTGAATAAGTTGATCAAAATGGTGGCTTGGAAGAGGAATACATAGGTTATTTAAGGAAAATAGATGAACTTTGGATGATTGTTCATCTATCTTTGTGGGCTTTTGCCTTTGGTTATTTTTATTTCCATACTTGCTCTATTGCTATTTCTAGGAGCATAAATTAAGAGTGAGGGGTGCCTGGCTGGCTCACTTGGTTAAACGTTTGACTCTTGATGTTAGCTCTGGTCATGATCTCATGGTTTGTCAGTTTGTTAGATTGAGCCCCATGTCTGGCTCTGCCCTGACAGCCAGGAGACCACTTGAGAGTCTCTGAGTCTCTCTCTCCCCCCCCCCCCCCCCCCCCCCCCCCCTTCCCCCTCTGTCTCCCCCCTCCCCCCGCCCCCCCCCCCCCGCTTGTGCGCACACACATACTTACTCTCTCTCAAAATAAGTAAATATTTAAGAAAGATCGAAACTTGTGGAGGAATTAATTTGCTGAATCTGGAGTTTTTTCTTCAGAGTGTTGGCCACTTTGGTGACTAATAGAGATAGGCAGTTATAGACTGTATCTAGTAATTCACGAATCAATCATTGAATCCCAGCAGAATGGTTTTGAGATTCTTGTCATTTAATAAATAATATGTATCTTTGACAGTGTAGCTGTTGCTTTGGGAGTATACTTACTCATTTTTGATGTAGGGTTTAGATGGTTTGTGACCCAAGAAGCATACTGCCCTCCACTTCTGAGACGTTCCATGGCTCACTGCTTATTGACGAAGTCTAAACTCTTCAGCATGGCCTTCACAGTCTTTCTAAGTCTGAGCACAACCTTTTTGCCAATACTTTTCACCCACCGTTTCCCCTCACATATACCCTGTACCAAATAGGAGTGATTTTAAAAATCTACGATGCACTTGACTGTTTATTCATAGTGTTCTCTGTCGAGATTTTATTCTAACTGCCTCAAGCTCTTTCCCATCTTTGAAGACTCATTTCAAATGCCAGCTCCTCTGTGAAGCCTTGTTATCCATTCAGTCTAAAAGTAAACTCTCCTTCCTCTGTATTCTGTTTCTGTAATGTTTTGGGCCCATTTTAATGGCAGTTAGCCATATTTTTACCATGCATTAATGTAACTTGTGTTGTTCTGTTTTGCACCTGTGACTCTGATTGTTCTTTGATGCCATTAAAACTAGTTGAATTGGTTTAAGGGGCACCTGGGTCGTTGAGTCGGTTAAATTCGACTCTTGATTTTGGCTCAGGTCGTGATTTCATAGTTGTGAGATCTATCTTGAGATGGAGCCCTGCATCAAGCTCTGCTGGGTGTGGAGCCTGCTTAAGATTCTCATTCTCATTCCTCATTCTCATTCTCATTCTCTCCCCCTCTCCCTCTCACTCTCCCCCCTCTCTCCCCCTCTCCCTCTCCCTCCTTTCCCTGCTCATGCTCCTGTGCTCACTCACTCTCAAAAAAAAAAAAAGCTAATTGAATTACTTTGAGATTATATATAGTGAATTCTTTTTTTATTCCATAGATTCCATGCAATGGAAAAGCTGCTGATCGCATCCATCAGGATGGTATACACATCCTTGTAAATATGAATGGTTATACCAAGGGTGCTCGAAATGAACTCTTTGCTCTCAGGCCTGCTCCTATTCAGGTAAAGGAGTTAATGATAATTACTCACAATGTTTATTGACCTAAAAAGACAGTGATGTGGTTCTCTTCCCCCCACCCCCAGTTTATCTGGCATTTGAAACCTGTTTGACTTAAGAACACAAGTATAGGGGCACCTGGGTGGCTCAGTTGGTTGAGTGTCCAACTCTTGATTTTGGCTTAGGTTGTGATCCTAGGGTCATGGGATCGAGCCACGTGTCAGGCTCCATGCCTGTTTGGGATTCTCCCTGCTGTCCCTCCCCCACTTTTCCCCTCCCCCACTTTTCCCCTCCCCCTCCCATTCACTCTCTCCTTCTCTTCTTTTTTCCCCCTACTCTCCTTGTTCCCACTCTTCCTGTGCCCCTCTCCCCTGCTTGCACTCTCTGTAAAATAAAATAGAAAAAGAATCGTTCTTGAAATGCGCAGGGACAAAGGATTTTGAGTGCAGAACACAATGCCCACAGGTACATGCGTATGGAGACCTACAGTTCACGGTTGGGTACAAATAGTTGTCTTGTAAATTGGAAAAACATTTTAGCACTTAGAAGGTTAGTCTAAAATACTACTTAATTCCTCTTGGCTAAAGAAGTCAACCTTCCTTGTTTGTTTTTTTGTTTACTTATTTAATTTAGGACTCCTGATGAAGGTTTTGGTTTTTGGCCTAATTTTTTTCTCTTTTAGGCTATGTGGCTGGGATACCCTGGGACTAGTGGTGCGCTTTTCATGGATTATATCATCACCGATCAGGAAACTTCTCCAGCTGAAGTTGCTGAGCAGTATTCTGAGAAACTGGCTTACATGCCACATACTTTCTTTATTGGTGATCATGCTAATATGTTCCCTCACTTGAAGGTAGGTAGAGAAACAGTTCTATGTGGGGATTGCAAAGAACCATAGTCATTTATTTCCTTGCTCTTGTCTCTATGTTATCCTAACAGATACATGTCTCAAACTTTTTTGTTTCTTCGAGTAGAAAAAAGCAGTCATCGATTTTAAGTCCAATGGGCACATTTATGACAATCGGATTGTTCTGAATGGCATCGACCTCAAAGCATTTCTTGATAGTCTGCCAGATGTGAAAATTGTCAAGGTCAGAACCTGCTCAGTATTGTCATTGAAATAAAGTTAATCTGCATTTTGGATTTTTTCCCTTAATGATACATTTTGTTGTTGTTTTTTTTTTAAAAGATGAAGTGTCCTGATGGAGGAGACAATGGGGACAGCAGTAATACAGCTCTTAATATGCCTGTTATTCCTATGAATACTATTGCAGAAGCAGTTATTGAAATGATTAATAGAGGGCAAATCCAGATAACAATTAATGGATTCAGTATTAGCAACGGACTAGCAACCACCCAGGTAAGAAGAGAAAAATAGTGTAATATGTACCACCAAGTATTCATTTATCTCCTTTAAATCTCAGAATTCCAGAAAGCATAAGTAAGCATCATTATCCCTGTTTTATAGGAGAGGAAATAAAACATCAGTGGAAATTGGCAGCTTCTATAGCTTTGTCTTATTTTTTTTTAACGTTTATTTATATTTGAGAGACAGAAAGAGACAGTGCATGAGCGAGGGAGGAGCAGGGAGAGAGGGAGACACAGAATCTGAAGCAGGCTCCAGGCTCTGAGCTGTCTGCACAGAGCCTGATGCGGGACTTGAACTTACAAACGGAGAGGTCATGACCTAAGCTGAAATCGATGCTTAACCGAATGAGCCCCAGCTTTGTCTTATTTTAAACATCTCTTGGATTCAGCCAGCTGGTCACTTAATGAGGGTCTACTGTGTTAACGGTATCTTAATATTTCCTGCCTGTGGCTTTCCTCTTACCAACGGTGAATTATCTGTAGATCTCCTACAGTTTCTTGCTTCTGTAACTCAGTCTTTCCCTAGTCAAGTCTCCCTACTTTTTAAGACTTTCAGTTCAGGCAGCTTTTCTAGGAATTCATTCCTATCCTTATCGCTAATCTCACCTTCCGTGTTCTGCTGGTACCTACCTTTTTTGCTTCTGTAACGTTGGGGTTATATTTTTACATCTAGCACAACATGTTATAATTCCCTGTGTTTGTATTCTCCACTGAATTCAATTACTTTAGGGCTCATGTCTTAGCCACAGTAATCTGGTATATGTTCAATAAATATATATCGCATGTTTGAATATGTAGTACTGTCAGGAGATTAGAAGGCAAGGATCTCTTAGGAGTTAACAGTTTTAGTGGTATAACATTTCATACCAAGGGTGCTCAAAATGATCTCTCTTCTCTCAGGCCAGCTCCTGTTAAGATAAAGGAATTAGTAATAATCACTTAAAGTGTATATTGGGCTAAAAAGACGGTGGTGTGTTTTCTGAATCTCTGGTTAACTGTCAATTGAAAAAATAGGACAGACTTGTTAGACTTAAGAAAAACGTGTGTGTGTGTGTGTGTGTGTATATATAGAGAGAGAGAGAGAGAGGGAGAGAGTTTTTGACATGCATAGGGACAAAGAATTTTGAGCGTAGAGCACAATGCCCAAGTGTATGAAATGTTCATACACACCCGGAATAGTTACATAATGTAAATCAGTACCCAGAGGTGTGGGAATTATAAGACTTTAAATGTGTACATACTTAGAAATAGTGATGATCAATGTGAGGGGTAGAGATAATTTGGAGGAATAATTTAAAGTTAGCCTTCAAGGATGGGTGTGATTTAGAAAAGGACATTTCATTTATTACAGTGAGCAAAAGCTTGCTTTTGGATTAATAGGGTTTTTAAAAGAACTTTTTGGTTTGAGTGATAAATTTCAAGGTGTAGTCTTTACCACCCCCAATTAAGATAATTCTGTAACATTTTCCCTTTTTTTAACTTAAGATGTCATGAAGTTTTCTCATACTTGAAATGACATGACTTTTAATGATTATACTTTTTGGCATCTTAAGCATTCTTTATTAATTAAATACCAGACTATGCTATCTTTCTTTTAATTTTTTAAATTTAAATCCAGATTAACATTTAATAATGGTTTCAGGAGTAGTGATTCATTGCTTATTCATCCCAAGTGCCCTCTTTAATGCCCATTACCCATTTAGCTCATCCCCCCACCCAGCACACCTCCAGCAACTCTCAGTTTGTTCTCTGTTTTCAAGAGTCTCTTGGGGTGCCTGGATGGCTCAGTTAGTTAAGCATCTGACTTTTGATCTCGGCTCAAGTCATGATAGAGGCCCATATCAAACTCTGTGCTAGTGGCACAGAGCCTGCTTGGGATTTTTTTCTTCTGTGCGCCCCCCCCCCCGCCCCGCCTCAAAATAAATAAACTTTAAAAAAGAAAAAAATAAGAGTCTCTTATGGTTTGCCTCCCTCTCTCTTTTTATCTTATTCTCCTTCCCTTCCCCTATGTTCATCTGTTTGGTTTCTTAAATTCCACATATGAGTGAAATCATAATGATATTTACTTTCTCTGACTTATTTCACTTACCATTGTAAATGTAGTCTAGTCTAGCCCCCTTGTTGCAAATGGCAAGATTTCATTCTTTTTGATCGCTGAATAATATTCCACCGTGTGTGTGTGTGTGTGTGTGTGTGTGTGTGTGTGTGTGTGTGTGTGTACACACACATGCCATATCTTCTTCATTAGTCAGTTGATGGGCTTTTGGGTTCTTTCCATAATCTTGATATTGTTGATAGCGCTATTATAAACATTGGGGTGCATGTAACCCTCCAGCATTTTTGTATCCTTTTGATAAATACGTAGTTAGTAGTGCTATTGTTGGATCATAGGGTAGCTCTATTTTTAGTTTTTTGAGGAACCTCCATACTGGATTTGAAGTGGATATACCAGTTTGCATTCCCACCAACAGTGCAAGAGAGTTCACCTTTGTACACATCCTCACCAACACTTGTTGTTTCTTATGTTGTTGATTTTAGCCATTCTAACTGGTGTAAGGTGATAGCTCATTGTGGTTTTGATTTGTATTTCCCTGATGAAGAATGATGATGAGCATTTTTTCATGTGTCTGTTAGCCATCTTGATGTCTTTTGGAAAAGTGTTTGTGTCTTGTGCCCATTTCTTAACTGGATTTTTCGTTTTTTGGGTGTTGAGTTTGGTGAGTTCTTTATAGATTTTGGATACTAACCCTTTATTAGATACGATATTTGCAAATCTCTTCTCCCATTCGGTCAGTTGCCTTTTAGTTTTACTGATTGGTTCCTTCACTGTGCAGAAGCTTTTTATCTTGATGAGGTCCCAATAGTTCATGTTTGCTTTTGTTTCCCTGGTCTCCAGAGACATGTCAAGTAAGAAGTTGCTGCAGTCAAAGAGGCTTTTTGTCTGTTTTCTCCTCTAGGATTTTGATGGTTTCCTGTCTCACATTTAGGTCTTTCGTCCGTTTTATTTTTGTGTATGGTGTATGAATCTGGTTCAGGTTCATTCTTCTGCATGTCACCATCCAGTTTTCCCAACACCATTTGCTGAAGAGACTCTTTTTTCCATTGGATACTCTCTCCTGCTTTGCCGAAGAGTAGACCATACTTTTGTGGATTCTCTATTCTGTTCCTTTGATCTATGTGTCTGCTTTTTGTGCCAGTACTATACTCTCTTGATGATTACAGCTTTGTAATACACTTTAAAGTCTAGAATTGTGATGCTTCCAGCGTTGGTTTTCTTTTTCAACATTACTTTGGCTATTCAGGGTCTTTTCTGGTTCCCTACGAATTTTAGAATTGTTTGTTCTAGCTCTGTGAAGAATGCTGGTGTTACTTTTTTTTAATGTTTCTTTATTTTTGAGAGACCGAGAGTGAGCAGGGAGGAGAAGAGAGAGACGGAGATGCAGAATCCAAAGCAGGACCCGGGCTCTGAGCTGTTAGCACAGAGCCTGATGTGGGGCTTAAACTCACGAACTGCGAGATCATGACCTGAGCTGAAGTTGGCCGCTTAACCAACTGAGCCACCCAGGCTCCCCAGAATGCTGATGCTATTTTGACTGGGATTGCATTGAATATGTAGATTGCTTTGGGTAGTATTGACATTGTAACAATATTTGTTCTTCCAATCCATGCTCATGGAATGTTTTTCCATTTGTGCCTTCTTCAGTCTCTTTCATAAGCTTTCTATCATTTTCAGCATATAGGTTTTTAAAAAAATTTTTAAACGTTTATTCATTTTTGAGAGTGGGAACAGGAGAGGGGCAGACACACAGACTCTGAAGCAGACTCCAGGCTCTGACTGGTCAGCACAGAGCCCAATGTGGGGCTCAAAACCAAGAGCCACAAGATCATGACCTGAGCTGAAGTCAGATGCTCAACCAACAAGCCACCCAAGGTGCCACCAGCATACAGATTTTTTTACCTCTTTGGTTAGGTTTATTCCTAGGTGTTTTATGGTCTTTAGTGTTATTGTGAATGGGATCGATTCCTCGATTTCTCTTGTGGTTCATTATTGGTATATAGAAATGCCACAGACTTCTGTACTTTGATTTTAAATCCAACAACTTTGCTGAATTCATGTGTCAGTTCTAAGATTTTTTTGATGGAGTCTTTCAGGTTTTCTGCATAGAGTATTATGTCATTTGAGACTATGCTGACTCTAAATGTAATCATGTTCTTGTTCTAGATCAACAATAAAGCTGCCACTGGAGAGGAGGTTCCTCGTACCATTATTGTAACCACCCGTTCCCAGTATGGGTTACCAGAAGATGCCATTGTCTACTGTAATTTTAATCAGTTATACAAAATTGACCCTTCTACTCTGCAGATGTGGGCAAATGTGAGTATGTATGGATTCATTATTCACGTCTAGAGACTAGTAAAGATTCTGTATTATGTATGCCGTCTTGTTGAGGCTGCCCTCCATCCCTATTCAGTAGCTGTTGTGCTCATTTCCAGAATGTTGGAAAGAGTAGTCGATTTTTCAGCCATTTTTGATTTCTCCTTCCAGCAATCTATGTATCACATTATGAGCCTTTTTAATTTATGTATTCAACACCAGGGATCAGCTGCCTTTTTCTTAAAGGGCCAGCTGGTATATATTTTTGGTTTTGCAGCTCATACTCTGTTACAGTTGCTCAACTTTGCCATTGGAGCAGGAAGACACCATAGACATTGTGTAAATGTATGAGTGAGTATAGGTGTGTTCCCATAAAGTTTAATTTACCCAACCTGGCAACATGCCAGATTTGGCTTCCAGGGCCTAGTTTGCCAACCCGTGGTCTAAACTGATAGCAAAAGTGTCATGTACATGTGCCCGGGCTTAACATTCTTGCAGTATCGTATAGTTATAACTAAGAAGGAATTGACTTATGCCGTTACCTCTCAGTCTGTTCATCAGACCAGTTTGCACAAGCAAGACCTCTGAAAGTTCTAAACTTGAATATCCATAACTGGCTTTTTTTCTGTAGGGCTGAAAGAATTCTTGATTTTCTTTTTGATACTGGCTTTTTTTTCCCCTGTGTGTGTGTGTGTTTTAAAGGAAAGGTGTGGGTGGAAGAGGAAGCAGATGAGTACAGGCTTACTATCCCTTAATCTTTACTCTTAAGTGTTAAAAAAACATCCAGAACAGCTTTTTCAGAAGTTTGTGGCAAATCTTTTTGACAGCTGCCTGAACTGCCTGAACTGATGTTAGGCTGCTTTTTGGTCTTTTATCTGTTCCATCCAATATGAATATTCCTACATCTCAGTGCAGAGGTACTCATGTGTTTGTTTACAGGGAGTTGCTGCTGAAGCTGTTATATAATATATATGTACTGTACTTCTTTTTAAAAATCTGAAGTATGAATTCTGAAATCCATCTGTTCTGTCTTTCAGGGAAGGGATAGTAAACTTGTTTGGTAACATTGAGCAGATGTAGATTTAAATCAGGGGTTGGCAAGACTATGGCCTGTGGACCAGATCCAGCACACTGCCTGTTTTCGTAAATAAAATTTTATTGACACACAGGCTTACTTGTTTGCATGTTGTCTATGGCTGTTTCGAGTGACCAGGACAGAATCAAGTAGTTCTGATAGAGTCCATGTGGCTGCAAAGCCAAAAGTATTTGTTCTCTGGTCCTTTACAGAAAGTCAGTTCACACCTAATCTTGACTAAGCACATAAAGTCAGGTAAGTGTGAGCTGGTTTTATTGTGTCATGGTAGGAGATTTAAAATTTGAAATGGAAAATTTCTATCTCATCAACAAAAACCACTACCAGTAATAATTCCCACAGGACTCAGCCATCTTGGATATTGCCAATTAGTAACTTGTTTTGTGTCTTAAATCAGTCTTCTTTCTTTGACCTCTGGGACAGATAAGCAGAACAGGAACGTATGATTCAGTTGATCTAATTCATCTATGAAGGGAAGACAGAGTTCACAGTAGGCTACTAGAATTATTAGCTCTCTGGGAGCCTTTCTTGAGGAGGGTGGAGCTGCTATTAAAAATTATTCTTATTTCCCCCTTTTAGATTCTGAAGCGGGTTCCCAATAGTGTGCTGTGGCTGTTGCGTTTTCCAGCAGTAGGAGAACCTAATATTCAACAATATGCGCAAAACATGGGACTTCCCCAGAGCCGTATCATTTTTTCACCTGTTGCTCCCAAAGAGGAACATGTCAGGAGAGGCCAGCTGGCTGACGTCTGCCTGGACACTCCGCTCTGTAATGGGCACACCACAGGGATGGATGTCCTCTGGGCAGGAACACCCATGGTAACTATGCCAGGTGAGGTGCTGATAAATCATTGGAATCTTCCTCGGCCATTTTATTTTATTTTATTTTATCTTAATGTTTTTATTTATTTTTGAGACAGAGGAAGAGCATAAATGGGAAGGGGCAGAGAGAGGGAGACACAGAATCTGAAGCAGGCTCCAGGATCTGAGCTGTCAGCACAGAGCCCGATGTGGAGCTCGAACCCACGAATGGCGAGATCATGACCGGAGCCAAAGTCAGACGCTTAACTGAGCCACCCAGGCGCCCCTATTTTGTTTTTTCTTTTTGAGTTTATTTATCTTAGAGAGAGAGAGACAGGGACAGAGGATGAGGTAAAGAGAATCCCAAGCAGGCTCCCCACTGTCAGCATGAGCTCAATGCGAGGCTCAAACTCATGAACCTTGGGATTATGACCTGAGCTGAAATCAGGAGTTGGACGCTTAACCAACTGAGCCAACCAGGTGCCCCTTCCTTGTTCCTTTTATTTATTTTTTATTTCCTCTTAACATATTTTTAAATGTTTATTTCTTTTGAGAGACAGATAGCGTGAGTGGCAGGGGCAGTGGGGAGAGAGGGAGACTGAGAATCCCAAGCAGGCTCACGCTGTCAGCACAGAGCCCAGTGCGGGTGATCTCACGAAACCATGAGATCATGACCTGAGCCAAAACCAAGAGCCAGATGCTTAACTGAGTGACACAGGTGCCCTTCTTTCTCTCTCTCTCTTTTTTTTAAATGTTTTATTTATTTTAGAGAAAGGGACAATGTGAGCAGGGGAGAGTCAGAGAGAGAGGGAGACACAGAATCTGAAGACAGGCTCTAGGCTCTGAGCTAGCTGTCAGCACAGAGCCTGACGTAGTGTTTGAACCCATGAACCGTGAGATCATGCCCTGAGCCAAAGCCAGACACTCAACCGACCGCGCCACCCAGGTGCCCCTTCCTTGTTCTTTTTTCTTTTTTTTTTTTAATTTTTTTAAATGCTTTATTTATTTTTGAGAGACAGAGACAGCAGGAGCAGGGGAGGGTCAGAGAGCGAGGGAGGCACAGAATCGGAAGACCGGCTCCAGGCTCTGAGCTAGTTGTCAGCACAGAGCCCGACGTGGGGTCAAACTCACGAACTGTGAGATCATGACCTGAGCTGAAGCTGGACGCTTAACTGACTGAGCCACTCGTTCTTTTTAAAATCTCCTTTGGGGGAGACCTCTTTAGGTGAAATTTTGTGTATTAGAAGGAGCGTTTAGGGCAAGCTGATTAAAAAACGAGCTTTGTTAACATCTCAGCACTTGGCCTCATTCTCCTCTGCATTATGTGGGTACTTAACATTAATAACAGTAACTGTGCTGTTTACATTCTCAGACATGCAGTTCTTTTTTTTTATTACAGGAGAGACTCTCGCTTCTCGAGTTGCAGCTTCCCAGCTCACTTGTTTAGGTTGTCTTGAGCTTATTGCTAAAAATAGACAAGAATATGAAGACATAGCTGTGAAACTGGGAACCGATCTAGAATAGTAAGTAAACTTTCATGAGTGAATTTATTATATGGTAAAGGAGATAGATACGGAAAATTTAGAGGGAATATAGCTGTTATGAAATGAAATCACAAAAGGTGGCTGATATGAAATAGGTGAATTAGTTGTATGATCTCTAGAGGAGAGAACTTTGTAAACTTTCATAAACACAGTGGCCAATAGGTTTTACTATGTAAAGGATAAATGGCTGAATAAAAGTGAATCAAGAAAATTAAAAGGCAGGCAAGAGGGGGAAAAAATCTTTTTGTTTCTGATGTCCAGTTATAGTAGCCTGGCTATAGAAAGACTAAAGAACATTCATAACTTAAATTCCTTAATAGGAAAGTAAATAAGGAAATGAGCAGACAAGTCACTGAAGTAGAAATACAAACTGTTAAGAGGAAAAACGTTTCAACCTCTATAGTAGAAGTATAGATAGAAAATCACATTGTGGTATGCCTGTTATTTGCCTACAAAATATAGTATTTTTAATATGATACCATTGAGTGAGCACTGAGGGAGTTGGCCTTTTCATACAGTGAGTAAATTGGTGCAACCCTTCCTCAAAGATTTTAAGAACCTTAAAAAAAAAAACAACAGACCTTTGATGCTAATAGTGCCAAATCTTCACTCTGTAGCATAAAAGGGAAAAAAAGAAAAAGCATAACTTCAGTGCCCTAAGTGGGTGGGAATTAGAGCGGTGGTGCTTAGATGAGTGATGCATTAGCCCTACAATGAAGTAGTTTTTCTCTCTTAAATGAGGCTTTTCTTTGGGTGTTATGAGTAATTTCTTTCTTTGTGTTTTTCTGAGAAGTAGCATATTCTAGGGAAGTTTAAAGAAGGAAGCTCTTTGAATTAGACTGCCTGGGTATGAATCCATGCTCTCCCACTTACCAGCTTTGTGACTTTGGGCAATTTAGTCTCTATGTGCCTCGGTTTTTCCATCTGCAAAATGTAGATAAATGATAGTACCTACCTTGCAGAGACATGAAGATTAAAAAGCGGCGTTCCATGTAATGTACTTACAAGTTCTTGTAAGCATTCAAGAGATGTGAAACATTTATTATTTTCAAAATTTTCTCCATTGAACATCATACACATCTAAGAAAAATGATTGAAAATTTGAGCCCACCCATTAAAAAAATTAAGATAGGTGTCCGTCATTTCAGAGATAACTATATAGTAAATCTTCTAGTGTATTTTAAAAAAAATTTTAGAGCTTAGTTGGTTTCATACAATACTTTTTCCTAACATTTTGTTATAAAAGTTTTCAATTTTATAATAAACACTTCTCTACTGCTTGGATTTTACCACTAATATCTGACTAGTTTATCATGTATCTTCTCATCTATTTATTCCTCTATCCATCTAGCAGTCCACCTTCTTTGATTGATTTTGAAGTAAATTGCACACATCCGTACTCTCACATACTTCAGAAGGGACATCGTTAACTAAAGTGTAATAATTTCTTTTGAGGCAGAAGTTATATACAGTGAAATACACAAATCTTAAATTTGAGTTTTGAAACATTTCCTTTATAACCCAAACCCACAGTGCATGACAGTACGTTATCCTCACTACAGAAATTTCCTTCAGTTCCTACTCAGTTTGTCCTGTACACCAACCCTCAGATTACCACTGTTCTGATTTTTTTCCCCCATCATAACTTCATTTTGCCTTTCTAGAACCTTATATAAATTAAACTGTACAGTTTGTACTCTGAAGGTTTTTTTGCACTTAGTATAACGTTGTAAGTCTTAACAGTACTTTGTTTTTTTAAATGAGTATTTGGTCATATGGACGTACCATACCATTCTCCTGGCAACATAGAGAACTTAGAAAAATAAGATAAGAGTACATAAGTACTTTTATTTGGAAGGTAGCGTTCATATGGTTATGGTTGGGTTGAGGCCAATAATAATGTGTACGCATTGTACTAGTTCTGTCACAATAGACATTGAAAATTTTTTATTGCTTTTAAAAACGTACAGGAGCGTTCCAGCTTCTTGCTCTAAAGTAGTAATTCTCTCCATAGAAGAAGAATCTTGTGACAAATTATGTTTTTAGAAAAGGAGTAGAGAATTCTTTTCAGTTTTTCCCAGAAGAATCAATTGCTTTTTTCCCGTCTCTGAACGGAACCATGGTCTTGGTGATATCAGTAACAATTTTTTAAAGACGTTTATTTTTATTATTTATTTTGAGACAACGTGCAAGCAGGGAAGGGGCAGAGAGAGAAAGAGAGAGAGGCAGAGAGTATCCCAAGCAGATTCCATACTGTCGGCACAGAACCCAGTACGGGGCTCAATCTCACGAACCAGTAGGTCATGACCTGAGCCGAAGTCAAGAATTGGACAGTTAACCGATTGAGCTGCTCAGAAGCCCTGGAAAACTTTTTTTTTGTATCTAAATAAACAGTATTTAAGTGGAAAATTATGGCAGTAGATGTAGTACATTTATTCTCTAGGGTATTTTTCCTATTTCATTAAATATTCATAAATTGAATGCTTCATGTGATGTTTGTGCTCTAGCTATTAAAAATGATGCTTCAGTGAACATCTTTACATGGCCAAGTTTGTCTGCATCTCTGATTAGTTCTTGTGAGTAGATTTAAAGGTGTTCGTGATAGGTCAGAGGGCTATGGCCATTTTCGTTTCTTCACGCACACATTGGTAAATCGCTTACCAAAAGGGTAAGCGGTGTACATTCTAACCAGTAATATGTAGGAATAGGCACGGGTCCTTGCCAATTCTTTATTTTAAAGGTAGCAATGCGATGACATGGGGGAAAGCATGGTGTCTCTTGCATATACTTCTTTAGGAACGAACTATTTTCAGAGGACATGGAGGTGAACTTGATTATAAGTGTTAGCATTATGTTAGCTGTGACCCTTTACTTTTTCAGCATTGAGGTCAGGGTGGCCAATCAGGAGAGAAAACTGTGTGAAGTTCAGTCATATATTTTACCACAGAGGTAACTAGGTATTTATGAGGGCTAGTTATGAGTTTCTGCTCTTGATTTGTGAACTTGCTTCTTTTTTCTTTTCTTGCCTAGCTTGAAGAAAATCCGTGGCAAAGTCTGGAAGCAAAGAATATCTAGCCCTCTATTCAACACCAAACAATACACAATGGAACTAGAGCGGCTCTATCTACAGATGTGGGAGCATTATGCAGCTGGCAACAAACCTGATCACATGATTAAACCTGTTGAAGTCACTGAGTCGGCCTAAATAAAGACTGTGAACAGGAGATTATTCCCCTGTACCTGAGCCTCAACCTTCTGGGGAAAGGGAACTAGATAACGTACTTTTTACTTATCTGTACAGTGCCGTGTTGCAGATGGGTGACAGATGATCATAGAATAGCACAGCCAGACTTGCTTCCTGCATGTTAGGGAGAGATACAAAAGTTGGGAAACTGCTGTCCCACAAGGAATCTCCACAGAATTTTGCAGCGACCAGGTGGTGCATAGGTCTGGAAGGTCTGCTCTCCTTTGGTCTTCCATGGGATGGTTAGTGTTGAGGGGAGATGAAGATTGTCCAGCTGTTGTTGTGATTCCATGGATTGATCGAGTCTTCTGAATTAATTTTTTTCTTTATATTTTGGGTATTGGAGCTTTTAAAAATGTTTGGTTTCAGGTATTTTTATTCATGTGAAGTGTATATGATTTTCTTGAGATTAAGCTAAAATGTTGCCCCTTGTTTTAGTTTCTGAACTCCACAGATTAATGGCAACTTTGCAGGTGCAGTCTTTTTATAGGTTTTATAAACCACTTGAGCCTATATCAGTCGTTTTAGTGTCTGACCTAATGTTTGGAACTATCAGTGATCAGTTAGTTGGTTTAGATGATGACTTAAACGTTTATTTCTGGTCCATTTCCCATTTCCTGCTCTTCCCTTCCCCCACTTTAAATTTTCTCCTGTAACTCAGCTAACGAAACGAAGTCTGATTTTAAGCATCCCAGAGTGTTTCTCTTAAACACGTCATCTGGTGCCAAATGAAAATTCTTAGGAGTGATAATTATGCAGGGCGTAGCTGTGGTACTGTCGTTGATGATGATATAGATTTCTTGGGCCTAGTTTCGACCTGTTTCACCAGTGTTTTACCTTTCACCGCCCCTCTATGCTGCTTCCAGAAGTGATAGTGTGATATGATTTTTACCTTTCTTTCTCAAGTTTGTTTTTTTAAGTGAGTCCTGTTCTTCCTATTTCTTTCAGCAGAAATGAAATCCCAGGTAAGTATAAGTATTCACATATTTGATCAGTAAGTCACAGGTATCTTCAGTACATTGAATAATGCTCATCAGAAATCATAGGTAAAAAGCTGTGAAGGACCAGCTGTGTAAATGAGTAATTATTTTTCAGACCTTCTAGGGTATTATATAATAACGATCTTCTGGACTTGGTCTTGAAGTCTGTATGGATCAGCCTCAGTGTAGCAAACTGCACTGCTACTTGGTTTGGAGTACAAAGTAGACTTTAGCCCTCCTGGAGCTTGAGTTATTGTTATTAAAAACCATAGGAATAAAATTATTGAATTTCAACAAAGGATCGAGGGCTTGAGGCGTAAACAAGCCAATATATGAATACATGTTTTGTTGCTGTACTGTACTTCGGCTATCCAGTAACAGATAATTTTTTGTCTGCTAGTAGTGTTCTAGATTCTAATGTCTTTCCAAAGCGCTGAGGCAGTGCACCTATTCTGTAGTTGCAGCTGATGTCTGAATGTATCCTAGTTGACAAATTATTGATTAATAAGAACTTGGGTTTCTAAAAGATTCTTACTGTTAACCAGAATCTGAGCAGGGAGTCTCAAATGTAATTCTTGCCAGAATTACATACATGGTAATGAACTGTTGTATACCTTTTAACAATGTAAATCAAGAAACATCAGTTTAGGGATTTAATTTATTTTTTACCCAAACGAATGGTCAGTTAAAGGTTGCCAGCATGGTTGCAGATAAACCGATGTTTGAAATTCACCAAACTACTTCATGTGGAATAGGATAAAATACTTCCAGTGCCCTCAAGGCTGTGGCCTTACAGTCATTTTACATAGCACATCATTCCTCCTATAGGGATGAACTTTTTCCTGGCACGAAAAGTAGCCGCTCTGGTTGAAGCTTTGCTTATTGTAATAGGCTTTTGTTTCCAGGTAACATGTCTGTGGAAGACTTAATTCTGAATAGAGATATAGATATTATTGGAAACTAATTGTTTTTTTCTATTATATTCCGCTTTATCAAAAAAGTAAAAATTTAAATTGTGCTACAGAAATCCAGATGTTGTCTTGCGATCCTTAAACAATAAATGAATGATTTGCCCTTAATGTGGCTGATGTATTTTTTTGTGTTCTGTTACATTGAGCGTTGTACAGAATAATCAGGTCATCCAGTGATGAAACTTACATTTGAACAGCTGCAAGCAACAAAAGGGCCAGATTTCCCTAGGGTAGCTTCAATACTAAGAAATATTTAGTTTTCTCAGCCAGGTGTGGTAGAGGGGGTGGGGCTGGCATATGCCCCGAAGGATGAGGACAAAGCCTGTGACTCCCAGCACACCCATTCATGTTTGTTTTTGTTTTGCTTATGGCTCTTTGTGTGGCCCATTCATGCTCCGGATTTGAATTCAGCCACAGGTATGAGGGAGGACATCCATCCGTGCATCAGGGACCAGAGCAGGCTGTTTAGCTGCCTGTTTTCTCAGAGATAATAAATGGGAAAAATTTTTTTTCAATAAAATTTCAGGGGCACCTGGCTGGCTCAGTTGGTAGAGCAAGTGACTCTTGATCTCGGGGTTGTGTGTTCAAATCTCAGGTTGGGCATAGTGCTTACATTAAAAAAATAAATTTCTTCTGATTTAACTCCCCGCCCCCCCCCCAATTTCTGTGAGTTATGACCCTCAGATCCCTAAATGGACTGGTGTGTGTTCCCTAAGAGGTGGTGTGGGTGGAAAGGTGTCCAGTAGGCTACTCATAAACATTCTTACTCCTCCTCTTTTCTATGTTATAAATCTGCCTGGGTTATTTTCAGTCTACTTCAGTTCCTCCTGCCTTCAGTCTAAAGGAGTTGCTGGTGTGTCCTGAATGAGCTTGTGTAACATTTGATTCCCATCCTAACCCACTTTTTTACTTGAAGCACACAGGCCTCTTCATATTAACTATAGCTAACATTCAGGTTCTTAGCCCAAACCTCTGAGGCACATAGTTTGGGCACCCCCATTTTTATAGAAGAAGCTTATAGAGGTGAACTTGCAAGTTTGTTGTAGAGATAGGGTTATAATGATAAACCCCTTGTAACTAGTTCCCTGTCCATTCAGAATACGTTTATATATGCAGGCAGTTTGGTGCTTAGGAGTTTGGATTTTGAAAGTAGGGCTGCTGGAGTTTGAATCCCAGCTCTGCCACTTTCTAGCTACGTGATCTCTCTTAAAGGAGTGCTGATATTGCCTACTTTTTAAGGAGTCTTAAGCATCAAATCCGCAGAAAACACTTGGAACAGTGCCCAGCATGAAAGAAATATTAATATAATAATAAAATTCATGTCTTTAAATGCAAAGAGGCTTTATTTGTATTCTGTTGGTTAAATGCTTAAATTCTGAAATGGATGAGTATCTGCCAGAGAAACAGGCACCATCCAGAAAGCATTTACTTCCCCGGTTTATGTTTTTCTCGGTGTGTTTGGAGTGAGTGCCAAAAAGCCTGAAGTAACCAACCCCTCTATTTTCAGGGTTTGGAGGGTTCTGGGAACAAATGTCACCGTTCAGTGTTGCCAGGCACTGCTGGATTACTGCCTTGCTCTTATCTAGGGGTCTAGGTGGCCTTCCCCCATTTCTTCCTAGCTCAGAATAGTTGGGAGGGCGGGCAAACAGGCTTAGAAGTTTGGGCGATTCAAGAAAGGAGCCGGGGCTTGCTTATCCATATTCTCACAGAGATGAAACTTCTGTGGGAAGATTCAGCCCAGTTCTCCTGTGTCACCCAAAACATTTATTTTAGGGATCGGCAAACTACAGAAACGGGCTCAGGGACCTGAGCTCTGCACGAAATGGCGCTTTCATGACAAAACAAGCAGCGCCCGTGGAAGCGATAGACCGGACTCCGGAAGCACTGCGTCTGGGCGCAAAATTTGAGTTCGTAGCCCGCGACGTTCAAATATGACTCGAGACTGCACTGTGATAGGTGGGTACAGGGAGGAGCGGAATACGTCAGTTCCTACCTCCCGCTGAGCCGGCTGAGCCTATAAAAGGGCTTGCGCCAGGCCTCCCTCGCAGTTGTTCCAGAACTCCCACACTGTCCACTGGCGGTTGGAGGTGAGCAACAATCAGCTACACCAGAGGTGGCCCGAGCAGGTAGGTGGCTTGGTGGGGCTGAGGTGGAGTGCTGAAGCGGGAGGGATCTTGAAGTTCATCCTAGCTGAGGAGAGCTTAATTAAAATCCGGACCGCCATATGCCCTGGACACTACTCAGATTATGGCAAAATACTTCGCCTGTTTCCACTTTAAAAAAAGGCTTGTGGAAGAAGCGGTTTTAAGCCTCGTTAGTAATGTTTACTCTGCTAAAGCGAAGATGAGGAACGGGGCCTGAGGGAGAAGTGGCCTGGGGGAGGTGGCCTGCGATTATTGTAGGGAGCAAGGGATTTGTGATTGTTGCCCAGAGCTTCTAGGCCTGAGCAGTGGAAGAATAGCTGGCAGAGTGAGATGGTGTGGGGGTGTGCAAGCGGGGGAGGTGGCGTGCTGGTGAGGGCATGGGGGTGTTCGATGCCTGATCCGGGAAGGTCAGCTGGCCAACTGAGGTCAGAGTAGGGGGTTGAAATGGGGGCAAATGGAGGGTGGGAAGGAGTGGGGGGGGGGTGTGTGTCAATGCCTGATCTGCTCGCGGTGGCGAGCCACGGGCTGTAAGGGTGGAGATTTTGAGGCCCAGTTGGTGTAAGACCTGGGGACAGGAGGGGTTGGAGGCACGGGTGAGTGGAGGTTCTGAGGCTTGAATGGTGCAAGCCTGGCTATGGGTTGGAGAGGGACGGGGTCTGACTGAGCCTGTTGGTGTAAGGTCTCCTGTGGGGTTGGGGGGCGGGTGAGTGGAGGTGTCCAGGCCTGGTTGGTGCAAGACTGATGGCGGTGGGGAGGTGTCTGGGTCGGTTGCTGCAAGAGCTGGGACCGAGGGGGTGGGTGGGCAGTGAGTGGAGGCTTCGTTGCCTGATTGGTGGAAGATTGGCGGGGGCCGGCAGGGGGTCTGGGCAGGTTGCTACAAGACACCCTGGGGCTGGGGCGGGGGCGGGAATTCGGCCGGTGAGTGGAAGCATCGAGGCCTGATTGGTGCAAAGACTGGCAGGAAGGGGAGGAGTCTAGGCCTGTTGCTGCAAGGCCTCCTGGGATTGAGGGGGGTTGGGCGGGTGAGTGGAGGCATGGCGGCCTGATTGGTGCAAGACTGGCGGGAGGGG
>NC_043717.1:52268914-52319857 GCF_006229205.1 Suricata suricatta
GGGCGGGTGAGTGGAGGCATGGCAGCCTGATTGGTGCAAGACTGGAGGGAGGGGTCTGGGCCTGTTGCTGCAAGACCTTCTGGGATTGAGGGGGGTTGGGCGGGTGAGTGGAGGCATGGCGGCCTGATTGGTGCAAGACTGGCAGGAGGGAAAGAGGGGTCTGGGCCTTTTGCCAGAAGACCGGGGGTTGGGGGCAAGGTGGAGGTGTTGAGATCTGATTGGTGCAAGACTGACTGGAGGCTGAAGTGTTGGGAGAGGAGCCTGGGCTTGTTGGTGTAAGGCCTGGGGGTGGGGGTGGGGGTGGGGGTGGAGGCGAGTAGGGGGCTGGTGGAGGTATTGAGATCTGATTGGTGCAAGACTGGTAGGGGAGAAGTGTTGGAGGGGTCTGTGGTTGGGGGGTAGAGGCCAGGTGGGAGTAGGGGGTCCTAGTGGAGGTGTCGGGATCTAATTGGTGCAAGACTGGGGAGGGGCAGAAGTGTTGCTGTAGGGCTCTGTGCCTGTTTGCCTGTTGGTGTAAGATCTCTTGGGGTTGAGAGGGGGGAGTGTGGGGATGGAAGTAGGGAGCGGAGGTGGAGTGGAGATATTGAAGCCTGATTGGTGTGAGGCTGGTTGGGGGAGGAGCCTAGACCTCTTGGGGATGAGAAGGGGGCAGGGGGTAGAGGTGGTAGTGAGTAGAGACTTTGGGGGGTTTGGGGGCCATATTGGTACAAGACAGGCTGAGGCAGATAAATGAGAATAGAGGGATAAGGGCATTGGAGGAGGGTAACCTGATTGGTGTAACACCTGTGGAAGGTGGGTACAGTAAGGGGGTAGGGAGGATAGAAGTTGGATAGAGGTTTGTGTGGGCTGTGGTGGCCTGGTCTGTGTAAAACTGGCTGGAAATAGGAGTCCAGAGGTAGAGGAATGGAGGAGGGTACAGGAGTTGAAACTTGATAGGTTCTTGGGGTATGAGGCAGGAGTGGGGAGAGTGCAGGTGGGGGAGAGTGGCCGGCCAGTTGGGATGTAGGAAATGAGAATCACTTTGAGGGAAGATCTCACCGGGCTAGGGACTGAATAGGAGTTAGTGCATGAGGGAGAAAATGTATCTGGGGGCTAATGAATGAATGATTGTTCTCTACAATGTGGGCGTTGAGGTCACTTAACATCAGAGTCTGGCATGTGTTTTGGGCTTTCTGAGTGATCTGCAAAAGAACCTTGGTGGGACATGATGGGAGAGGGGTGGTGGTATGCCTTGTCTCTAGTTTTCGCCATCCAGGAAAAGTCTGCAACAAAAAAATGTAATTACATCTCAGTTCCCAGAGCGAAGTTTTGGCTTTAAATCAGGGTGAATAAGCTGCTCAAAGATTAAATGCAGAATGTAGAAATGTTTGTTTTGGGTTTTGGTTTTCCTTAAAGAGTATGTTTTTGTCTTGACTATAGACATGGACGTGTCAGAAGAAATACCTGGCCAATCTAGGATCCGAGATGGTGATTGGTGAGATTGGAAAAAATTCTCTTTTCTTTTGTTTAGTCCTACTGTGTTGGCAAAATGGTTTTCTCCAAAGGTATATGTTTCTTTCATTTCAAGTCTGCAGAGGGTATAACTTCATTAGTCATAAAAGGAGAATTGTGAAAAGGGACCTTAGAATCCTATGACTCTGGCCTCTTACTCGATGTGTGAATACTCTACATCACACCTCTATTAGTGGCCAGGAGCATACTCCTCCATGAAGCAACACAGTACATTGTTGAATATGCGTAATTTCTAGAAAGTTCTCATTCTAGTGAATTTCAAATAAACATTGACTATAGACATTAAAGTTTATTTGACTTTTTATTATATTGCTTATATTTAAAGAAATGAAGAAAATCTTATGGAGATACCATTTTTCATTATCAGACTGGCAGAGACTTAAAAAAAATGATAACGGGAGTTGGCAAATTTGTAGGAGAACAGGCAATGTCATATAGCCACTGTGGGAGTATAAATTGGTGCAACTTTTTAAATAAATGCCCATGTCCTTTGACCTAGTAATTCCACTACTAGGACATTTTCTTTCCATGTTGGTACAATTTCGTTTGATACATTAAGTCATATATCAATTAACTTAATGTATTAAATAAAATTGTACATATACACAAGACAATCACATATACCTAAGTGCATCAATGTGATTATGTCCTATATTCTTTTTGTGTAGTTCACTGTTACTTTTTCTTGATTCTTTTTCTTTTTCTCCCATGTCCCTTCTTCCTATAACTCCTGTTTATTTAGTTGTATATAGACATACACGGGCTGGTTTGGTCTTTTGAGTTCTGTGGAAGGATGTATGACTTAATTACTAGCATACAGCGATGTACAAGGATGTTCATCACTGCTCAGTGTTGTTTGTAGTAACACAGATTGGAAAGTGACTTAAGGGTGTAGTTGGATAAATTACAGTTCCTCAAAAACATGTGCAAAATAACTGAATGTGCTCGTAATGGAGAGACTTCTAAGATATATAATGTGAAAAACCATAAGCCGTAGAACAGTCCGTATGGCGTAAGATTTATTTTAAAAGATGTGTGCACCTGTGCTAGTATGTACTCATGTTTAAGGACTTCCCAGAAGAATAAATAAGTCACATTGTTCCTGGGGAGGGAGACTCTTAGAAGAACAGGGACAAAGTGTTCCTCTTCCTCACTCCTTGTTTCAGTGTTCTTTATCAAAGATTGCAGCAAATAAACATTGAAAAATACACATCTTAAGTAATAAAAAGAAATGCTAATTCAATGTTATTTTCCTATTGAATTAGCAAATGAGAAATATTTAATCCTGTTACCATAATGTTGCTAAACTATATGCTGATCTAAACTTTTGGAAAGGATTATAAAACTATACAATTGGTCATACTTTTGATTACTTTGACTTTGGGGAATCAACTTTAGGAAGATCCAATTTATGAAAATAATTAAATGCACCAAGATCCTTATAAAGGCATTCAATTAAAAAATTAATTGTGTGTTATCAAAAATACACCAAGTAAAATTCTAGCTCTTTTTCTGACCCTTAGTCACTTGCCCCACATAGTGCGCAGGGTAGATGGTTGGCATTAGTTCTCCTGAGACGTAAACAGGCCACCTGGTTTATCAGTCAACCCCTTGCGAATTTGGTTAACAAAGTCACTCCTCTAGCATTTGATGAAGACTTGACAGACCCGAGTTCCTGAATCTACAGATGGGAAGGCTGGATCCTGGACTTCTGGTTGGAGATCACTTTTGAGGCTAGACAATGACTGGCTGACAACGGTCGCTGTGGTCCAGCCTCGCCGCCCACCCTTGCTGTGTGTTGAGACTATTACATTTCAGGATCTGGGCGCTATATTTTCATTAATGCAGACCACATGGTTAGTTTTTTGTATTTGCTTCTACTTTGGGCTGACTCTGTACCTCGCGTAACTTTCAACATAAGGTTCACATAAATGGGCATGTGTACATAATTTTGTAAATGGAGATTGTTCCTTAGTGAGATCTCCTAGGCAAGGTCTTTTAAAAATGAGCTTCCCTGGGGGTTAGACGGGTGGACAACAGTGAAAGAAAGGGGTCCTGGCAAGCGCTTTTTGAGATTCATTCATTTTTGTATTCAGCAAAATGGTTGAGTCCTGACTTTGTACTGAACAGTGTGAACAGGTATATGCCCAAATCCTTGCATGGCTTGCTCTCTGTGATGGGAGGTGGAAACGTGTAAACGGGCAGTTCCAATACAGCGTGACAAATGCTGTGATGGGTGGCAAGTTCATGGTCCTGCAGGAGGGCAGACAGTGTCTTGCTGAATTTTCATGGTAGTCCTATGAGACAAGTGGTTCTTTGGTAACTGAGGCCCAAGAGCTTTATTTCTAGAAGTCTGGGTGAGAAGTGATGCTGGCTCAGAGTAGGGCGGTAACAGTGTTGGAGAGATCAGAATGAACATAGGGTTTGTGGTAGTTTTATCAATTCTGAGAGTTTTCCCACAGTTTTGAAATTGGGATGCATCCAATGTACAAGGGAGGGTTGGGCCAGAGATAGTGGTAGGAACACTGTGTTCATTGTTCACTATAGAGAAATAGAGAATCAGGTGTAGTTACAGATAGGATGGTAGATTCATTGGTGGGAGGACGAGGCAGTTCGTCTGATTCCTTCTAGTTTCCCGGGGACTTTGGAGACAACGTCACTAACAAGAGTGAAGGAGGTTCTGGCAGTTTGAAGGCACAAGTGCTACTTAAGTGCATAATGCAAGGGGTGAGGGACCAGTTTTCACTGACCACTCAGAGCCCAATTAGTAATCTCTGATGGTCTCTTTGTAGCCCAAGATTCTTAATACTGCAACCAGAGGGGCACCTGGGTGGTTCCGTTGGTTAAGCGGCCGGCTTCAGCTCAGGTCATGATCTCAAGGTTCGTGACTTCGAACCCCACATTGGGCTCTGACAGCTCAGGTCCTGGAGTCTGCTTCGGATTCTGTGTCTCCCTCTCTCTCTGCCCCTCCCCTGCTTGCACTCAGTCTCTCTCTTTAATAAATAAGTAGACATTAAAAATTTTTTCTAAAAATATAATAAGATAAACATCCAGAAATACCGTATTTTATTTACAATTTTTTTTAGAGTTTGAGAGAGAGACACAGGGAGCAGGGAAGGGACAGAGAGAGAGAGAGAATCCCAAGCAGGCTCCACGCTGACAGTACGGGGCTCGAACTCTATAAACTGTGAGATGTGAGCCGAAGTCAGATGCTTGACTGACTGAGCCACCCAGGTGCCCTGGATCCCTGGAAATTTATGAAGGTTTTTGTTTTATGCATCTTCAAAGCTTCTAATGTGATTTCTTTCATGATCGGGTTCTGGTTAAGCCAGCTGGGCTTTCCAACGCGCATATAGTCTCTGCTTTGAAACACTCTAGGGACTCATACTCCTTGTGGCAGATTATACTTGGAAAAGGTACCTAACAAAATTTGCCCCCCTTTTGACCCACTGTTTATTCCTTAGCGCTTTCCTTGGACTGCTTTTCCCGTCAGTTGCCATCCAACATGGAATTCGATGTTTTGTCTTCAGGGACAAGGGGGGGGTTCTTTGTCATGTAACTTTTTGTGGCATGTTTCCTATCCGTTCTTTCTTTTGCCTGACCCCTAAGTGTGTGTTGTGCATAACGCAAAAGTATGTAAGAACAGAGATGAAGTATGGATCACATTTGAGTTTATATATAGTGCAGTTTGTTGATCATAGGTGTCAAGAGTACCAAGGTCACGTTTTGGCCCATACCTGGGAAACCTTTCGCCCAGCAAGTTTTCCTTACTGATTAAAAAAAAAAAAAAAAAAAAGTTTGAGGCCTACTCGGAAGTCCAGTGTACAGTGATTGATAAATGAATAGGAAATTGAGCCAAGGGTGTTGAGCCAGCATGTGTCTCGAAAGACTGAAAAACGTATGTAATTAGTCCCAACAGTCAATGTCAAGGGTAAAATAAAAGCCTTTAAGAAGCGGTTAAACTTGGGGAAAAAATAGTTAGAGAGAGGGAGAAAGGCAAACCATAAAAGACTCTTAAATACAGAGAACAAAGTGAGGGTAAATGGGGGGAGTGAGGGGGAGGGGAAAATGGGTGGTGGGCATTGAGGAGGGCACTTGTTGGGATGAGCACTGGGTGTCGTATGTAAGCGATGAATCACGGGAATCTACCCCAAAAACCAAGAGCACACTTTACACACTGTATGTTAGCCAATTTGACAATAAATTATATTTAAAAAACTTAAAAAAGAAGTGGTCAAGCTTAGCTTTTTCTATGGAAAACCTTGTAGCTATCATGGCCACCTTCTATTTAGCCCTTTTGGTTCCCTCCATGAGCTGGACGTCACAACAACTAACACGGGAACCTGTGATTAGGTCCAAGAATGTAGCCCGGCTCCGGCACCAAAGCGATGTTTTATTGCAGGCGGATTGCGAACGGATGTCAGGGAGGGACATCCAGTCAGCTGGTGTCTGAAGAGCTGAAGGATCCTGAGCCAGAGCATGCTGTGGTGTCACCTGAGGCCTTACTGGACAGCTGCAGTGGGCCTGGCAGCCTGCCGCAGGAGGGGTGAGAGGGGAGGTGTGGATGGGTGGGATGAGGGCCTCTGGCATGTTATTGGGGGACAGAGAACCCCAATATCACGGATCCCTGCAGGGAGCTGTTGCAGCCTTGCAATCCCCCTTTGTTTGCTCCCAAGAGATGGACATCTGCCTTTTCCTCTTAACCTAATAGCAATCCCAGTAAGGTGGCCCTCTTCACCGAAAGCCCCCAAACCTATCCTCCTTGTTCTTTTTTCCTTCTGATGTTTAACTAATCTCTTCATCCTCAAGTCTTTTTGCCCCATGGCCCCCTTTCTCAGAATTCACTTTCATGTCTTTATTTTATTTTTTTTTGTATCTTTAAATAGAAAGAAATCACTTGGCAGAAAACGGGCTTCTTGTGGGCAGCTGATGGCGTTCAGCTAACATTCTTCCCCTGTCTCTGTTTCTGCGGTAAAGACTGAGCAGCCTGTTGCTTCTTGTTTCTTTTCACCTCCCCTGCTTGTGATCCTAATTTCATAAGCCCTTAAAACTAAAAACTATGATTTGTGGTTCTCTCCATTTGAGGTTTTGGCCACGTGGTTACATACGATGTGGAGTAGCCTTCCTTTATAACTGCATGTATTTTCTTTTTTGCAGCTGCATTATTATTGTGGATTCAGACAGCGAGGAAGAAGTTGAGCATTGTAAGTAGAGTCCACTCGAAGCAGTAATTTCCGTTTCAGGTACAACTTAGCCATGCCTTTGTGGAGATGACTAAACTGTGATTTGGGACATTTGCTGTGAGCTGGTCCTGGGCTCGTTCCCCCCCACCCCCACCCCCCAGGGCTCGCTCCCGATGGGTCAAATGAAGATTATTTTCCTGCTGTTAGGAGCAGGGATAGTTCTCTCTGCTGATTTTCCAGTTTGCTTCCTTGACCTTTCTCCTGTAGGCATCCTTACTTTTATTTCCTCTCTATCTCCCATGAGGGGATGTAAGAGTCTCCCATCCATTTTAACCAGCCCTAACTCCTGGACTTTGGTTCTAGGAAGTTAGAGACTTGGAATAGCCAAATTTTCATCATGCTTCAGAGGCGTCCTGACACATTCTTTCTTTCTCTGATTTAGTTGTGACCAAAAAGAAGCAGAAAGAGAACATTAGGTGAGTAGGAAAAGGAGCAAAATTTAACGTTTTCTGAGGAATGATGTTGTGGGTAAGAAGATTTAAGAATAAACTTCACATGTCCTCTCTGAACACTGTGTTCAGGGTCACAGTGGATGTCTGATCTCACCACCAGGTCGAAAATCTTAGGTTCTTTATGTCAGACCCATCATCTGATTGGTCACTTTCCAATGTCTATGTGATCTGTCTCCTAACTTCCAGTCACTGCTACACAGGCCCTTACCCGGTGAAGGGGTGTTGCCCAGGTGCCAGACTATAGGAGGTGCTAAAAAAAAAATTCCTGGAATAAATCCAAAATAGGATGCTTAGATAACTGAGGTTTCCACATTGACCCCTTGACTTACTGTAGTGGGTTTATTGAAGTCTGATTTACATACAGCAGAAATCACACCTTTAGGGTGCACAGTGTGATGAAATTTGATAACGTGTAGGGTAGTATACACATTACCACGATCAGAGGCCCAAGATGTTGTTGTCACTGTCATTTACATTTTATGTACTTTATTCTTTGATTAGTAAACTTTTGTGATTTTACAATATTTTTATTTATTTTCTTGAGAGTGAGTGAGTTCGAGTTTGGGGAGAGGGTTAGAGGGAGAGAGAGAATCTTAAGCAGGCTCCGTGCTAGGCATGGAGCCCCATGCAGGGCTTGATCTCAAGACCCTGGGATCATGACCTGAGCCAAAATCAAGAGTTGGATGCTTATCCAACTGAGCCACCCAGGTGCCCCCAAGAAATCCAGAAAAGACTTTTAAGGAGGGAATGAATGGGATGGCAAAGGCCCCTCAACCTGGCAGCTTAAAAGCAGTGACCATGGCGGAAATGGATTGGCAGGTTTGTGACAGGTGCAGGCAGATCATCTGACAGGTGTTTTGAGTACTTTTCTCACCCTAAAGCTATAGAAGACTTCTCATATGCTGTTTGGAAAGTACAGAAAGGTGGTGAATTTCAATCTTTTGGAACCTCTGACTCAAACACCGGAGGCAGCTGAGAATGAGGGCCCGCACAGGGGTGCTCGCCATACCTGGATGGCACAGGGGTTCTGCTGAGTTTGGCTCCCACCAGCCTGCTTCACTCTGTCCTTGACAGATGCCTCTTTTTGTGTTTTTTCAGAAAATTCTTTTGCATTTATTTATTTTTGAGAGAGAGTGTGAACAGGGGAGGGACACAGAGAGAGAGACACACAGAATCTGAAGCAGGCTCCAGGCTCTGAGCTAGCTGTCACCACAGAGCCTGACGTGGGGCTCGAACCCATGAACCAAGAGATCATGACCTGAGCTGAAGTTGGACACTTAACCGACTGAGCCACCCAGGCACCCCTAGATGCCTCCTTTTGAAAGAATGTTCCAAACAAGGGGAACAACAGAATTACTGCAGCAAACAAAGCAAGAAAACATTTCCAAGTGATCCCATGCATCGTAGAGGAGTTAGAAAAGGCTGTGGGAAGAAGACTGAGGCACTTTAACATTTCTTTTGTGTTTCCCTGTCTCCTCACTCAGCTACGTGGTGATCGACTCAGACTCTGAGGACGAGTACGTCCGTGATAACGTCCGAGCTCACGTATGTGGAATGAGCCGCAAAGGCAAGTACGCCAGTGACAGAGAAGGAGCTGAGCTTTGCAGCTCTCACGGTGTAGTGTTTTCAGGATGCGTGTCAGCAGCCGTTCTGTTCTGAATCACTTGGTAGTAGATGCTTCCATTTCTTCCCTGTGTGTGCTGGGTGTGGCCACGGCCCTCTCCCTGGTGGATTTCCAAACGCAGCCGCAACTGTTCTCTCTGCTTCAGAACTTGGGCCCCCCCCCGCCCCGTAGAGTTCTTGGCCCGTCAAGCATCAGGGAAGTGGGGGACAGGAAGTCAGGGACTGACACTAGGGAGGTGTGAAGGCTGCTCTGCTCCTCCACCTTCCGCTCTTTTCCTCTTCCTTTGTATGTGGGAATGACAGAGAGGGGGAATGAAGAGTGAGGGGCACGGGCTCATTCTTTCCAGCCTGATGGAGACTTAGGTGGGTGATGGTCCTGAGTCCGCCCACGGAGACTTCTCAGGGAGGAACCTATGCTTTCTCCAGCTAGCTGTTCATCTTTCTGTTTTCTAGAGATTTCTGATTTTCTTGGAACCAGTTGCCCATGACAGATCTTTGCTCCTTTGGATTCAGAGGCCTATTTATTTGTTTATTATTGTTTAAATGTTTGTTTATTTTGAGAGAGAGACTGAGAGCAGGGGAGGGGCAGAGAGAGGAGAGAGAATTGCAAACAGTCTCCATGCTGCCAGCGCAGAGCCTGACACAAGCTCGAACTCAACAACTGTGAGATCATGCCCTGACCCAAAAGCAAGAGTCCGACGCTTAACTGACTGAGGCACCCAGGCACCTCTGGAGGCCCATTTAACCTTGGAGCTACACTCGCAGTTCGGAACCTGTTCCATGGGTGGGAAATGTAGGAAGGCCAGGAGCTTCTTAAGCATCAGGAACGGTACTGGATCGATCTTTGCTTACTGCGAGGTAGAGGGCATGATGCATAGGCCTGTCCTTAAAGTACTGGCTCTTATCTTTGGTAACCGCCCCAGAGCTACCATTGGCCCAAGTTCCCTGGCTAACGTGGGAATGTCAGAGCAGGGAGAGGGGAGGTGGCTTGGGACCTACTCTCCTGCTGTTTCACTACGTGTCTCCTCTGATTTATTTTTCCCCGTCCTCTCTAGCTCTGACTGGGATGGGGGTCCAGGGGCAGCAGAGTAGGGGCTGTGATGTGACAAGCCAGTGTCAAGGGCCAAAGGGAACCCCAGGGGGAGTAGCTTTAGAGGTAGGGCATGAGTGACCGAGCCAGAAACCAGTTCATCACCACAGGCTTGCTGATCCGTTTAGTCCGAAGAGCCCTGGTTTTTTGAGGGTGACTGTTGAACTAAGGCTCCTCTTACTTTTAGGACTGGCGGACACTTCACCGTGGGCATTCATTCCAGTAATGGAGAGATGAGCAGGGCCCCACTGGGACTGTCTTTGTGCGGCTCTTCTCCACATGCCCTTTCTTCTATTACTGTAATGAACTTAGGTAATTTTACAGAAGAAGGAGCTTGACCACATACTTCTAAGATCACTTCTAACCTTTGTCAGTGTACAGTCATCTTTTTTCTTAAATTGTCAGCAGTGTGTCCCTACTCCCTTTGTTGGTTTTTTTTTGTTTTGTTTTGTTTTTTCTTACTTTCAAGTGCAGTTGGGAAATCTTTAAAATTTCTAAGAAGGATGACTTTTTACCACAGCAACACCTACTCCTTTCTCTTTCTTTATTGCATATCTGAAGTTCTTTGGTAATTAAGTAATAGAGGAGACTCTCAAAATATGTGATCCCAAATCTGCAATTGTAGGATACAAAGCTTTTGCACCATGAATATATTTTCGCATCTTGTCTGTATTGTGGTTTATATGTATTTTTTTTTTACATCTGGAATCCTAGAAACTTGGAAGTTCGGCTCTGAACAGACTCCAGAGAGCGTGTGGTGTTAGACATGCCATGCCTCATTTCCAGATGAAGGGACCATCGGGGAGGGTGGTGACATTCCAGATGTTCCCAAGCTCTCCCAGTGCTGTTATCAGAACTGAATCCTTCACGCCTAGCTCAGTGGCTCAGAGAGCATTTGCTTGTATGGACTAGTTAGAACGTTAAATTTTGTCTAACGATGGGAGCAAATATTAGTACCATCTACTATCAGCGTAATTGCATGAAGTACAGAAAGCAAAAGTGTAGAGAGGATGTAATCTCAAGGACAGTGCTTAAAATTACAGAACTCGAACTTGATCGGGAAAAAGCCCACTTTATTCTGATTTCTCTTGTTTTCTGTAGAGCTGTGACAGCACACCAGTCTGCAGAGCTGTGCTTGGGAACATCAAGCACCTGCAGTGTGCTACGTAGTGTGATTTTGAAAATTGCCACTGGACTTGGGTTGCTATTTTATCTGTCCCTGCTTTCAGTCAAGTAAAAAAGTGGTAGAAGGAAAACAATCTCAAATAATGGATTCTTTCTTTAAATTTTTTAAAATTTAAGTGTATTTATTTTGGGCAGAGAGAGTGAGTGGGAATGAGGCAGAGAGAAGGAGAGAGAATCGCAGGCAGGCTCCATGCTGCCAGCGCAGAGCTTGACATGGGCCTTGAACCCATGAACCCTGAGATCATGACCTGAGCCGAAATGAAGAGTCGGATGCTTAGCCGACTGAGCCACCCAGGTGCCTCTAAAATAACCGATGCTTAACAGTGGGTCATAATGTCCTGGCTTCCAGCTTGTTAAATTTGCACTCGGTAATCTGAAGTGGAGTGTGAAAGGGGGGTGCAGAGGGAATGTATTTCCATGTGATTGTGTCTCTTGAATTTCAGATGAGGTTCTGTGTACCACCAAGAAGCCTGCCGTCAGTGAGCCTCCAATAGTTATTTCTGATGATGAGAGTGATTTTGAGGGCCCTCTGGTGATAATAGATGACAATGACCTGTGCCGTCAGGACCAAAGCTCCTCCAATGACAGAAAGATAGAGGTCTTCGATGCCGCCCAGCTCAATTCATCTGCTGCTGTTGGTGAGCTGGACAGTGGGGAAAATCTCTGCCCACTGCCAGGTGTTGCTGAGACTCAGGTGGAGATTACAGATAACAAGCCAACACCTGTGGTGAAACGACCAAGGAAAATGAAGAATAAAATACAAAAACTATGTGCGGTGCCCGGTAAGCCAGTCGAATCAAGTAGGCCGGTCCCACTGAACAAGCCCAGCTCCCACCCGCCTCCCCACAGTGTGCCACCCATTCCTGCCATGGCCTTTTCCCTGGATATGTCTGTCTTGTGTCAGGTGCCTGTCTTGCCTGCCAACCTTAGGTCATCTCAGCAGGTCCCTAGCAACCAGGGGAGATAGCTAGCCCAGTGAAAAGGATCTTTCTGGAAATGGGGGAGGAATGCCCACGTCATAGTATTCTACCATTCCCTCTAGCTGGCACACTTTCTCTTTGTGCTTTACGGCCTGAGGATAATTGCGTTCTTCTTGGGACCCAGCCCAGTGGTCGGTTCCTGTAGGGAGCTGTCGGTCTGAGATGCTCCTCCCTCCTGGATTCCCGAAGTTCTTAGACTCCCGTCTCTCCTAGAGCACTTACCTAGTTGTCTTTTGTTGTTGTTGTTTTGAGAGAGAGGGCACAGGTGAGTGGGGGGTGGGGTGCAGAGAGAGAGAAACAGGACTCCCCCAAAACTGGGCACGAGCACACCCGATGTGGGGCTTTAACTCACAAATCATGAGATCATGACCTGAGCCCAACTTCGATGCTTAACCGACTGAGCCACCCAGGTTCCCTGCCTCCAGCTGTTTTACAGTATGTTTCTGAATCCCCCCAGTAGATGGTGAGCCTCTTGATGGGAAGATCCCAACTCATTTTTAAGTCTCTCCCAGGGTCTAGCCTGGTATTTGGCACATAATAGATGTTTAGTACTTTTGTTTTTAATCAAATAATTGACACTCTGATGTGGAAGTCTCTGGTAGAGCAGTTAACAGAATATGGGTGCTAAAAATCTGTCCAAAGATGGAAAGGTTTGGCTTGCATATCAAGTGTCAGGGCTGCCTACGATCTGATCTTGCCCTTGGTGCAAGTGTGCACAGCATCACTTACACTGCACATGCCTCAGTTGCCCACACAATCTGACCTGTAAAGGCATGGTCACGTAGCCACCTTATAGTCCCTGGTACCTATGACAGAACCCTACTCGGCCTATTCTGCTGGCTGCTCTGTGATTCCCATAGGTAAAAATCTGTCGCGCTGACTGATGGACAGCACACAGGCTTTAGACTGACCAGTTTCGTTTCTAGATGGCACTCTGGGTGTGGCTGTGGGGCCTTCTCTTGGGTTTACCTTTCTGCCAGTTACTTGCTGGGACCGATTTTCAGGGTGCAAATGAACTATTCTCTTTGTTGCTGTTACAGCACCAAAAAGACGTGGACCTTCAAAGAGGTTTGCTTCTCAGAGTAAGCCCAATGAAGCAAAATGTGACATAAGCCATACTGGGTACGTACTGTCCGTGTCGCACTGAACGAGGATAGACTGTATAATCGTCATGTGTTAAGCAGTCCGCTGGGCATGTGGGAGGGTCCTCAAGGGGATGAAGGAGTCTGGTGGGGGAAGGAGACAGGCTGTCCTTCCTTGAATCGGGAGAGCATAAGCAGGGGAAGGAGGAAAGCAGGAGCACCCTGCTGCTTCACACCGCCCTTTGCCCCCACATCAGCTCTGGCCTCTTGAGGTTCCCTTTGTCCTTAAACTCTGATCAAAAAATGATGTGTGACCATCCAAGAGACCTTTTTTTTCAGGGTAAAGGCTGCCTTGTGGCCACCAGTTTGCACTAAACCAAAGCAAATGCAGTAGAGATGGTGAGAAGGCAGAACGGACATGTTGTTCCAATCCACTGGAATTGGAGTGCGGCTGCCTTCCAGGTTTTTCTAGGGCTTGGGATGTACCCAGGTGCTCCCATTACTTATCTGTATTCTTGCTGATTTTTAAGGTGTCAACATCAGGGTGAAACTGCTTGTAGTTTTCTCTTTTTATGAAGCTATTTGTAATTGAGCCTGAAATCAACAGGTCATTTGAACCAAGGGCATGTTAATACTTGAAGCAAAAAGCTAACAGCTTGTTTTATTCAGACTCCTGCAACTTCTCAACTTTTCCCTTAAAAAAATAGAATGTCGTAAGTCCAATTTTCTTCATTTTTACTTGCTTTCAGGAGTAATATATACTTACCTCTGAATTCTCTTACAAGACCAGGGATATGTTTGAAGCCTGTGTTTATTTTTTTAAACTGTATTTTGGGCCAGTAAATGCATCTAGTTTTTAAGTTTTTTTTAACATTTCTTTATTTTTGAGAGAGAGGGGGAGAGGGAGAGAGAGACAGAACAGAGGTCAGGGAGGGCCAGAGAGAGAGGGAGACATGGAATCCAAAGCAGGCTCCAGGCTCTGAGCTGTCAGCACAGAGCCCGATGCGGGGCTCAAACCCACAAACTGTGAGATCATGGCCTGAGCCGAAGTCAGATGCTTAACCGACTGAGCCACCCAGACGCCCCACCAATAAATGTATCTTAAGGGGAGAAGAAGAATGATGTGTCAGGCATTGGGGCAACAGAGCACCTTGGACCTGAATGGAGACGCTCTCTTTATTTCTGCGCTTCTTGCTAGGTGAGGCAGCTAATGGAGTTTGACACGTTCCTTTAGGTGGATCCCTGTTCAGCAGAGGTTTTTTTTTTTTTGATACATATTTCAGCTGCTTTGCCTATAGGGACACGTGCCTTGGATGGCTCCCAGGTTGCTTTGCTGTGGCATGACAGAAGGCGGCATGTAAGCTGCCCCTTTGTGTCCGTGTCCAAAGGAGGCCAGTCTGTTTGGACTCCTCACGGTTGCCTTGGTGCTTCCTGTTTCAGTCTGGAGGCTTCCTGTTGTGCTTCGCCTTTGTTCCTGTGTAGCTAGCTGGTCAGGGTGTCTGATGTACCCATTTGGGGTCTCGCTGGTTTCTCTGATGTGGAGATGTTCCACCTGCAGCAAAGTGGCACAGGCATCGAGGGGAAGGTATGCTAAAGCCACAAGGCCCGCTTGACGTGAGCGCTGATGCACACGGGGGCCACGTTCTCTGACAAGGCCTGCAGGTGCTTTAGGGTTTCATCTGCCTTTTCAGGTGCAAACTTGATTTCAGAACTAAGTCATCAGAGGCAGAATTGTTAGTCACCAGTGGCAGGCTTTGGAGTGAAGAGTCTTACTTTTAGCTGCCTTTGACTCATTGGGTACTTATTTCCTCTCCGCGCCCCAGCCACCTCACTGTGACAGAAGGGGTTAATGATCGTGCTGCCAAAATCAGTCTCAGGAGTTCTGTTGAGTCGGAAGCTCATTTAACCTGTGTCTGCTCCGGTTTTACGTTTCCAGCTCTGTGGGCTCATCTCTGGTCTTAGGGATTGTTGTTGGCCAAGAGGAAAATGCCTCAGTTTAAATAGCTGCTCCAAGTGTGAGTCCTTCCTGTGATGAGCACTATTCTTTGTGCATTTGAATTAGGCCTCAAAAGATGGCGTTGCAATACTGGTCTTATGGGAACACTATGAGATCTGGGTCAGAAGATTCAGTGTCTGGGAGCTTTGGGCAGGTCGCCTTCACCTCTGACCTTCAGTTTCCTCATCTGCCAAGTGGAGATCAGAAGAAGAGCGATAGCTTCTTTGGGGGGTAGTTGTGAGGATCAAATAAGGTCATGCAAAAATGAAGTTCTCCGCAAATGGTAAAGCGTACCTCAGGAGAGGGAGAGACGTGCTCGTTCTAGCGGTCATGGACACGTAGGCTGTGCTGAGGCATGAGTGAACTGTGGGAAATCACGGTTCCTGTGCAGAGAACATTTAACTTGCGCACTTTGGCCAGGGTGGAAATGGTAGCTGGAACACAGAGGTTGGGACCGGATTGACCTGGACCTTGAATGCTAGGTCCAATAGTCAGTGAAAAGCCAGGGAGGGAGATAATTGGAACATGGCCTAGAAAAATGAACCTGAAATATGTGTGTGGTTGCATTAGAAGGAAAAGAGCCTGGAGGTTAGGCGCACAGAGGAATGCTGTAGTGACAAGGCATCAAGGGGAAGCGAGGAACTTGAACTACGCTCGTGACCGTGGGGTGGAAAGGAGGGCTGGATGGAAGAGATGATGTGAAGGAGATAGCAGTCTTTGTGCCTATTGAATATGGGGCCGGGGAGGAGATGAAATTTACAATGTCTCTGAGGTCTTCAGCCTGGCATGACAGAAGTCAGACAGTCAAGCACCTTGAGCAGGAGACGTGCTCCTGTTAATCCATTGGAAATCTGCATGGGGCAATTGTAAACTCGGAACTGGATCCTACGTGAGAGCTTGAGACTGCAGATGTAGATGTGGGGTCATTCCTGTGGCAGTTGTAACCACAGGCTTCACGTCTCTGAGGATGCAGGCAGTGAGAAGGAAAAAGCCACGAATGAAACTCTGGGAAATGCTCTCCTGTAAAGTAGCTGGAAGGAAGAGGGACCTACAGGTGTTCCGAGTCTCTCTGGATATGAACTGTACGTGTGCATTTCTTCTCTTTACTTCTTCAAACTCAGTTGAATTTACCTTTGCAGGGATTCTGTGTGCAAAATACCTGGATGTTTCTTGTATGACATGGAAAAGGCAAAGGAGTATTCTGGAAGGAAGTTCAAGAAAAATAAGGACAGCCTGGTTCAGGAAATGTACAGTCTGTTTAACAGATCTGTCTTTGATCAAAAGGTACAGTTGGTGAATAGTCACTTAATGAACACCTGTCATATGCCTAGCGCTCTCGGGGGCTGTGAGGTGTGTGGATGTCCTAGCTGTATATTTCCTGCTCTTGAGAGGTGTCAGTTTAGATGGGGGGATGATACAGGCACACGTGAAAGAAACAGACAATGTTTGTGGGTAATAATATATGGTACAGACTTGTTACCAGCACAGGATATTGGCAGAGGCAGACAAATCACTGAGCACCTCAGTGGTCAGGAAGTAAGATTGGCCGGTGGGGGAAGGGGTGGAAATTGAAGGATGTGGGGAGAGTGACGGTGATGGGGTAGGAGGGCCTGTGTTGGGGCTTGACTATCTGAAAGAGAGGGTTTATACTGAGGAATAATGGGAAGGAGCTATGTGACCTTGGGCAAGTTACCTATCCCCCTTTGCCTCGGTTTTCTCATCTGCAAAATGGGAATGATAATAGTACCTACTACTTCCTAGAATTAGGGTTGGGCCTACGAAGGTAATACACCTGGAGTACGTAGAACAGGGCCTCCAACGTAGTAAGCGATTCACGTTGGCCATTACTTGTTTTTGGTGGCATAGCGCTAGATGACGGAGGGCCTTCGGAATCAGGTTGAGGGGGGCTGAAATTGAAATTAGGCACTACCTGGGATGGGATAAGATGCGAAGTGTCTGCTGAGGGGACTAACCTGTCTGTAGCGTGGGGCCTGGACTGCATTGGAGAGAATCCGGAGGCAGAGAGCTTCGGTGGTCCTTAGGTTTCTCAGACTCTTATTATCGCTGCTGATGAAACTTCCTGCTGGGAGAGTTCTCAGATCTTTCTCAGGCTCCTCAGCCTTTGGGTAAGTCGCTCCCGATGACTAGGGTGTTATATCACGGGACCGAGTAGACCAAGGCGCATGTACTGTCTCCTCTCACCGCTCTTAGTACGCACAGGGTTCCATTCCTACCTCAGCGGGTTTGCACTTCTCTCCTTGGCCACTCCTGACGCCTGTTCCTGTGCAGGGTGGTGCCAAGCTTGCATCTGCACGTGCTCAGCGGTCTTCCTTGGGTCCTGATGGCCTGTCCACTGTTCTCACCTGGGCTGCAGGCTGGCTTTGATTCTCCCCAGACGTGTAGGCTTGCAAAACTCCCGAGTCAATGTCCTTCGGTCTGCCCACAGCGGCTCTCTGACTCTCTTCACCTTTTGTTCTCAGCTGCCAGAGAAGATTGACATTGGCTGGAATAAGAAGATGCTGAAAACTGCTGGCTTGTGCACCACCGGTGAGACCCAGTCCCCAAAGAAAGAGCGTTATGCGACGATCCAGATTTCCGTAAAAGTCTGCGACTCTGCAGGTAATGGCAGCGTTCTGCCGCGCTCTTTTCCTTTGGATGCAGGTCTGTGAAGTCACTTATAAGTGCTGGTGTTTTCTGGCAGCCCATGTCACAGCTCCCCCTGCCATTCCTGGGTAGCTAGGCCTACTGTGCATTGCTCAGAGGATGTTATCGGAGGTCTCCTCATCCCTGGGAACGTGACTTGGCCATCTTCCCATTAGGGTAACTTTCTCGCTGCAGCCGGCTGCCTGCTGAGACTCCTGGTCTCCCGTTGCTAGCCAGTTCCCGGATTTTTGTAGTGACCCTCTTGTCATCATTCTTTTCTAGGCCATTGCAGCCGGCCCTCCACTCTGCTTGGCCAGGCTTATCTCTCAGCCTGCCGCCTCTAGCCTGCCCTGTGCTTCAGCAAAGCTGCCCCCACACGGCCTCTCGGCACCACGCACCTCCCCGGCCCTGTCCTTGGCTCACATTCCTCACGGCACCTAGAGCGGCCTTGCAAAGTTGCAAAGCTAGTTGTTTGTCAGGGGACCCCACTCAGATCCTGTTTTGTCCATGGAGTTTCTCCTGACCAAATCCCAAGGCCATAACCGCTGCTCCCCACCCCGTCCACGTAACGTGACCCAGGTCTTGGCTGGGCGTATTTGGAGCAGCAGCAGCGTCCCCCACCCCCAAAAGATGAGCAGGCTGGAGCAGCCCTGAAAGTACTTGTCTCTGACATCAACAAAATCAGTTAAGTAGGGGAGAAACGCCTCTTTCAGGATCCCGGAAAGCCAGCGCTCATGGCTGCCCGCACACACTTGTAGAGGACAGCTTTGCGGGCGGTGGGCCGGAGAGTCTAGCGGTGGCTAGGGGGCAGGCCTCCCGGAATGGTGTGAGCGCTCATGTTTTCTTTGCATCCCTTTTCCAAGACCGCCTCCGAGATACTTTGATCCATGAAATATGCCACGCGGCCTCCTGGCTGATCAATGGTGTCTCTGATTCTCATGGTGACTTGTGGAAGTTTTATGCCAAAAAATGTAACCTGGTGCACCCAGAGCTGCCCCTGGTCACCCGTTGCCACAACTACAAGATCAACTACAAGATTCATTACGAATGCAGTCAGTGTAAAGCCAGGTGAGATCCTTTGCCTCTCAGACTTTCCTCTGTTCCGTTTCTGCTACGGCCTCTGTGATTTTGTTAGTAAGTGCGTAGCCAGCTGGCTTTGACGAGTGAACCTTCTCTACTCCTTTCTGTGTCTTCCACCTCTGTTTTCTCCTATTTTGAGCTGACCTCTGACTGATGCTGTGGCTTGAGTGGGGCACTCTCTGAGGAGCTGTGCAAAAAGTCTTCCTTGGGGCCCCATGCCGGCAGCTCAGAGGAGACACTGAGGTACAGTGACTGATCCCCTTACTGTGTGGTGTCTTTTTTCCTCCTCAGAGTCGGCCGCTACACCAAGTCATTGAACCCTGACCGCAGTATCTGTCCCAGGTGCAAGGGGACCCTGGTCATGGTGCCACTAACTCGTAAGGATGGGACCCCCATTGTGCCCCATGTGAGACCATTTGCCAAATATGTGAAGGAGAATTATAGATTGGTTAGGAAATCCGCAGAAGGGCTGACCCATGGTGATGTGATGAGACAGCTGAGCAAGGGTTTTGCCCTCAAGCGCAAGCTAAATCCTTAAGGTTATGAGAGTGCACTTGGGCGGGCCGAGTTCTCCACTGATAAGAAGTTTGAGAAAACTTTAGTTTCTGCAATGACTACTGGGATTTAAGTGCGTTTTTATAGCTTCATACCATTAGCAATGACCGTTCTTAACTAAGGATTCTGTTGCTCACCATTCTGTGCCCTTGACAGTGCTCAGAAGCCCTTTGGGTCCGCCTTGGGTGTTGCTTACACCCTGTAATTTTAAGACGTAGAACAAAATATCATAAGAGAAACACAGTTTTAAGATAAAGACCTAGAACAAGATAACAGTAAGACATAAGATTAAGATTTTTAAGATTTTTAAGTTTTAGGATTAAGACATAGAATAAGATACAGTGAGAGAAGCGTCATTTTAAGACCTAGAACAAAATGCAATGGGAGAAATGCATGTTCGAGAGTGGCAGGTTGAGAGGAGGACAATGGCGCTGGGAAGTGAGCCAGGTTCAAAGGCGGCCCTCCAAACACCCCGGCTGCTGGCACGTGGGACCTGTTAGACCTACTTAGAAACAGGAGACAAATGTGTTTCATGAATTCAGCTGTTGTTGATGTGCAATAAAGCTACGTAAGCCAGTGTAACTGTTTATCAGATAAAATAAATGTTTTCTGCAGTTCACTTGTTAACCGAGTCTGTTTGTTGACAGCCTGTGCCTGTAGCACAGAACAAAGCTTCAGGTCTTTTGTCCAAGACCCTGGACATCTGAAGCGCTCCAGAATGTGTCTGCAAGAGCACTCTTTGTTCTGGGTTTTCTCTATGGCTTTTGTGACTGCCCATAGCACGTCCACAGCCTCCCCACTTCAGGGAGGCATCCAGGGTATAGACTGGGGCCCAGGTTGCATTCATGTCCTGTTGCTGCCGTGGCAAATGACCCCAAGCTTAGTGAGTTCTGACAACAGAAATGTATTCTCTTAACGGCTCTGGAGGTCAGAAATCGTGCTTGGTGTGCTCGGGCAGCTCAGTTGGTTGAGCGTCCAACGTGGGCTCAGGTCATGATCTCATGGCTCAGGAGTTTGAGCTCCATGTTGGGCTCTGTGCTGACAGCTCAGAGCCTGGAGCCTGCCTCAGATTCTGTGTCTTCCTCTCTCTCTCTCTCTGCGCCCCTCCTCCATGCTCTCTCTCTGTCTCTCTCAAAAATAAATAAACATTTAAAAAAACCTGGTGCCAAGGTCACTGGAACGATACCCAGATGTGGGCAGGGCTGGGTTTCTCTCTACAGGTGCTGGGGTTTGGGGATCCATTTCCTCATCTTTTCCAACATCTAGAGGGCACTTACTTTCTCTGGTTGGCCCCCCACCCTTCTTCTATCCTCCAAGCCGACAACATTTCTCTCTCTCTCTCTCCCTCCTTCCCTACTTCCCTTCCTCCCTTTTTTTTCTTTTCATTTTGAAGGACCCTTGTGATGACATGGTGCCCACTTAGATAATCCAAGAGAATTTACTTATAAGTCCAGCTTATTAGCAACCTTTTTGCCATGTAAGGTAACATAAGTTCTGGGGATTTGAGGGTAGACACCGGGGGACCTGTCCCTCAGCTCCCCATAAACATCTTTACTGGTCTAGCATCACAGATATTTTTTATGGGCAGGATATATTCTACTGTCCTTTTCCTTCTATCCTTCCTTCATTTTGCAGATGCTTCGAGTCTTTTAGTGGCCACACATTGAAGGCTGACCGCACGTCTGAGAGATTGGATGTGTGTGCAGGATGGTACAGGCTTCCCTGGCTAAATCCGCAGGTCCCTCCCTGCCGATCCCACCTCCAGCCACGTCTGCAGTGTCAGCAAAGGCCCAGCTGACGTGCCAAAGTGGATCGTGGCATTTGGTGGCTTAATTAGGGGGAACTGATGATACCCTTCTGGGGCGCCCTGGTCATTTCCTCCACTCATGTCCACCTCCACTGTCCCCCACCTGTGCCTCCAGGTGGCTCGTGTGCAAATGACTGTCTGCAAGTCCTCCAACCTTGGTCCTTTTCGTCCAGGACCATGTCACTATGTGAGAAAGAGCCTGTATCACCTCTGCCCTGTATAATGGCTCCAGTCATCTGGCTGGACTCTGATACCATCACTTGATCCCAAGCCAACTTTGAGTCTTTATTTCTAACCCTTCTCTTACCCAAACCCTTAACTCTAGCCAGTTGGGACCACTTGTACTAGGAAGCACTGCGGTTTTGCTGCCATGTCCGAAGGCCCTTCCCCCAAATTATGCCTAAGTGGTGTTTGGCCGTCCAGTGAACTGTTAACCTGCACCCATGTGCCTGACTGCTTCCCTGTGAGTGATAGGAGTACCCAGGAGGGCAGGGAGGGGGCTCGATGTAGGCATTAACGCAAGAAACGTTGGTTGGCATAGATCTGGGACCAGGCAAGAACAGGAAACGCACACCCAGAGCCTACCTAGGTAGGGCTGGATATAAATGATGCACGGCCAACACACTCTGGTCCTGATCTCATTTATTGAAAAGTTTTAAGCAGAATTTTAGATCTAAAAAAATTAAACGAGCAAATACAGAGGCCTTGGGGAGCACAGCTGTGGTCGCTGCTGAGTTGGAGGCCTGAGTCAAGGCCCTATAAGGGACAGCTTCTGCTATGCTGCTGGCTTCCTGCTCCCTGAACATGGGGAAGACCAAGGTCTAGTTACTGAATAAGAAGGACAGTGGGGTCCTGGCAGCCAAGGCCATAAGGGCACCAGGGCGGCCACCTCTGAAGTGGCAGCAGGGCTTGGCGGCTAAGGAGCGGCAGCGGTGTAGCCCCCAGAGCCAGGGGGGTGCCTCCCTGGGAGACCAGGCGGTGAGGGGCCACCAGGGAATCCCTGGAGCATGCGTGGGGAGTGAGGTGAGGGAGAGAGGGAGGGAAGTGCCTGGAATGTGGGGGTGGTCAGGCTGTGTGGCGAAAGGAGAGCCCCTCCCCCTCATCCAGTCTCACAAGCCTGAGTAGGAGGCCTCTGTGGTCTCAGACCAGGACGAGTCCCGGCGGAAAGATGACAGCTGCCGCTGTTGCCCTCTCAGGTCGGGACAGCCCAGGCGTGTAAGTAACATCCACATACTCTCTCGGAATTTGACCCCCACGAAGGCATAGAGCAGTGGGTTGAGGCAGCAGTGCATGTAACCCAGGCCTGACGTGATCGACTTGGCCACGTCCACACGGCTCTCTCGGCCACAGCTGCGGGGCAAGGCCTCCAAGTCCATAAGGGTGTCCACCAGCACCACCAGGTGGTAGGGGGTCCAGCAGAGGGCGAAGGCCACCACCACCACCACGACTAGCCGCATGGCCCGCAGCCGCCGCTGGCCCCTAGAGACCAGCAGCACGGCCAGGATGCGGGCATAGCAGTAGGCCATGACCATCAAGGGCAGCAGGAAACCGGCCACCAACTGCAGCACCCGCAGAGCCGTGCGGCCCACCTGCGGGAAGTCGTACTGACACTGGGTGGCGTTGAGGCGCTCGTCGCGGCCGGCCGACAGGAAGATGAAGTCCGGGATGGCAAAGAACAGACAGAGCCCCCAGACAACCACACAAGTGAGGGTCACGCGGGCCCCAGGCCCCCGGCGATACAGCTGGGTGGCATGCACGATGCTCAGGTAGCGGTCAAAACTGATGCAGGCCAGCAGAAGGGCCCCTGCGTAGAAGTTGATGTTGAAGAGGGCACCCGCCACTTTGCAGAGGCCTGATCCGAAGACCCACTGGACAGCCGCGTCCACCGCCCAGAGGGGCAGGGTCAGCACCAGCAGCGCGTCGGCCACAGCCAGGTGGAGCAGGAAGGTGTCGGTGCTGCTCAGGGCCGCCCGCTGGCTCAGCAGCACGGCCGCCACCGCGCCGTTGCCCAGCAGCCCCAACACGAAGAGGAGGCCGTACAGGGCGGGCAGGAAGGTGCGGTCAAAGTTCAAGCTGAAGTCCTGGGGGCAAGGCGGGGAGGCACAGCAGGAGTCACTCTCGTTTTCTCCGTAGTCATAGGAAGAGCTGCAGTTTTCCAGTAAGAAGGCAAGCTCAGAGGCTTCGAACACCTGGCGCTCACTCATCTGTGGAGGGACGGAAGAAGGCATTTCGCATTTCGACTCGCTCTTCTGTCAGGCAGGCCCTGCTTCCTGCCTTTCCTCCAAGCCCTTGCCTAGTGGACTCTGTGCCCAGCCCAGGTGCTGGAGTGGCGACTTCCCAAGTCAAATGCGGCTTCTCTGTCGCCCGGTTGGCCATCCCCTTAGCCCGGGGGTTGTGGGCCAGAGGAAGGGCTTCCCACCCCTGTGCCAGGAGCCCTCCCTGGCCCCTCTCCTCGCCCTTCCTTCGTGGCTTGGCTGGCTCTTCTGTTTCCCTGCCACGCCTAGTTCTGCTACCTGCCTCCCCAGGCACCTCCTTGCAGTCCCCTCTCCGGGTCATTCACTGGCCCCCCACTTCCCTCCTTAGCCCTTGTCTAAGAGTCCCAACTTCCTGCCTCCCATGGAGCCCCTCCACAGATCACCGAAGTCCTACCCTCAGCCCTGTCACATGCTTTCTGTTCCTGTCCTTCCCTTCCTCTACAGGGATGCCACTTGCCACCCCCGGCCCCCTCCCCACCAAGCTCGGGTAGAAATATTCCAGATCCCATCACCCTGTGTGTTACCCCAGAGCTGCCAGCACTCTCGGTGCCAGTTCAGTCCCTCATGGAAGCATAAGTTCCAAGTCAGAGCTGAAGGGGGCCTTGCAGGCCAGCAGCGGTAAGCCTCTACCTCTCGCATTTTGCAGATGAGGCCCCGAAGCCAGACAGGGGAAGGGTCGCGCCTGTGGTCAAGGCTGTGGCAGAGGCGGGTTCCCAATTCCCCGTCCAGGGGCTCCTGCTATGACAAGCCCTGCGTCGACTACCTAGTCACCCAGCCCTCTGGTGGCCCTGGCTCATGGGCCAGGCCTGCCTTTCCGTTCCCTTAGTATCCCGGGCCCTCCTCTTCGAGCTCCCGCGCCAGCTGGCTGGACAGCAGCACTTACCTCAAGGACCACTGCCGGGCCGATGCCCTGCCTTGGGCGCTGCGTGCTGCCTGCCCCTCTGCTTTGGTGATTGTGGTCGGGAACTTGTGCTACACAGAGGAAGTGAGGGTTTCACATGATTGTCGGCGGCAGCCTCTTCCATGGGGTTGTCTATGCCAGAGCTCCCTAGAACTGAGGCCGCAGGAATGCCTGTTCTGGCCTGCTCCTCTGGGGCGGTGCTCCGGCGGAGCTGGGGGGAACTGGCCATAAGCCTGGGGCCTAGGGAAGGGCAGGTCCTTTGAGGGGGGGGTACCTAAAGGAGAAGCAGAGCATCTGGGAGGTGGAGGGCAGCCCTGCTGCCAGGGACAAGAACTTCTTCTGTGCTGGTGGAACCATGCTCACCTGTCCTGGCCTGGAATGGATCTTTGCATAATTGTACATTGCTACGATAAATGTCTGAAGTCTGTGAAAGAGATTAACCTTTTTAAAAACTAAAATATTTATTTAAAACATTTGTTTCTGAGAGAGAGAGAGAGAGAGAGAGAGAGAGAGAGAGAGAGAGAGAGAACCCTAGTGGGGGACGGGCAGAGAGAGAGAGGGGGGAACAGAGGATCTGAAGCAGGTTCTGCAATAACAGCAAAGAGCCCGATGTAGGGCTCGAACTCATGAGCCGTGAGATCGTGACCTGAGCCGAAGTTGGATGCTTCACTGACTGAGCCACCCAGGAGCCCCTATAAGTAAAACGTTTAAAAAATTTTTTAATGTTTATTTATTTTTGACAGAGAGAGACAGAGTATGAGCAGGGGAGGGGCAGAGAGCGAAGGAGACACAGAATCTGAGCAGGCTCCAGACTCCCAGCTGTCAGCGCGGAGCCCAACGTGGGGCTCAAACCCACGGACCGTGAGATCATAACCTGAGCCAAAGTCGGATGCTCAACCGATGGAGTCACCTAGGTGCCCCAAACTAAAATATTTTGAAGAAAGCCTTCACAGTACATCACGTCCTCCACTATTGCCCCTCCTGATACTCAACAGGTGATGAGGAAAGGGAACTACTAGTAATGAACTTGGTATGTGCTAGACAGTGCTTTAGGTGCTTTCTCTGACACTACCTCATTCAAACCACACAAATCTCTTGCGAGGTGGGGGTGGGAGGTGATCCCCATGGTTAATCCAGAAAGGTGAAAGGTCTTCAGCAGACATAGTAAGTGAGGGTGGCTGCTGGGATTGAACTCACGGCTGTCTGACTCTCTTTTGACTGCTCATCCCACTGCCTTCCATTTTTTTAAGTGGATAAACCACGTAAGTTATGATAAACTATAATATATTCATGCAGTTAAATTAAAAGCCTATGAACTCAGCTATATATTTTTACATGGCTGGAGTTAGAAAATCGAACGACCACGTGGTAGAAGACGCAAGTTACAGAACATCATGTGGAATTTGACACCACTTATGTAAATTCTAAAAACCACACACACAAAGCAAGACCATATTGTTTTGGATACAGCTATTTGTTCTAGAAGTTTAAAACAGGGACTGGAGGGGCACCTGGCTGTCTCAGTCAGTGGAGCGTGTGACTCTTGATCTTGGGGTCATAAGTTTAAGCCCCCTGTTGGGTGGAGAGATTACTTAAAATAAATAAAATCTTTTTTAAATGTTCATTTATTTACTTTTGAGAAAGAGACAGAGCACAAGCAGACAAGGGGCAGACAGAGAGAGAGGGAGACAGGGAATCCCAAGCAGGCCCCACGCTGCCAGCACAGAGCCCAGCGTGGGGCTCAAATCCATGAGTTGTGAGATCATGACCTGAGCCAAAACCAAGAGTCGGATGCTCCATTAACTGCACCACCCAGGCGCTCCCACCCCAAAATAAAGTCTTAACAAAAAGTAAAAATTAAAAAGAAAAACAAAATTAGGGATTGGAGACACTGCAAATTCACGAGAGCAGTTCTGAGAGGAAGGAGAAGAGGGCTGGGGAAGAGTATGTGGGCCCACTCACTTTCAAGGAAAAGGTGTAAACAGCATTTGTAGAGCAAATCAGGCCCTTTATGGCTGTGTGCTACAGAGGCTCTCTCCTCTCCCAGCCCTCGGCCCTCTGCCTTCTTCTCCCCTCCCCATTGCCCTGTTCTCCTTATCAGCAGCGAAGGGCAACCGCTGACTTTCCTCTACTACGTGGTCTCTTCTCTCCCTCTCTCCCACCCACAGGAGAAGGAGAGGCACAGAGACAGAGTTGGAAAGAGGCAGAACCAGTCCTTTGGGGTCTGGTTCTCCGTCAGAGTGTTTCAGCAGGGCCTCCAGGCTCAGGCCTGGGATTCGCTACAAACTTCTCAACCAGACACACACTGGTGAAGCAGCTGGCACCTTCTCCACCTTCTGTGCGCAGGAGATGCTCTAAACAGCTGGTCAAACTGCAGGGTCTGGGCCGGAGGAACTGAGGGCCTGCACAATGTCGCGAGCAGTGCAAGTGGTGGGGACTGGCTACTCCAGGAGCCTCTGCAGTTAGGATGGGTAGGAGTTGACCGGGTGAGGAGGAAAGGGAGCTGAGATGACGGTTTCTGGCCATTGGTCTGGAAGAGTTTCCATCCCTGGGCTTCTGCACGTCAGAGAAGTGAGGATAATAATAAAAAAAAATCTCTGTTCAATTTGGCATTTTTGATGTTTATTTATTTTGAGAGAGAGAGAGAGAGAGCACACAAACAGGGGAGGAACAGAGAGAGGGGGAGAGAGAGAGAATCCCAAGCAGGCTCTATGCTGTCAGCATGAAGCTCCACGTGAGGCTCGAACTCACGAACCGTGAAATCATGGCCTGAGCCAAAATCAAGAGTCAGACATTTAGCCACTGAGCTACCCAGGTGCCCCTTCTGTGTGTTCAATTTCAAGGAGGGTCTTGTATTCTGTAATTATGTCCTCTTCATCCCCTTTTGGTATTAAATGGATCTTTATGAAATGATGATGAATATAAGCTGATAGATTTGGAAGGATCTTGTGCCGGCCAAAGTGGACAATCGGTGTGTGGGGCCTCCAAAGAGAAGCTCGAGCGTCACTGGTCCGTGTGGACTGTCAAAGTCTAGGGGTCCCTGGTCCCCTCCCGTGCCCTAGTCCCCATTGGTCACATGGGGACATTTCTCCCCAGCTTCCGAGGCTACTGGAAAGGAGAAATGAGAGAAGGTCAGGCAGGAGGTTTGAAAAGGCACAGGGAGCTTTCCCGAGCTGGGCCATATCCTCATAGGCCAACCTGGGTTGTGGGGCCGACCACTGTCACTACTCCCACCTGGCCCAGATGTGGGGGGAAGAACAACTGAACTTGTCTGGCTCCAGCTCTGACCCCCCCGCCCCTAATTCGAGCTGTGTGACCTTGGAGAGATGACATTCCTGTCTGAGTCGGTGTCTTGGACAGGGTCGTTATAAGATGAACTGAGATAACGAAGGTTGAAAGCACGTAGTAGGTGGATGCAGAGTGAGAGGGATATTCGGTACAAGCATAGTGACTAGGGGACTATCCTGTCAGGTGAGCCCTGGGATAGAATGTGCCTGCCTTTTGGGGGCATGTAACCGTGGTCTTGGCCTCCAGAAAGGCTGCCCCTTGCCTAATCCTCTGGCTTCCATGCTGCGTAATCTCAGGCAAATTACTTCACTCCTCTGCCTCAGTTTCTTCATCTGAAGAGTAGGGAGAAATTTAGGACACACGGGATGAGGTTGCTATGTGGACTGTGGACAATACGTGTAGGTGCTGGGTTCGGGGTAGGTGCCCGGTGAGCAGCAGCTTCTTCCTCATTTTGGTTACTTTCTAGATCAGCCCTTCTGGGGCCTCAGAACGGCAGGTCTGTGGCGGCCCAGCTATCTTTCTTAGCTCAGATGCCTTGGAGGGGACTTTGTCGTGGTGCCGAGGCAGACCCTTGTCTGACCCTCTTCTCCGGGTCCCAAGCAGCCCCCAGACCAGGTCAGAAGCAGGCCTAGCCCTTGGGGAGACCCACCTAGCCAGGGCCCTGCCCTCAGAGATCTGGTACATGTGCCCCCCTGCTTCTGTCCTCCTGAGCAACCGGTTGGGGAAGCTTGAGGAGGAAGTTAGTCAGAGTGAAGCTGCTCCGGGCCCCACCTGTGGTCAAGGTGTGAAATGTGCACCTGTCTCTTCTCTGCCACCCATCCCCCTGTTTTTTTCTTTTTTTTCACACCTCTGAGCTGTGGTTTGGGGAGATGGGAGGCGAAGAAGTCTGAGCCCCAGGCCCAGTCCCTCACAGGAAGGAGGGCCTCTATACAGCTCTCTGTTGGGCTGACCAGGGAAGGGGGCCATTTCCTCCCCTTTCTTCTCAGCATCTGCTGCCTCAAAGCCTCTTTTGTAGATCCTCGGCGTGTCCCCTGGGGACCCTGTTCCAAAAGCCCCTGGCCGTCAGGGGAATAGGCCCAGGGAGGCCCGAGCCTCCTGTGGGGTTCAGCCAGTGGCCTAGGTTGTGAGAGGGCCTTCATTACACGAGATTAACCAGAATCCTAGCCCCAGGAAGGGGTCTGGGTCCGTCCCAGACAGTGCTGGGACTTTGGGATTCCTTCTGCTGACCCTTCTCCCCAGAGGAGAGAGCTTAAGTCATAATGAGACCCAGGCACGGGGGACCGCCCCGCTCTCTGCCCCTCTTCCTCAGCTGCTTTCTGCAGCTCTAAGCCCTACGGGGAGGCAAGGCCATTCTAAGTGCTGAGGCCACAGAGTAGAGACTGTAGACAGTCCAGGCCCCTGCGGGTGATTTTCCAAGTGGCAGGGCACTCATTCTTTTTGGGACCAGGGCAGGAGGACATCGCCACCATCTGCCAAGGCAATTCAGGTAGTGGGAACAGCAGGTGCCAAGGCAAGGACATAAGGAAGAGACTGTCAGGCCAGGGGCAGTCAGTCTGGCTGCAAAAGTAGTTACGTGTGAGAAAGGGGGTTAGAGGGGGCTGGAGAGTAGTAGTTCAGGACCCAAGCACAGTGATCTAAAAATAGCTTCCATTTTGCAAGCCTTTACTTTCATACACACGATCTCTTCAAAAATGTTTTAATGTTTGTTTTTGAAGGAAAGAGAGACAGAGTATGAACAGGGGAAGAGCAGAGAGAGAGAGGCACACAGAATCCGAAGCAGGCTCTAGACTCCAAGCTGTCAGCACAGAGCCTGACACGGGGCTCCAACCCAGGTGGAGATCGTGACCTGATCTTAACCAACGGAGTCACCCAGGCGCCCCTAAAAGCAGTTCTTCTAAGAGCCACACCTTACTCACCACACGGTCCCCACCAGGTGTCTTGTGTGAGGGCAGGTGGTTCTCCCAGTGGCGCTTGTGACCCCGAGTGAGCTTTGGGTAAAGCTCACCACATCCGATTCTTCGCGCCTTGCTCCTCCTCACTGACCAGGGAGAAGAAACACCAGAACCTCCAGGATGAGAGACCTGGGTGACCAGACTAAAATCTGCTAAGTCCATGATACCTTTTGCAACGGCCCCCAGGAGAGTCTGTGTTGCTCTCAGACGTCTCCATCCCATCTACAGACCAGCCCTGGAAGGCCTGGCTTAAAAAATTCCCCATGTGTGGGGTCGGCCTGCATCTGTTTCCATCCCGCCCTGTACCTGGGCCTCCACCTCAGCTCAGGACTGTCCACACTCTCCAGAGGGACAGGTGGCAACATTGCTAATGCACACACATCCAACTATGGAAGCTTGACCTTGGTAGATTCTTGAGTCCCGGTTGCTCCCACAGTGAACACTTGGGGGTACGTCCTTCTGCACTGGAGAGCTGGGCTACCCCTTGGAAGAAAGTCATCAGTAGGCTCAACGTCTGGTCATCGCATTCCCTTGGGTTGCCCCACGGAAGAAGGTCAAACAGGATAATAAGAACAGCATGCAGGGACCCCTGGGTAGCTCAGTGGTTTAAGCGTCCCACTTCGTGGGACGTTATGTTCTCATGTCTGTGAGTTTGAGCCCCACGTCAGGCTCTATGCGGACAGCTCAGAGACTGGATCCTGCCTCAGATTCTGTGTCTCCCTCTCTCTCTGCCCCTCTCCTGCTCACGCTGTCTCTCTCTCCTTCAAAAATAAACATTGGAAAAGAACCTGGGTGGCTCAGTTGCTTAAACCAAAATAAATAAACATTGGAACAGAACAGCTGACATTTATTGGTTACTTAACTATGTGCCGGGCACTATTCTAAGAGCTGTATTGGGATGAATTTCTCTGATGGCCATAACGATGTAGTAACTATGGCATTATTAGTCCTATCATCTCCACTTTACAGATGACAGAAACACAATGTTTAAGGAACATGCTCAAAGCCACACGGCCAGCAAGTGGCAGAGGACTCATGCTCTTACCCATTACACTATAATCTATAATACCTTTTCAGGTTAGAGGGACAGAGATTGAGGGTGGTGTTCAAAGAGGACTATTTGGCTTTATCTGTAATGTTTTACACAGAGACTGTATTCATGTATTAGCTGAATGATTAAAAAGCCATCCAGAAGATCCTCTCTTTCTCTCTCTCTGTTCCTCCCCAATTTGTGATCTCTCTTTCTCTCTCTCAAAATAAATAAATGAACTTAAAAAAAAGAGGAGGGGCGGGGCACCTGGGTGTCTCCGTCGGTTCAGCATCCGACTTCAGCTCAGGTCATGATCTCATGATTTGTGTGTTCAAGCCCCGCATCAGGCTCTGTGCTGACAGCTCAGAGCCTGGAGCCTACTTCGGATTCTGTGTCTCCCTCTTTCTCTGACCCTCCCCTGCTTGCGGTCTCTCTGTTTCTCAAAAATAAATAAATGTTAAACATTTTTTTAAGAAAGAGGAGGAGGCGCCTGGGTGGCTCAGTCGGTTACGAGTCTGACTCTTGATGATTTCAGCTCAGCTCATGATCTCATGGTTCCTGAGTACAAGCCCCGCATCGGGCTCTGAGCTGACAATGCAGAGCCCCCTTGGGATTCTCTCTTTCCCTCTTTCCCTGCCCCTCCCCCATTTGCATTCACTCACTCTCTCTCTCTCTTTCTCTCAAAATAAACAAATACACTTAAAAAAATTTCTTAAGCCATCCAAAAGGAAAATAAAAGTAAGTTAAAAAACGAGAACATTTGGTGGAATTTCAATATGGCCCGGAGATGAGATTTTTTAAAAAACCCTTATGTCCTTACTTTTTTGCTAATTTTGACAACATAAAAAACGTCTTTGTTTGTAGGAAAGACACATTGAGATATTCAAGGCTGGAGGGCTGTCACATCGGCAACTTACTTATGTATGACTTGGATAACAAATACACCAAGCAAGAGAAGATGCACCAAGAATAAAGCAAACGTGGCAACATGCAAATAATTGGTGATATGGGTGTAAGGGAGTCCATTGTACTATTCTTGCAACTTTTTCTGTACGCCGGATATTGTATCAAAATAAGTGTTACTGAAAGAACCTCTCTCACGCAGGACAGGTTTGGCATCACATGCTATTCCCAGGACCAGCCTAGAAGCCTTGTTCGAAGGAAGGGGTGGGGTGGGGCAAGGCTGTTTGTGAACAAAGGCTCCCTGGCTGTGGCCTCTGGCTTCATCCCCAGAAGCACCAACCCCTCCCACAGTTTGGTCCCTACTTCTTCTCCCAGCCACGCTCACTTTACTTCCGAATCCTGGGCTTCTTCCCTTTTCCCTCTAGCTACCTCCAACGCCTCAGCCTTGAGTTCCTCTCAACTTCCCTTGGGGCCTTTTGTGCCAGGAAGGAAAGAGCTATCTGCTCTCCAGGTGGAACGCATCGGCAGCCCGAGGGCTCCTTCTCCAAGCCACTCAGGGCCCCTCAAAGTATGTAGGCTTTGCCTGGAGCTCTCAGGGTGACCCCATCCTGGGTCAGACTGCTTGAAGAGAAAGGATCGCGGCGTGTGTCCTTCAGAGGGTGTCCCCAGAGGAAAGCCTAGAGTTCTTTTTTCTAAGTAGAAGTAGTCCTGCCAAACTGGGTGTGGGCGGCACCTGGGTCACTCAGTTGGTTAAGAGTCCGACTTTGGCTCAGGTTATGACCTTGCCGTTCGTGAGTTTGAGCTCCATATTGGGCTCTGTGCTGACAGCTCATAGCCTGGAGCCTGCTTTGGATTCCGTGTCTCTCTCTCTCTCTCTCTGCCCTTCCCTGCTCACGCTTTCTCCCCCTGTCTCAAAAATAAATAAATAAGCTTAAAACAAAAACCCCAAACTAGGTGAGGCCACTGCCAGGAAGGCTTCTCTCCCTGAGGAACAGGCAGTCTGGGCTGGAGCTCTTGGCTGCTGTTGGGCTCCCAGGAATAGGAAAAGCCGCACCCTAGAAACGATGGCACCCACCCCAAAGGTAATCCACCGAGCAAACACTGCTGACTCGTGTCCCTCCCTGGGTCCTCACCTTGGAATGTCCCCAGGTGTGCTTTATGCTGCCCTCCTGGGACCTTGCAAAAGGCCTCTTGGTGGTGGGCCTGATCCAGTCTGAACCCTACCTGCCTGGACTAAGCTTGGGACTTCTGGGAAATTCCTCAACTAGCCAAACAAATTTCCTGAAATCCCAACAGGGTGTGGTGTTGAAATGCCCAAGATTTTAATATCACCCCCAAACCAGAAACCGCCAGGGAGACCAAGGCACGCATGCAAAGGCAAAGGGCTTTATTACGGGTTTGAACTCGGACTCACAGACTTTTCCAGCGCAGTGGATCCATGCTGTGAGCCCCGAACAAGGGCTGAGTAGGGTTTTTATGGGGTTTGGGAAGGGGGAGTTACAAGAAATTGTGACATCCAATCATTATTGTATAAGAGCATTGGCAGTAGCTCTAACCATACACATTGTCCAGGGTGTTCGTTACTTTTGGCGGGACCCAATTACAACATTTAGGGTATCTTTGAAATTAACCAATTACAGAGCGAGTTCAGGGTCTTATTTGGTGACTATCGGGTTAACTTTAACATTAGGTAACAGGGTCCTATCTAAAGTTCCCATCTGCAGGCTTCACCCTTAGGAATGTGGGGAGAGGTAGCTGGCCTTTCCTGATTGGATACCGCAGTGGTCTGCTTTTGCCGGGTAATGGTATAACCGCCTAATGGTTCCGGAGAGACTGACCTTAGGCCTTCTAGCTTAGAGGGGAAACAAAGCCTGTCATGGCATCTGTTTGGTTCAGACTCATATTCTTACAGTGTTGGCCTTGGGGGCTTTGTCTACAGGTCCTGTGTGGGGCTGCCGTGGTCTAGGCCCTGCCTCCTATTAGTGTTGAGCCCATATCTCTCCAACCAGGCACTGAGTCATGCACAGAGGCATAGGCGTCGGTGCCCGATGGTCAGAGCTGAGCTGGCCCCACGTGGGTCGGTGTGGCCGTGCGTGTGAAGCATGTGGGCTGCGGAATACACCGGCTCGGATCCCTGGCTCTGCCAGTCCTTGGCCTGTATGAGTCTGCCCAGGTTATTTATGTCACTTCTCTGTGCTCTGGCTTCTGCTCTGAATGCGAAGAGGCAGCCTGCTGTACATGTAAAGGGGCTTAGAACAATGCCTGGCACGTGGTTAGTGCCATGTATGAGCTGTTAGCTACTTTCCTCCTGGTGGCTGCTGAGGTGCTCCTGGGACCGGGCACACCCATGGGGGCAGCTTCATTTGCATTGAGGTGCCTCACACCCCAGCCTGGAAGGCTGAAGCTTTGACCCTGCCTTAGTTGCAGAATTGGTCAGAGTGCTGATGTCTTTGATTGTGGGGGCGTGGGTGCCCGTTTGAATGCAGCGCCCAAGTCTTTCTGGGTAGTGGGGCAGGAGATCCCTCCCAGATGAAGAGCCTGGCTGGGGGGCGGGGGCTGTGTACTCTGAGCTGTGGGTGCAGAATGCACCAGTCTAGAAGTTCCTCGTTGCTTCTGGGGGGAGGGACTTTAAAGGAGCTTGAGGGGACATCAGACTATCTCTGTGATACCTAAAGTTTCCCACTCACAGAATACCACATTAAGTCCTGAGTTAGCCAAAATATTTGTCGATGATGAGACAGATGGGCAGGAGTGACAACAGTATTAACTGGTAATGCTTAGGTAGCACTAACTGTGTGCCAGATGCTAATTGAAGCACCTTTATGCATACATATGTTCATAACAAGTCTTTGACATAGGTTCTATTTATATTCTTTTTTTTTTTTAAGTAGGCTTCATGCCCAGTGTGGAGCCCAATGTGGGGCTTGAACCTGTGATTCTGAGATCGAGCTTGGGATGCTTAACCGACTGAGCTACCCAGGCACCCCTATTTATATTCCAATTTTTTAAAAAAGACTGGGTGGCTCAGCTGGTTGGGCAGCTGGGCACTGATTTCGTCTCAGGTCATTATCTCAGAGTTCCCGAGTTTGAGCCCAGGAACTGGGTTTTGAGCCCATTCAGCTCTGCGCTCAGAGCAGGGAGCCTGCATCGGATTCTCTGTCTGCCTCTGTCTCTACCCCATCCCCCCACTCGGCGGGATCTCTGTCTCTCTCAAAAATAAATAAATGTTAAAAATTTTTTTTCAGGGGTGTCCGGGTGGCTCAGTCGGTTAAGCGTCTGACTTCAGCTCAGGTCATGATCTCTTGGTCAGTGAGTTTGAGCCCCACGTTGGGCTCTGTGCTGACAGCTCAGAGCCTGGAGCCTGCTTCAGATTCTGTGTATCCCTCTCTTTCTGCCCCTCCCGTTTGCATTCTGTCTGTCTGTCTCTCAAAAATAAACATAAAAAAAAATTAAAAGCAATTTTTTTTGAAATGAGAAAACAGACTCAAATAAGTAAGTTGCCCATGGCTCAACAACTAATATGTGACAGGGGTTGGATTTGAAACCAAGCAGTCTGGCTTCAAAGTCCACACTTGTAAGCACTCTCCTACACCACCTCAGGTTTGAAGAGGCCATCATGTGAATTTAAGAAAAACAGGAGAGCCTGAAGCTCACCCCTGGCAGGGCCTGGCGTTGGAGTGTGCTGCTTCTTATCCAAATCCCCAGCCACGGTTCCAGAGTGGCTGAATCAGAGCCGGGACTGGGGTAGAAACCAAGGCAGCACTCAGGACAAGGGCGCACCTCCGGCATTCCACAGTTGGGTGCCAGAACAAAAGATGAAGGACCAGAGTCTGGAACAGGGGGGCTGTTACTATGGAAATCAACAGAGTGGTAAAGCTCAAAGCTGAGCCTGTCTGGGTCTAAAAAAAAAAAAAAACCCCAGCAAACGATATTTTTAAAAATTCTAGATTTTTTTGGGAGGATGGCTTAGCACAAACCCTCTGTGGAATTCAGATGGATTTTTAGCATATTTGCTAGTGAATGGAGGTCTTTCACATAACTACCCAGAATATCTATATATTACTGTAGCTTATAGTATAGCTGGAGGAGCACTTGCATATGAGGAGGCCCAGCATGGGATGGCGAAGAGGAGGGGGAGTGAGGTGGAAGAGGGGAGAAAGTCTGGGGGCAGGTGGGCCCAGGGAAACGAGGTGGAGGGAGAGTATTAGCTGAACTTAGGGTGGCAGGGGGGCATGGCAGGGAGAGAAGGCGGTTCAGAGCCAGAATCCACAGCACTGACTGACTGCTCCCAGCCCAGTCTGCCTCTGGTGAGTCTTCGGTCCACCTTCACCATGAGGATGGCATTTGCAGTGGTGCCTCAGCTTGTCCTCTGCCCTCTTGTCAGGTCTGGGAAGTCTGGCATCATAAGATCTGTTTTGTGGTGTCTGGGTGGCTCAGTTGGTTAAGCGTCTGACCCTTGGCTTTGGCTCAGATCATGGTCTCATGGTTCTGTGCATGTCAGGTTCTGTGCTGGCAGCATGGAGCCTGCTTAGAATTCTCTCTCTCCCTCTCTCACTGCCCCTCCTGTGCACGCGCGCATGCGTGCCCGCGCACACGCACACACCTTAAGATAAAAGAGATCTGTTTAATTTCTTTGAGTTCCAGCTTGCTGACACGGAGTCTTTACTTTCTCACATAACACCCCTTCTCGTCACTGCTATTACTATCCCAAAACATGAGTCATCTGCCTGACATGCTTTGACAAACAGCAGCCCCGAGAATGAAGGTTGTTCCATGATCTGGCGTCAATGTCCTGCCCAACCTGATTCTTCACCATGCTTTGGACATCCTATATCCTAGCCAAACAGAGCCACGTGGTGTTGCAGGCATACCCCAAATTTCCAATGCTTAGCTCATGTCTGTCTGACTTCTACCCTCTATCCAGGATCTAGAAGTGCAGCCCAGAGGCACAAAGCCATAAAAACTCCTTTTATCTGGGGTGCCTGGGTGGCTCAGTCTATTAAACATCTGACCCTTGATCTTGACTCTGGTAACTCCAATTCGAGAGTTTGAGCCCTGTGTCAGGCTACTCCCTGTCAGTGCAGAGCCTGCTTGGGATTCTCTCTCTCCCTCTCTCTCTGACTCTCCTCTGCTCTTTCTCTCTCAAAATAAATAAATAAACTTAAATAAAACCCCCAGAAACTCCCTTTTTCTGGATCCCCTGGTTCTGCCCTGAGGGCCCCAGGGGATGGGTCGGGACAGAAAGGAGAGGTGAGAAGACCCAGGGAGGAAGCAAGAAGTTTCTGTACCCTATGTCTACCTCCTAAACACCGAAATAGACTGACGTAATTTCTGCAGGGCAGTTGCTGACTAGAAGTGCCCTTTGCCGATCTGATCTCCAGCCTTCTGGCCCTCGGCACCGTTTGTTACACTGGTACAGAAAGGCCCAGGCCGGCTCTGAGGACCTCAGTGGGAGTCCAACAGAAGCTATGTACCATGGTAGTAGTAAATAGACTTTAAATGTAGTCAGTGGTGTCCGTGGGCCTGGGTTTGAATCCCATATAAGCACCTCTTTTATTTGATTTATTTTTTTATTTTGAGAGAGAGAGCAACTGAGACTGAGAGAGAGAGAGAGAGAGAGAGAGAGAGAGAGAGAGAGAGAGGTAATCTTAAGGAGGCTCCATGCTGTCAGCATGGAGCCCAGTGTGGGACTCGAACTCATGAACTGCCAGATCATGACCTGAGCTGAAGTTGGACGCTTAACCGACTGAGCCACTCAGGTGCCCCTGGTTTTTGCTTTTTAAATCACTACATCTTTAATGGCTTGAAGAATTTCTGATATATGTGTCAGTAGGTGCTCATAAACACTTACTGAATGAGTTTATAAATGAATGCACGATAGGTTCTGAAAAGGTAGATACGTGATGTGTATGTGCGTGGCTATCACTCTCTTGTGCATCAAGGTCCTGCACACCCAGCCTGCAATGCTGTGACTTTTAGTCACAGCTGCTGGCTAGCGCGAGGCCGAGCACGAGGCGCGTTTTGTGGGGAGTACTCGTCCAGGGCCTGTTTGGGAAAAAATGCCCGTTAGCGCAGGAAATGTTTTGTGAAGTTCAGCTATAACCACAAGAGTGATCAAACTTATCTGGCCACCGTCTCAACTTCCTCGGGCCACCGTAAGGAGTGACCAAACACCGAGGGGCTTAAAATAACAGTAATTTTCGCTCCCACATTCTGAAGGCCTGAAGTCTGTCGAGCTGTCGGCAGGGCCGCGCTCCCTCCAGAGGCCCTAGGGGAGAATTCATTCTTTGCCTTTCCTGTCTTCTGGTGGCTGCTGGTCATCATGCCTTGGCTTGTGACCATATCACTCCAATCTCTGCCTCCATCTTTGCGTGGCCCCCTCTTCTGTGTGTCCAATCTTCCTGCGTCTCTCTCTTGTAACAATGCTTGTGATGGCATTTGGTGCCAGTCCGATAATCTAGGATGGTCTCCTCATCTCCAGATTTTTCACTTAATTACTCTGTAGAGACTCCATTTCCAAATGAGCAAACAAGATAACATTCACAGGTTCCAGGGTTTAGGACCGGATGAAATTTTGGGAGTCATTATCAGCCAACCACAGTCACTAACTCCCCTATTTTCTGCAACTCCCTCGCTATCGCGAGAGTAGATTTTGAGAAATGGTGACTTGAGCAAAATGGGCTTTTAGAAAGAATGGGGGTGGAGATGGGAGTAGGGTACAGGAAAAAAGGACTTCTTGAAAATGTAAAAAAATACTATGATTGTCAAGCCCTCCTCAGCGTGGGAAGGATGGGGCTGGATATTGACGAAGGTCTCCTGCTGATTCTTTTTGCATGTCAAGGACTGGGACCCACTGTGCACAAAGACATGGAGTGGTAATTACGCCTGCTGCAGAATAATGACTGCACTGTGCTCCTCATTTAATTAGCCCAAGGAGGGTGTCTGGGTGTGGGTGGTTTTCCAGGGCTCTCGAGGTAATTGTAATGCACAGCAGGCATGGAAAACCACTAGACAATAGTGTTGAGGTGATGTGAATTGCAAAATAACAGCTGTTAATGAATATTATATTTAAGAGTAGTCACAAAGTTCACGATGTTGACATCAATTATTAACCCTCTTGACCTTCTTAGTGGGAGAATTAGAATAAGGAATGTGAGAGTGCCAGGGAACACTAGCTGTTTGGGGGAAGTGGAAGATGCTGGCTGAAATGGGGAGATGCCCAGCAAGTGTGAGGTGTTCAGAGAAAGCAGAAACCATCGCTGGGGGGGCGGTTGTTAAGTGTCTGGCTTCAGTTCAGGTTATGATCTCACGGTCCGTGGGTTCGAGCTCTGCCTCGGGCTCTGTGCTGACAGCTCAGAGCCTGGAGCCTGCTTCAGATTCTGTGTCTCCCTCTCTCCTTGCCCTTTCCCCACTCTCAGTCTGTCTGTCCCTTTCTCAAGAATAAATAAACATTAAAAAAAGAAAAGAAAAGCAACAATCCCTGGGGCCACAGATGTTCAAGAGCCTCAGCCCCCAGATAGAGACCACAGGGCCAAGGCTGGGGGGCGGTGGGACATAGGGAAGCAGCAGACAGCTGCCAGGACTTCCAGGAAGAAAGAGGAAGTGTTGTGTATGTAATTTAAAAAAGGGGGGGGGCACCTAGTGGCTTAGTCAGTTGACCTCAACTGGTTGAACATCGGACTTTGGCTCAGGTCATGATCTCACGGGTTTATGAGTCTGAGCCCCATATCGGCTCTCTGCTGTCAGTGCAGGGCCTGCTTCCGATCCTCTATGCCTTTCTCTCTGCCCCTCCATTGCTCAAGTGGGTGTGCTCTCTCTCCCTCTCTCAAAAAATAAATAAATAAATAAATAAAAACTAAAAAAAATGTGAGGGTCAAGGCAACAGATATGAGGCCTCACCAAGGATACACTAACCCTTTTTAAAGTAGGGGTCACCAGAAAGGAATACTCTTTTCTTTCTCGATGAGGTCTTCTCCAGGGCTTTCCTATCTACCCCTTCCCTAACCTCGAGGTAAGCCAGGCAGGATATTGTTATTTTTTCTCATTAAAAAACTTACATAACACTTAAATATTCAACCATCTCTGGGGAAAAAGAATCACAGATACCATTTTATGACAGACAATGTATTCTTCACATAAAGAATATCACATTACCCTCAAAATCTCAAATGGTTTCAGTATGCTGAAAGGTTAAAAGGAGATGATAGTTTTGAAGTTAATGTTATGTAAACTTTCACATTCTGGGATATTTGGAATACTTTGAAATACAAGAAGGATGCACGAATTACTACATGTGATGTCTCTCAGCCTTCTCAGCCCACAATTATGGGATGGAGTAAGAATTGTATGTCAGTGTGGAATCAGACTCTGTTTTGAGTCATTGAATTTAGATGCTTATTAATTTTTTTAAATGTTTATTTACTTTGAAAGAGAAAGCGAGTGAGTGAGTGAGCAAGCGAGAGTACAAGAGCAAGCACGAGAGGGGCAGAGAGAGAGAGGGAGAGAGACAATCCCAAGCAGGCTCCATGCTGTCAGACCAGAGCCCAACGCTGTGAAGTCATGGCTTGAGCTGAAATCAAGAGTCAGACGCTTAACCAACTGAGCCACCCGGGTGCTCCTAGATGCTTATTATTTTAATGTGAGTACTTTCACTTTAGTAGCTGGCATGTGATTTTTTAAAATGTGGCAAAATACACATAACTTAAAGTTGACCATCTTAACCGTTTTATTTTATTTTTTAAAAATTTATTTAATGTTTATTTTTGAGAGAGAGACACACAGAGAGTGAGCGGGGGATGGTCAGTGAGAGAGGGAGACACAAAATCAGAAGCAGGCTCCAGGCTCTGAACTAGCTGTTAGCACAGAGGCTGACGCGGGGCTTGAACCCACAAACCATGAGATCATGACCTGAGCTGAAGTCGGCCGCTTAACCGACTGAGTCACCCAGGCGCCCTCTTAATCATTTTAAAAAGTACACTTCAGGGCCGCCTGGGTGGCTCAGTCGGTTGAGCATCTGGCTTTGGCTCAGGTCACGATCTTGAGGTTAGTGGGTTCAAGCCCCGCATTGGGCTCTATGCAGACGGCTAGCTCAGAGCCTGCAGCCTGTCTTCAGATTCTGTGTCTCCCTCTCTCTCTGATGCTCCCCTGATCATGCTGTCTCTCTCTCTCTAAAATAAATAAAAACGGTAAAAAAAAAATTAAAAAAAAAAAGAAAGAAAATGAGATGAGGGGCGCCTGTATGGCTCAGTCAGCTAAGCGTCCCACTTCGACTCAGGTCATGATCTAACGGTTCATGAGTTCAAGCCCCGCATCAGGCTCGGTGCTGACAGCTCAGAGCCTGGAGCCTGTCTTCGGATTCTGTGTCTCCCCCTCTCTCTGACCCTCCCCTGCTCAAGCTGTCTCTCTCTCTCAAAAATAAATAAAACATTAAAAAAAAGAGTATACTTCAGTGGCATTAAGTATATTCACAATTTTGCACAACCATCACCACCATCATCTTTACAATTCTTTTCATCTTCCTCAACTTAGACTCTGCACTCATTAAACACAAATTCCCACTTCCCTCTCCTCTCAGCCCCTGGCAACCACCATTCGATTTTTCTGCCTCTATGAATTTGACTCCTCTAGATACCTTATATAAATACAACCATTGGTTCTTTTGTGACTAGTTTGTTTCACTTAGCATAGTGTCTTTAAGGCTCATTCGTGTTGTAGCATGTGATAGGATTTCCTTCCTTTTTTTAAACGCTTATTTATTTTGAGACTGAGAGAAAGAGCGTGTGTGCATGTGGGGGAGGGGCAGAGACAGAGGAAGAGGGAGAATCTCAAGCAGGCTCCGCGCTGTCAGCCCAGAACCCGTCACAGGGCTCAATCTCATGACCTGAGCTGAAATCAAGAGCCACCCGGGTACCAGGATTTCCTTCCTTTTTAAGACTGAATAATAATCCCTTGCATAAATAGATCACATTTTATTTATCCACTGGTCCATCAATGGACACTTGAGTTGTTTCTATCTTTTGATGGCTATTGTGAATAGTGCTGCTATGAACAAGGACTATTTCTTAGGAGAGTAAAGTGAGGTTCAGAATGATCACACGTCAAATAAATGGCAGGGCCAGGATTCAAATGCTGGCCTGATACAAAGCCTATTCAATTGGCCTGGCTAGGGGGACTCCAAAGAAAGAGTGGCCCTGCTCTCTACCTTTCCACATGCGACAGCCCTAGCTATCCTTCATGCTGGCCATTTATACCCCCTGGGAGATTGGAAAGAGCCCACTTAGTAAGACTCTCACGGCAAAACCCTTCTCTTCATCTCGCATGAGCCCCAGGGGCCAGATGGCTGGGTTTCTCTGTATGGGTGACATTTTGGCTTTTTCCAATCAAAAGGAAGATGTTGGGCTCTCCTTTCCTAGTCTGTGTCCTGCGTCTTAAGACTTCCCAATACCTTGGTCTCTGACAGGGCACATTTATTCTTTTTTTTTTTACAAATTATTTTTTTATTTTTTAAAGCAGGCTCCATGCCTAGTGTGGAGACCCACGTGGGGTTTGAAAGCACGACCCTGAGATCAACACCTGAGGTAAGATCAAGAATTGGACATTTAACCAACTGAGCCACCCAGGTGCCCCACCAATATGGGACATCTATTCTTTGTTTCTTTGTTTATAAGAAAGAGAGAGGAGAGAGAGAGAGAGAGAGAGAGAGAGAGGGAGGGAGAGAGGGAGGGCGGGCCGAGAGAGGGAGAGACAGAGAATCCGAAGCAGGCTCCAGGCTCTGACCTGTCAGCACAGAGCCCAAACTCGGGGCTCAAACTCATGCACCATGAGATGATGACCTGAGCTGATGTCAGACACTTAACCAGCTGAGCCATCCAGGCACCCCTGGGAAATTTATTCTTGAACAAGCATCACCACTACAGCCCCCAGAAGGTGCTGGAAGGAGAAAGGGACTGGCAAGTTCCTGCCTGGAATTTTCGGTGCAGGCAGTCTCTGAGAAGCAAGTTTCTTACAAGCTGTATAGTCCTCACTTCCATCTGCTTCCCTCTGCTGCTACCTGATGAACAGAAAGCACAACTTTGCATGACGCTTTTGAAAACTCCCTTGTATCTATGTGTGTGGGAAAGCCCCCTGAGGGTGACCTTATCTTTCTTGCCTGCCTCTAAGGAATGTCAGCCTCTCCCACAAGCACAGAAGGTAGAGGCATCAAACTTCTCTAAGGATTGGCACTAAACCTCCAAGTGGTATTTCGGCCATAAGTCTCTCCATTTCGAGTTTTAGCTGTACCATAACCCAGGTGGCCATCTGACCAGGCATGTGGGAAAGAGCAGAAGCAGAAAACCCACAACTCAGAGCAATTTCAGGTGTCATGGCTGGTGCGGGAGGGAGCAAGGCAGTCAGCTAAAGATGCTTATGTGGGGAGGCAGGCTAAAGCTCGGGCGGATGGTCATTCTGGCTCACTCTGTTGGTTGTCTGCCTGACAGCCATGCCCCTCCCATTCTCTCCTACTACAAAAACCTTTCTCCTACAGCAGAGGCTAGCAATGTCAGGGACTCATTTTCCCAGCCTCCCTTGCAGGTAAGAGTGTAACCATGTATGATGACTGAGTTCTGGACCATGATAAATAAGGGGAAATAGGCTGAAGAACTTCAGGGAAAGGGTCTCCCTGTCTTAAAAAAAGAGAAATAAGTAGTGGAGTGTTTCCCCTTAGCTTCTTATCTTTGGACATGGCTAGAAGCAAGACCTGGTTGTAGATCTAGCACCTGTTAGCGCTGATCTTTGTCAAGACTCAAGTTCTAGATGGCTTGGAGGGCAAGGAAAGGACATGGACTTCTAAAAGCCCATGTGGCCAGGATCAGACGTGGGCCATCTGCTCTAACCTCATCATCTACCATCTACGCAAGGGAATAAACATGACATCAGGCATGCCCAGTGCTACCTTTGAGCCCTGGGATGGAAACAGTTACGTTGGAAACAATGACGGGAAATTCAAAAGCATTATTTTTCCTTGTCAGAGTGTATTCATTCCTTATTGTTCCTGTAACAAATGATGAGAAACTCAGTGGCTTAAAACAACAGAAATATATCTTACACTTAAAAAATTTTTTTTAATGATTATTTTTGAAAGAGAGAGCGATTGAGAGTGAATAGGGGAGGGGCAGAGAAACGGAGACACAGAATCTGAAACAGGCTTCAGGTTCTCAGCTGTCAGCACAGAGCCCAACGTGGGACCCGCAAACCACGATATCATGACCTGAGCCAAAGTCGATGCTTAACTGACTGAGCCAGTCAGTGCCTGTCTTACGCTTTCTTTCTTTTTTTTTTTTTTAAACAGGCTTCACATCCAGTCTGGAGCCCAATGCAGGGTTGGAACTCAGAATCCTGAGATCAAGACGTGAGCTGAGATTAAGAGTCAGACTCTCAACAGACTGAGCCACGCAGGTGCCCCCTTACAATTTTGGAGGTGAAAAATCTGAAATGGGTCCCATCGGGCTAAAATCAAGGTGTTGGCAGGACTACACTCTTTCTGGAGGCTCAAAGGAAGAAACTGTTTCCTGGTCTTTCCCAGCTTCTAGAACCACCCACATTCCTTGGTCCAAGACCCCTTCCTCCACCTTCAAAGCTGGCAAGGACAGGCTGAATACTTTTCAGGATGCCATCTCTCTGGTTCTTTCACTCTGGCTCCCTCTTCCACTTATAAAAATACATGTGAGGGGCACCTAGGTGGCTCAGTCAGTTAAGCATCAGATTTTTGGTTTCAGCTAATGTCATGATCTCGCGATCTATGAATTCAAGCCCCACATCAGGCTCAGTGCTGACAGCTCAGAGCCTGGAGCCTGCTTTGGATTCTGTGTCTCCCTCTCTCTCTGCCTCTCCCCTGTCCTGCTCGCTCTCCCTCTGTCTCTCTCTCAAAAATAAATAAACATCAAAACATTTATCAAAACATTTAAAAAAATCTGTGTGATTATAGTGGCCCACCCACATTATCCAAGAGAATCTCCCCATCTCACAGTCAGCTGATTAGCAAGGTTTCCATCGGCAAACCTTAATTTCCCCTTTGACATGTAATATAACATATTCACAAATTCTGGGGATTGGGACATGGACATCTTATTCTGCCCACCAAACCAACCTAGGAAGGAAAGGGTCTCCATCCTAGGAGCAAAAGTGGATGCCCCATAAATACATGATATGGGGCTATAACCCAATTTAAGTGTTTCAGTTAGATTAGATATGGGAATTTTTATTTTATTTTTAACGTTTATTTATCCTGAGAGACAGGAACAGTGCGAGTGGGGAAGAGACAGAAAGAGAGGGAGACAGAATCCCAAGCAGGCTCTGAGGTGCCAGCACAGAGCCCAACATGGGGCTTGAACTCACAAAACCGCGGGAAATCATGGCCTGAGCTGAAACCAAGAGTCAGACGCTTAACCGAATGAACACTCCAGGCGTTCCTCAAATTAATTTTTAAATCATAAGCTCCAATATCACTTTACTCTGATATTCTCAATTTTCATAAGCCTACCCAGCAGCTCATCAGCTCATATCTCTAGGCACTATAGGCTCAAGGCTATATTTTTCCTTCTTGTATTTTTTCCTTTCTCCCCATGCCCCACCAAAGTGAAGCCAGCTCTGTACTTCACTACCTCACTGCTTCAGTACATCAGGGGAGGTATTTCGTCTGGTAGGGGAGAAGAGAGAGTACTGTGGGTTCCTGGCCCTCCTTCTTAGCAGTGCTCTGAGTAGCTGGTAATTTCCCAAAGCGTGGCAGCCTCCCCAGTCCCCCACCCCTGTCCCGGTTCACCCTGAAACATAAGGGCTCCCAGCTGTCTGGCAGGTTTCCTCAGTTTCTCACAGAAGAAAGGCTTAGTGACAACTTACAGACTGCAGATAATTGATGACCACATGGCACTCTGTTAGATGTCTGGCACCGTGGAAGTTTCCAAGACCTTCTCTTGATCTCAGGGAGACAGGAACTACGAGAATGACTCATGTAGAATTTCCCAACACTTCCCAGATGGGGTGTGGAATCGAAATTTGGTTGACTCAGAAATACAGTAAAGAGAGGTAATATTACTTGCATCCCTAGATTTATGGTCTGAGACTAATAACAAGCAAGAAACATACCTTTCAATCTGCCAAAGAGCTTGGGCACAGTGGGAGAGAGAGCACACAGTTACATGGGAAATCACGTGCTTAAAATAAAGACTTTGTGTTTCTCTATCCACAATCAGAGAATACTTCATGGAGCAATGCATATGAAATAGGATTACAGGAAGGCCGAAGGAGAATGGAGAATAGTTGGGGGGCACGGAAGAACTCACGTGCATAAATTGGCCAGCCTTTTTGGAGAGCAGTTGGGTGGCATCTACTGAGCAGGTGTATCTTCTCTGATTCAGCAACCCAACAGCATGCAAGCTCAAAAATACATGTACGAGGAAGTCCTTAAATAGGTTTCCTCTTCTCTGGCCTTCCTCACATGGCTCAAGCCAGTGCCTCTCACCTGGCCCACTGTGAACAGCCTTCTATTTGATTTTTCTGTGCCCAGTCTGTTTTTTTTTTTAAAACGTTTAATTATTGGGGCGCCTGGATTGCTCAGTTGGTTAAGCATCTGAATTCGGCTCAGGTCATGATCTCACAGGTTTTGTGGGTTCGAGCCCCACATCAGGCTCTGTGCTGATAACTCAGAGCCTGGAATCTGCTTTGGATTCTGTGTCTCCGTCTGTCTCTGCCCCTCACCGGCTTGTGCTCTCTCTGTCTCTCTCTCTCCAAAATAAATAACCGTTAAAGAATTTTTTAAGTGTAAGATATTTGTGTTATTTTAAGCCACTGAGTTTCTCATCATTTGTTACAGCAACAATAAGGAATGGCCTGAGCTGAAATTAAGAGTCCGATGCTTGACTGACTGAACCACCCAGGTGCCGCTGTGTCCAGTCTTGCCTCTCTACAGAAAGATTGTTCAGAAAACAAATCCAATTACATCACTTCCCTGTTCAAAACTCTGCAATACCATTCTCCACTGACCTCTGTTAACAAGGCCAATGCTCTGAGCTTGCTACACAAGGCCCTGTGACCTGGCTTCTTAACAGCAACCCAATTTTCCAAACATGCTACAAGGTTTGTTCACCAAATGGGGCTACAAGCTTCTTTCTGTGTTTCTGGACATACTGTTCCCATCTGCTATGTCCTAACTCGGTTGCTTCCTGATCCATCAGGAGGCTCTTACTTTCAGAAATTGCTTCTCCCTTGGGCTCCCACAGTACAGTGCATGCCAGGATGGAACAGAATTTAGCATATTGGATTATAATTAAAACTTTTTAAAACATTTACTCATTTTTGAGAGACAGAGACAGAGCGTGAGTGGGGAGGGGCAGAGAGAGAGAGAGAGAGAGGGAGACACAGAATCTAAAGCAGGCCCCAGGCTCTGAGCTGTCAGCACAGAGCCCGACGCAGGGCTTGAGCTCCCACAACTCAAGATCCTGACTTGAGTTGAAGTCGGAAGTTTAACCGACTGAGCCACCCAGGCGCCCCTGGATTGGAATTTTAAAAACAATTCTTTCTCCACCATTGATGAGTTCTTTGAAAGTCCAGTCTATGCCTCTTATGTTATGTTATGTTATTTACACCATTTTATAAGATTCTCTATAGTTCTCTCCAAAGGTATGATTTCAGGCATGCAGGGCCCTCATTTTCCCAGACCTTCTTCTGGCCCCAGACAATTAAGGCTGAAGGCTCTGGAGCTAGAGATTTCTTCAACCCTGGAGGGATGATGGGGGCAGGAAATCCTACTTTCGAAACAACATCTGGATTGCATGCCTTTATCTGACACTTACTGTGTGATCTTCACCAACTCACAGTTTTTGAGCTTCTGTTTCTTCTCAGTAAAGTGAGCATAATCATGGTAGCTACCCTCAGAGAATGTCATGAAGGCCCTGAGAGACGAAGTGAAAGTGCTTTGCAAACTGTCATGTGCTACACACTGATAACTCCCACAGAATCACTTTTGTTAAAAGTGGCCCAGAAAAAGAGATATAGAAAAATTAAATCCCAAATGTAGAAATCTGGTTCATGCAGATGAAACCTTCTTTACTCCTTTTCCATTGTTCAAACCAACTTTGTGCTTAATTCTGCCTTAACCTGCCCTCACCTGTGGGACACTGTCCTCTCTCCCATGCCATTTTTTAAAAATGTTTTTATTTATTTTTGATACAGAGAGAGACAGAGCATGAGAGGGGGAGGAGCAGAGAGAGAAGGAGACACAGAACCGGAAGCAGGCTCCAGGCTCTGAGCTAGCTGTCAGCACAGAGCCTGACGTGGGGCTCGAACCCACGAATGTGAGATCTGACCTGAGCCGAAGTCAGGGGCTTAACCGACTGAGCCACCCAGGCACCCCTATGCCATTTTTTAAAAGATGCTCCACGCTAGGTGTGGAGCCCAATGTGGGGCTCGAACTCATGACTGTGAGATCAAGACCAGAGCTGAGATCAAGAGTCAGAAGATTAACTGACTGAGCCTCCCAGGCACCCCCAATGCCATGCCGTCTTTTTTACTTTCTCCCTGGTGACAGAAAAGCACAATGTCTCCCTTCTGACAGAAAGTCAGAGAGTCACAAATGTGGATTCAAATCTCAACTCTGACATTTCTTTTTCTAAAAAAAATATGTTTATTTATTTATTTTGAGAGAGAGGGACTGAAAGAGAGAGAGGGAGGGAGACGAAGATGGAGGAGGGACAGAGAGAGAGAGAGAGGATCCCAGGGAGGCTTTGTGCTGTCAGATCAGAGCCTTGGGACTCGATCTCACGAAGATCATGAGATTATGACCAGAGCTGATATCAAGAGTCTGACGCTTAACCGACTGAACCGCTCAGCCACCCCAACTCTGCTATTTCCTTGCTGCATGACTTTGGACTGGCTACTTACCTTCTTAGTGTTTCACTTTTGTCATGTTCTGTTTGCTACGCATGTGATAGGGAATAAATGAGAACATTCCTTTCGATTTCAGTAATTTCCACCTCTACTCCTCCCACATGTTTGATCACACCCAGAATGTCTTCTTCACTAGACCAAAATTTCAGTTTTCATTCTCAAGTACTTAAACTGGGAAATCCTCTTTTCTGAGTACAGCCTCTGTTTTTTTTTTTTCAGTTCTCCTCCTTCTGCCAAAGTCATTCTGTTTTCAGCTTGGCTTCCAGGGGTCCCTCAAGCCAACCCCATTTTCCCAGCCAGCCTCGGTCTGGCATCAGTCATGTCTCTGCCAAGCCAGAACCCTACGGCTAGCCATGTCACCCTGCTCTCAATGTCGCCTCACATTTCCCTGCTCCCTTTTTCTGGATGACCTCTGGGTAACTTGCTGCTTACTGTTCTAGCTTCCAAATGTTCAGGTTTTCAGGAGAAAAAGTTTCTTTCCTCCTATGCTACGGGAGCACCCTCATTAGCAGAAAGTTGGCTTGCCTTGCTCTGACCTCCTCTTGGCACGGCCGAGAACGGTCCACTTTCTCGCTGACAGTCTCCTCTGACAGGTGCCCTGGCTCCCACCCCAGAGCACCTCCTCCAGGCTTTGATCCAACAGCAAGCCCCTCTATCATTTGCCTCTTTCTACATGTCCTCTCCTTCAGCACATAGCAAACACAGATCTCCCCCATGCTTTTTTTTAAACATTTATTTATATTTGAGAGAGAGAGAGAGGAAGAGAGACAGTGTGTGAGTGGGGGAGGGGCAGAGAGGGAGGGAGACACAGAATCCGAAGCAGCCTCCAGGGTCTGAGCTGTCAGCACAGAGCCTGATGCGCAGCTTGAACCCACAAACTGTGAGATCATGACCTGAGCCAAAATCGGATGCTTAACCAGCTGAGCCACCCAGGCGCCCCTATAAATTTTTTAAACACTAAGAATAGGACCACCATGAGAAACAAAATCAACTTTTGAGGTTTTCTTGAAAAGGATGTAGGGCATAAAAGGAGAAAATGAGCATTTGCTGGGTTATGAATATGAGCTTTTCATAACATGAATATTAATTAGTATTCAAGGCCAAACCTTGCAAATACAAAATAAAATCCAAATAAGTGGTCATGTAGTCAAAATTCTGCCTGTAATATGAGCAAAGTTATAGGTTCAGATTCTAACTTGCCAAATATTTCTTGCACTAACATTATCTACAGAAGCAACTGGCCAATTTATACCTAGTGACTCCTTATGCTTGCTGAATGGGATTCAAGTAAAATGACACCATGTACAAACCTGTGCACAGAGCCAAAAGGGCGACGGACCTTTCCCGGGGCGGGGGCGGGGGTGGGGAATGATCAGTATACAGCAGGGGATCGAAGGTTTCATATCGTTGTTGCCTCATCGTGATTCTAATGCATTTCAGGGTGTGATTTTCATTTTGCCAAAATGAATATGTGCCTTGAATATGGGCCCTATGGTTACATTTAACCACAAGAATAAAATAGAACTCCACTTTGAGGAACCGACCCACACACAACTCCAGCTGCAGGATGTGACTTTGTGGGAGACACTGGGGTCACTTTCCTTCCTGGGGAATTTTCCCCAAAGCTCCATGCACCAACTTCTACTTACATCTCACTGGCCAGAATGTAGTCGTTTGGTTATCAATGTCCAAGGGATCTTGGGAAATGTAGCTTTCTAGCTGGCACATATTGCTGCCCCAGACAAAATCAGGGTTTGCTAACAAGGAAGGAGGAGAGAAAAGGTCTCAAATTGGCTCTAACTAGTTGGGGCAGGAAGAAATTCATCCCCTGCAGAAATGTTAGAAGAGTTAGAGAAGCAGGTCTAGGCAAAAGCTTTCAGAAACAACACTGCTTATTTACTCTGATTAACCTTAGAGACAGCTTCTGCTGTCACCCTTGCCTGCAGAAAGTCTGCCCAGCTGTTTCCCCACCTCAGTTTCGAATCAAAGCCTTCCACGAGTGCATCTTATTGGTCAAAACTATATTACAGGCCTGCAGGGGATTTTGGGGAATGTAGTTTAAGAGCATTCTATCTGAAGAGGTGACACTCGCAGCAGTGGTGAGTAAGCATATTTCACTGATGCTAAGACATGCATTCCCCCACCCCCGCCATTTATATGTCTGAAAGTAGCATACTTTTGACAGTCAGTGATGGTTGTTGGCCATCTTGAAGTTTTGTGATGGGATTGTCATTGCTTGTAGGTGCACTAAACCCCTTTATAAGATTGAGGAAGTATCGCCATGGAAAGTATACAAATGGGGTCTCAGTAGCTTGGAAAGGAATCCTGGACCCAAGAGTGAAGTACTCTTTATAAAATTTTTTGAATATTATTTATTTTTGAGAGACAACGTGCTAATGGGGGAGGGGCAGAGAGAGAGAGAGAGAGAGAGAGAGAGAGAGAGAGA
>NC_043717.1:52319957-52326271 GCF_006229205.1 Suricata suricatta
TCCATCTCTAGGCCTGCCCTTAGAAATGTTAAAGGTGTTAGCTGGCCTTTCCTGACTGGGTGTTACAAGGGTGGTCCCTTCTGCCTTGGGCAATGTGTGCCCTTCTATTGTCTCATGGAGTCAGTTTCAGACCTGCATCCTTACAAACTCACGAGCTGTGAGATCATGACCTGAGCTAAAGTTGGATGCTCAACTGACTGAGCCACCCAGGCACTCCACAAGTGCTCTTTTTAAATGCTGTCCCACCAAAGAGTCCCCTAGGGTACAAAATCGGCAACACAGACAACTCTGAGTTGAAAAGGGATTCCTAAGAGTGCTACACGTAATATAACGAAATTCTAGAAACAAATTAACTGATTTATTTTGCTTTTTAATGTATTCACAAGAGATTGACACCTAAATAAAATAAAAATTCTAAAGGATAAAAAAAATAGCCTAGCTACTGACCCAGTGACAGCACTCTTGGGAATTTAGCCTGAGAAAATCATTTAAGAGGAAAAAATTCTCTACACGCAAGGAAGTTTGCTCACAGCAGTGTGATTTATAAGGGTAAAAAAGACTGATAGCAACTTAAGTGGTCAACAATGATAACAGTAAGAGCTATTAATACCTGTTGAAACTACTATATGCCAGGCTCTACATACATTATTTCATCTGGGTCTTGTAACAGCTATATGAGGTAAATGTGGATTCTAATATTATCCCCATTTTATAGATGAGGCACAGACGTGTGATAACTTGTCCAAGGTCAAACAGCTAGTACGCATAGTGGAATCAGGATTTAAACTCTGGTGTCTGGGTTTATATAGATCCAGACCTGCACTATGTAACTATTAGAAACTGAAGTATGTTGCAGTAATAAATATGCTGCACAGTTCTGAGCAGAAAAAAGGAAAACAAATCTGTATATACCCTATAATAACAACTATATAAAATATGTATATGAAAGGTGAGGGGCACCTGGGTGACTCCGTTGGTTGAGCGTTTGACTTTTGATTTCAGTTCAGGTCATGATCCCAGGGTCGTGGGATTGAGTCCCGCATCAGGCTCCGTGCTGAACATGGAGCCTGCTTAAGACTCTCTCTCTCCCTCTGGCCTTCCATTGTGGATGCTCTCTTGAAAAAAAAAAAAAGGTTAAAAACTGAAAAAGTCTACAAAATATTTAGAAATATGTTGCAGTTGCAGTAAAACATGAATGTGCCGGATGGGTTTCTGAGGACCAGTGGGTCTATTGGCTCTGCATTTTTTTTGGGTTGGTATAGCAGTCTATTCAGGCCACCAAAACAAAATATGGCAGGCTGGGTGGCTTCAATAATTGATTTTCTCATAGTTTCAGATACTAGAAGTCCAAGATGAAGGTACTAGCAAATTCAATTCCTGGTGAAGGTTCTCTTCTGGGTTTGCAGATGGCCACCTTCTTGCTGTGTCATCACATGGCATTTTCTCTGTATGTGCATGGAGAGAGCGATCTCTGGCATCTCTTCCTATTTGTATGGGATACCACTCCCATCAGACAGGGGCCCTACCCTTATGACCTCATTTAATATTCTAAAGGGCCTATCTCCAAGTATAATGAGGTTAGGGCTTCTGCACAGGAATTTTTGAGGTCACACAATCCAGTCCATAATGGAATCCCTTTGAGAATTGGATGAGAGCTCTGCACACCCTCCCAAGGAGACTCTGTACATTGCCTTCCAAAATTTTGCACACTGTTTCAGGAAGCTCATGGACCCCAGATTGAGAACCACTGTTCAGGGCCAACTTCCTCTTTTCACAGATGGAGAAATGGTGGTTCAGAAAAAGGATGTGATTTTCCACAGATGAGGAGAGAGCCAGGTCTCATGATTTCTCATCAAGGGCTTGCTCAACGTTGCCTTCTTTGGGGCCTGTCAACCAACCAGGGTTACCTCAGCACACCATAAGCCTTCTGGACAGGGTGAAGGGTACAACCGCTTCTTCACCTAGGACGCCCACATGGGTTGACCAGACGTCAGCTGTAACTGACAGAAAGCCGAGTGGATTTCAGTGCTTCAAACCAGTCAGGAGGTTGCGAAAAAGCCACACTAACTTCAATATCCATTCACAGGAGACCTGAAGGCAAGGAGATGGAGGGGCTTCTGTCCTCCTGAAGGACAAAGTGGAGACTGAAGAGGCACAGATTTAAACTATCTGGTGGTGGCCTTGGACATGGCATTGTCCCTCTAGCTCTGACTCTTCACTTGTACACTGCCCAGGAGTTGGACGATTTGATTTCTTCAGGAGTTCTTCTATCTCTCCTCTGCACTTCTGTGATTCTGGGGCAGGAACAATGGGGAAAAATGAGTTGAGGCATTTGGGTCCTAGAATTATGGGAAAAATAATTTTATTCCAAAATGTCTTCTAATGGTATAATAGAATTAGAAATAAAGAAAATGTCATTTAAAGGATGAAAAATCCCTAAGAAGAGTTTGAAAAGACCTTTTAAATACTTAGTCGTTTAAAGTAAAGTTTTGATATAAATGTTTCCTTTATTTTCTGCTTGAGGCCCATCCTTAAGAGCGGTGAATTATGGTAGCTGGACATCTAAATAATGGTGTCAGAGAAAGGAGCAGTATTTATACTGGGAAATGCTATTAACCTTTAGGCAGAGCTGGTGGCCCCAGAGAATCATTTTGTTTCATTTCGTCCGGTCAATGAAATAACTAACCAAATAACCATGACATTCTTCCTCCTTATCCTATCAATGCACAAAGCAGTGTGGAGCCTAAATTTGGGCCACTGTGGGGGGAACACAAGACTAGAAACAAAAGCAGGGAAACCCATGGGGTGAAGTTGAACTTTCCAAGAAAATTCTTTTAGCTTTGCTCCCTACAAATAATAAGGCTTTGAAGGGCTGCACACACCTCCTTGCTGCCCCTCAGGGCCCCACGTCTAGTCTAACGTATCACTGGTCTCAGTTTCTGTCTAGGGGAAAGAAAGAGGAAGAAATTGGTTGCTGATGGGGAAGCAGGGATGAAGGTTGGTGTTGAGAGGGAAGTGTTAAACAGGCAACGGGCATGTAGGCCATCACTACCACCACCACCATCACTACCACCACCACCATCACTACCACCACCACCATCACTACCACCACCACCATCACTACCACCACCACCATCACTACCACCACCACCATCACTACCACCACCTTTATTGGCACATATAACCACTTCAGTCCCAGTGGCTAATCAGTTAATCAAAAAGAAGACGAGGAATCCAAAGGTGTGCCAGCCACCCCTTACTTCCAAACATACAGCCTTACATGGCACTGCCCTCAGCTGGTCAAATAAGTGTATTATAATTCAGGCCCTTTGTTTTGGATTTTTGGCCTTCATTTCTTTTTCTCAGATTCTTGGTCCTTCATCTCCAATAAGTGGATGCGGAAGGTTGAAATCTCTGAAAACCTGTTGCCATAGGGCAACACCTCTGTGGGTTTTCAGTACAAGTTCATAATTAAATTCTGAATGAAAGGAATACCACCCAAATATGGAATATTGGTAAAAATTTGAGATTGATATAATTATGTAAACATCAATCCCATCGTTTTTAGTAAAATCTGAGATTTTGAAGATAAGACTATTAATATAAATGAAATGAGATTACTAATCTTAATAGGCTTGTTGTAAATAAAGGAACTAATTTAATTCTACTCTGGTTATTACATAATTTCAATATATTTATACTGGTATGCTATTTCCTTAGCATTATTTTTTTTCTCCATTTACAGTGAAAGGTAACAGAGAGAATGTCATGATTGTATGCATATTTTAATCAATGATTATCAAGTGAATGTTCTTGTAAACACACTGGGATTGTTATGCCCAGATTTCAATATTGTCCCCCAAAACCAGAGGCCCCTGGGGAGACTGAGTCACGCATGCAAAAGCAAAGGGCTTTATTATGGGCTTAGGCTCGCCGGGGCCTAAACTCGGGCTCACAGACTTTACCAGCGCAGTGGATCCGTGCTGAGAGCCCCGAGCAAGGGCTGAGCAGGGTTTTGATGGGCTTGGGGAGGGGGGAGTTACAGGAAATTGTGACACAGGTACAGGGATCCAATGATTATCGCATGACATCATTGGCAGTAACTTTAACCATACACATTGTCCAGAGTGTTTGTTACTTTGGGCGGGACCCAATCACAACATTTAGAGCATTAACCGATTACAGAGTGGACCCAGGACCCAGGACCCTCCCGTAGGGAGTAACTAGCCTTAAGCAATAAGTGATTATCTCTAGGCCTGCCCTTAGGAATGTTAAGCATTTGAGCTGGCCGCTTCTGATTGGGCGTTACTAGGGTGGTCCCTGGCTGAGCAATCTGTGCCCTTTTATTGTCTAATGATTCTGAGAAACCAACACTTAGGCCTCCAAGGTCAGAGGGAAAACTTGAAGCCTGTCATGGAGTCAGTTTGATTCAGACCTGCGTCCTTACAGGATCACAGAACATGAATATTGAATATGACACTGTCCATATTCTCCAGGGCTCTGGAAGTTTCCCTATCTGGTATCAGCCCCATTCTTCCTCCAAAGAGGAAATCCATGACCTTATATCTATGACCACCCTTTCCTCACTTTTCCTCATGGTTTTATGCCCTATATGTGTGTCTTTTTATTTATTTGTTTATTAGGGTGCAAAAAAGGTGATTTTATTAAAGTATGGGGACAGGACCCGTGGGCAGAAAGAGCTGCACTGGGGTTGTGATGGGTGACTGGCTATATACCCTGGAGTTGGGTGCGGCGCGGGTAAAGTCAAGAGGAAGTTTCTTAAAGGGATTTCCACATGCTCAAGAAGACTAACAGACTACAGGAGGCCTAGCTATTGTCACACAACAGTTGGTTTTACCTCTGGCAAAGCATTATCCTTAAGACAGTAGGAAGTTCCTGGAGATTAGGCTGTGGATGAGATTGCTCTTTTCTTGTAATATTACTGATATTTGTAAACGGATGGAGATTCAGTTTAACCATTTGTTTTCTGTCTTTTCCTTTGTTCTTGGGCAGCCAGGAGTGCCTGAGGAGTATCATATACATCCCACCTGGGGGTGGGGGAGATGGACTGCAGGGTGTCAGTTTGCCTTCTGCTCCCTCATCACGTATGGGTCAATATTGATCAGTTGGGGGACCGTAGAGGGGAGCTACAAAAACACAGAGGCAGCTGAATCCAATGTGGACAATGATGAGTGAGCAAAAGGCAAGCTGACAGACCACAAGGTGGGGTGTGTGTGATACTCCTCAGGCACTCCAGGCTGCCCAAGGACAAAGGAAAGGAAAGAAAACAAATGGTTAACTGATAGAGATCACAGTCATGTGGGACAGGAGTCTCCCTCAGTTTACAAATATCTTAGTGAATTACAAGAAAAAAGCAGTCTTAGCAATAGGCTACTCTCCAGAAACCCATATACTCAGTCTCCTGGAGCCCCAACATCACCCTCCTCTCCATAGTGGTGTGGGAAACAAAGGCAGAAGGAAATGGCAGGTGAGATTAAATTTTCCTTAACCTGCAGCCCATTGACAAATACTTGAGGCAGGCCTAGTAAAATATTTCTCCAGGAACTTCCTACTGTCCTAATGCGAATGCTTTGCTAGAGGGAAAACCACTTTAGCTTGACAACAGCTAGGCCGCCAGTACCTTGTGAGTCTTCTTTAGCATGTGAAAATCTTGTTGGAAACTTTCCCAGGAACTGTACTTCCCCCAACTCCCAAGTATATAACCAGTCTCCACAGGGTCCTGGGCAGCTCTCCCTGCCCCCGGGTCTGTCCCCATGCTTTAGTAAAATCACCGTTTTTGCACCAAAGACAGCTCAAGAATTCTTTCTTTGACCCCACCCTTATCAGACAACATGTATGAGCCTCCTAGAGTAGAAAGGATCCTCTGTTGGCTTGAAGTTATTGTACTGATGCAGTCTTGATACCAGGCTGAGAGTGTTATGCCCAGGTTTTAATATCGCTCCCCAAAACCAGAGACTACCAGGGAGACCGACTCACGCATGCAAAAGCAAAGGGCTTTATTATTACGGGCTTATAAGTTCGGGCTCACAGACTTCACCAGGGCAGTGGATCCATGCAGAGAGCCCCGAACAAAGGCGGGGTAGGGCTTTTATGAGTTTGGGAAGGGGGAGTTACAGGAAATCGTGACACAGGTACAGTGATCCAGTCATTATTATACAATATTATTGACAGCAGGTTTAACCATTCACATTGCCTAGAGTATTTGTTACTTTTGGCAGGACCCAATCACAACATTTAGAGTACTGACCAATCACAGAGTGGGCCCAGGACCCTCACGTAGGGCGTGACTAGTC
>NC_043717.1:52326371-52349281 GCF_006229205.1 Suricata suricatta
TGAGTTTGGGAAGGGGGAGTTACAGGAAATCGTGACACAGGTACAGTGATCCAGTCATTATTATACAATATTATTGACAGCAGGTTTAACCATTCGCATTGCCTAGAGTGTTTGTTACTTTTGGCAGGACCCAATCACAACATTTAGAGTACTGACCAATCACAGAGTGGGCCCAGGACCCTCACGTAGGGCGTGACTAGTCTTAGCCTCCATCTCTAGGCCTGCCCTTAGAAATGTTAAAGGTGTTAGCTGGCCTTTCCTGACTGGGTGTTACAAGGGTTTCTGAGAGCTGACACTTAGGCCTCCAAAGTCAGAGTCAGTTTGATTCAGACCTGTGTCCTTACAAGAGACATAGGAGAAAACAATAACACATAATTAGAATAACAGGAAAGAGAAGCCCAAATAAAATTCCTTTGGTAGTTGACAAAAATCCTCCAGTCTAAGATTTTAACCAATCATTAAAGGAAGGATAAGGATTGTTTGGTTGCACATGAATTTAGCTTCAGTCCTTTCATCTTGGCCCAGAGTTTACCTTCTGGGCCTGCACTTGGAGGGCTACGTGACTATCCCCAGGTGCAAGAAAAAAAAAACCAAAAACAAGTAAGAGGACAGGGTTAATGTCCCCTGCTAATGATTGTTTATGACGCAATTTACATACTTTGTCTTGGAGATAATGGCTATTCCCTTAAAACTTCCCTACAACCCTGAACCTTGACCAATGTTTTCCTGCATACCAGAATAAGGGCTGCTCTCCTTATCGCTTTGTAGCTTTTTGCAATAACCACCCAATTCTGCTTCTGTGTTTCCCGCTTGCCTGCTTGCTCACTATAAAAAGCCCTAAGCCCTTAGACTCAGGGCCGGACATTTAGAGTTCTGTGCTAACTCTGTGCAGTCCCAGCCGGTAATAAAGACTCCCTTAGTTCAACTTCAGTGGACTCGGATGCTCTCTGTGTCTCTCAGCGCAACAGTTTAAAAGCGCCAATTTGAGGGGCTCCTGAGTGGTTCAGCTGGTGAAGCGTTGACTTCTGCTCAGGTCATGATCTCATGGTTTGTGGGTTCGAGCCTCACGTCGGGGGCTCTGTGCTGACAGCTCAGAACCTGGAGCCTGATTTGGACTCTGTCTCTTTGCCCCTACCCTGCTTGCACTCTGTCTCTCAAAAATAAATAAATGTTAAAAATAAAAAGATAATAAAAGCGCCAATTTGAGTATTCATGTCAGTTAGAAATCCAGAAATATTTTTGTGGTAATCTGAAACGCACACATACCATTGTTTTTATGAGAGCACAAGTTTCACCTGGTGCAGCAGTTAAAACATTTAATGCCATTCTATTTTGTAAAACTGTTTTACGTATTTTAGTTATTTTAGTATTTAATAATATAATGTTATTTTGCGATTCACTGAAGGCCTTAACTCTGTAATACGTGGTTGTTAGTCATCATATAGACTATGTTCTGCTTAACAGGCAGTTAGGTAATTAGTAAGAGGTACTTTTATAGAAACAAGAAAAATATAGGTTAATAGAGCAAATTATAAACCCAGTGCCTTCCAGTGAGGACATTTTTTTTCAATGCCAGCCTTGAAGTCTCCTCAGATGGAGTGGACCCAGGCAGCAGGAATCGAATGTTTTTTTTTTTTTTCCTGGTTTGTAACTCAAAATGTCTGTGATGATCCTTTTGAGTGGCCCATTGTAAGAATGGTCAGTATAGATTGAGGAAAGGAAAATGAAAAAGAAAAGTACAACTGATGAGGGAGTGTGGGCAAGCTGAGGGCAAAGTGCAGTCTAATAGCACCTCCCAGGTGGGACATGTATGATATTTCTTGGACACTCTCAGCTACCCCAAAGCAAGAAAGAACAAAAAGAAAATGGTTAAACTGATAAGAGTCTCCATCAGTTTACCAGAAAAAGGCCATCCCACCAATAGCCCAAAGTCCAGGAATTCCCTACTGTCTTAATGTTAATGATATGCTAGAGGGAAAAACAATCTAGGCTGAACAAGACTTAGACCTCCAGCAAGGCTTTAGCATGTAAAAGTCTCTTTGGAAACTCCCTCTTGACTTTTTCTCCTCCAACTCCATAACACAGTCACCCTCCATGTCCCCTCCCCCAATTGCAATGCAGCTCTTTCTGCCCATGGGACCTGTCCTGTGCTTTAATAAAATCACTTTTTTTTGCACAAAAGATGTCTTCAGCAATTCTTTCTTGGCCATCATCTACAAACCCCATTAACCCATCACCCCAAAGCTTCATCATACGGCACCCAACATGGGGCTATGAGTCTTTTCATCTGGACTCTGAGCTTTGGTGCAAATTCAATGAGTATTTGTCTTTTCTTCCTTTACTGTCATTTCAGGGGCTTCTCAGTGAGTATGGTCTTACTGGAACACTTTTCTGTCTATTGGTCAGGCTGAATCCTCTAGCCCGTGGCTATTCTACCGGGAGGAGAAAGCCTGCCTTTTGGCTGGTAGTACGCTGGCTGGAATGGTACTAAGACCCAGAAACTCGATGCCCTCTCTTTATTCCTGTCCTTATACAAAGTTGTCTGTCTTGGGCACGGGACAGCCACCTAAGTCATCAGGATGACTGCCAATCTTAAGACTCCCATGTTTCCTTCTCTTCGGTCTAATGTAATCCCCCCCACATCTCTGGTCTAGCCACTTCTGGCCACAGGACCCCTACTGGGAGCTGGCTGAAACCAGTACCCAATTGAATTAAAACCCAACCAGAGACCGTTTCCTAGGGAAGTTGGCTGTAAGGACTCTACGTGTTAGAATGTCACTTAGATCATGATGGATTTCTGACCTTACTACTTTCCATCAATGTCCTCTACTAACTACTACTAAAATTACAGAATTGGGTAATTCCCCCTTGTAAAACTTTTCTAGTGTTTTCCATGGGTCAAAAACAGTGGTTTCTTCTCAGTCTTCTCAGCAAGGCAGACTCTAGTCCACATGCCAGGCACCCATCTGTAGTCTAGAATGCAATGGGGATGCGGGGTGGGGGGGGAACACTAAAATCCTCCTTCAAGAACCCTTAGTTGACTGGTCGGCGGCCATAGTGGTTTCACTTGAGAGATGCCTCAGGTGACTGTTCCGTGCCCAGACCCATCCTGCCCTTGTCTCTCTTAGCTCCCCACACAGCAGTCTCCTATGCCATCCATGTCCCTGCTGCTAAGATGAGGTACAGCCCAGCAACTGTGAGATAACCTTGTCTCCAATTCTCCTTCCTTCAGAACATCCCGGAGGGGTCAGACTTCACAGGATCGCAGAGTAGGATCTACAGCCTCCGCTGGCAACTCCCAACATTTTGAGCGTCTCCACACCCTGTCCTGGGATCTGGGGATGTCCATGTCATTCCCTCCTGTTCTAGGAATTTAACAGCAACCCCTGAAAAGTAGATGCAACCCTTGCTTGTGCTCATGCAATCCCTTATAGGTTGGATTTCTTTCTTTTTTTTTTTTTAATATATATTTAAGTTTATTTATTCATCTTGAGAGAAAGCGCTAGCTTGAGCCAGGGAGGGGATGGGGGGCGGGGGGGGGGCGGAGAGAAAGAATCTCAAGCAGGCTCCGCGTTGTCAGCACTGAGCCTGTGATGTGGGGCTCCAACTCACCAACCTTGAGATCATGACCTGAGCTGAAATCCAGAGTTGGACATTTAACCGACTGAGCCACCAAGGCTCCTGGTCCCTTACAGATTCTTGACCACGGTCTCCACTCCTTTTACTCTTGGAAATCCCAGACCTCTGCTTCAAAGGTGATTATCCCTGATTAATGTTATTCATACATGCACACAGATGTGCACACAAACGCACACACACAACATACCAATCTTTTTTTTTTTTAAATATGGAACGCTTCACGAATTTGCGTGTCATCCTCGCGCAGGGGCCATGGTATTCTTCTCTGTATTGTTCCAATTTTAGTGTATGTGCTGCCGAAGCGAGCACAACATACCAATCTTGACTGTTCGTTCTGTTGACCACTGACCACCACCACCCCTGTTTTCTGTGTGTAAAACACCCCATCTCTAGGGAAAGGGGACTGGTCTGGCAGAAGTTACCCTCACCTCACGGAGACCTGGGTCCTGCCTCAGGGAAGGAAACCATCCCCAACCCCCAGTGAGCGGCAAATGAACACGGAGTTCAGACTAAATCTCGTGTGACCTAAAGAGGCAGTCAGGAAGCCTGAGCTGGGACACAGAAATAGCATTTCCAGGAAAACCTGTGTCGCGGTTTTTTGCAGGTCAAACAGCACTGGAAGGGGGACAGGGCAGGCACACCGAGACCCATCACGCATACTTGCCATCCAAGCCACACTGTAAGGACATAGGTCTGAACCTAACAGACTCCATGACAGGCCTCAAGATCCTCCTCTAAACTAGAAGGTCTAAGGTTCAGTTTCTCCAGAACTATTAGGCGGTTACACATTACCCAAGGCAGGAGAGACCACCTTGTGGTATCCAATCAGGAAAGGCCAGCTACCACTCTCCACTTTCCTAAGGGTGAGGCCTGCAGATGGAAACTTTAGATAGGACCCTGTTACCTAATGTTAAAATTAACCCGATAGTCACTGAAGAAGACCCTGAACTCACTCTGTAATTGGTTAATTTTAAAGGTACTCTAAATGTTGTAATTGGGTCCTGCCAAAAGTAACGAATGCTCTGAACAATGTGTATGGTTAAAGTTGCTGCCAATACTGTTGTACCATTATGATTGGATCACTGTACCTATGTCACAATTTCTTGTAACTCCCCCTTCCCAAACCCCATAAAAACCCTGCTCAGCCCTTGTTTGGGGCTCACAGCATGGATCCACTACACTGGAAAAGTCTGTGAGTCTGAGTTCAAACCCGTAATAAAGCCCTTTGCCCTGGCAGACACGGGAGAGAGAGAAAAGCATGTTAGCATACCTTGGCCTTCTGTCTCCTCATCCTCCCTTTCTCCTTCGGGCACCACACACCGAAGCCCAGTGGCTACACCGGAATAGGACCCTCAGTGGAAAGGAGGACCCTCCCTCTGTGGGGAGCAGAATGGGGGCGGAGCACATATATCAGTTTAACTGGGGCACGGATGCCACCACGTAGTTTGGGCCTGCGTTTTCAGGAGCCAGAAGAAGCATTATTCAAGGACAGCCCTGTGCTCCAGGTGGTTGCTGCCGCCTTTTTGGTTTTGAGAGGTGGGCAAGTGCTTCCTGGTCACCTGAGAGGGAAAGAACACAAACTCCAGCTTCAGAGACTCCTGGTGAGGTGGAAAGGGCCTCGCAGGGTCTAACGTGAGGCAGCACCACCCTCTGCTGGCAACAAGTTGCCCCTGCTCTGCCAGCAGTTTCACCCTTCTCTGTGGGCCTTTCTCTCTTGTCCTGGAGGGGCACCCCATCCTTTATGGTGGTCTCCAACACCGGTGGCTCTGGGCTGGACTCTCCCAGAGCCGCAGCCACAGCCTGCCACTGGTATGGGCAGTGCGGCCAAACAGGACTTCACGGAACAAGGCTCTGTTCTGCTGAAAGTCTACATCCGGGGTTTCGGTTGGGGGGTGGGGCACAAATCATCCTAGCTGCACAAACCCCATACAGAGAATAATGTGGCTTAAGACCGATCCTGTCTACACTCCGTTTCCTGTGGGAGAAGCTGCCTGGGTCGGCAAGGAGGCAGGGAACAAAGCTGAGCCCCCTCCCCCTCACAGAGCCAGAGCCAGAGCCAGAGCCAGAGCCAGAGGTGGCCTTCCTGGTCCCGTCTCCCCTGCACTCCTGTGAAACCTGCAAGACTCACCTGAGGGTGCAGGCTCTCTGAACATGATGTCTCCTGGCTTGGGACCAAGGGCTGTGAGCTTCCTGGAAACTGGGGGGCTCTGGTGTTGAGGTCACCGCGGCTGCTCCCCACAATGCATGAATGGACAAGACGACCCTGGCTTATGTCCTGAAAGCTGCTAAAAGAAAACTTTCTCACTGATTTGGCCTTGGGAAGTTTTGTGTGTGGGGGGGGGGGCGGGGAGTGTAGTTGGTGTACACGGGCATGTGGGTGTGGTTAGGGGCTAGAGTGAGGCAGGGCATAAGGAAGGGAATTCAGAGGCTGATCTGGCTAGCACTTTCTCCCTCAGTCAGCCCCAGGCCAAGAGGAAGCTTTGACCTAGGAAGAAGAGGGAGCCACGGAGAGTGCCCAGGCTCCCTGCAAGGAAGGCTTGGGGACCAGCTACAAAGTAGGAATTGGGAAGCCTGGGGTCTAAAAATGGAAGCTTTGCGGTTCAAACTTTCAAGGGGCAGGGGCTCCCCAATCCAAATCAACTACCAGCCTTCCCCTCCATCCCAGCCCCACTCTGGGCAGGATGGAGGGGGGCAGGCAGGAAACATGCCCAGGGTCCAGGATGGTGCCCAGCACACACAGAGCACTACCTTCATGTCTGGCCGGGGAGCCGGGGCAGCCTTCGAGGCCCCAAAGCACCAGCCCTCCTGCTTCTGTCACTTCCAGCTCGAACTCGAAGCCCTCGGAGTCTGGGACCCCCACCTCGTTAACGCTGCTGGGCGGCGGCCCCAGATCCACACCTAGTCCTGGTGGGCCCCGCGGGGCTCCGGGGCTGGCCAGGCGAACAGCGACCCGTTCCCCGTCTTCCTCCCCGAAACCCTCCCCCGAGACGGATGCTCATGCCACGGGCCCAGCACTCCGGATTCGGGAGAGAAGGTCGCCCTGGTCCCAGCGCCACAGGCAAGATGGCAGAGGCGCGGGGCGAGTGACGAGGCCTTCGAGCGACACCAGCAATCATCACAGAAGCCGAACCAGGCCTCAGGAGACCTCAAATGTAGCGCAGCTAGCACCCGCATTCGATGCCCGCTCCGCAGACACCTCATTGGTCCTCCTCCCGCCAACCAGCCCTCGCCCCTTGTTGCCCCGCCCTTTGAGGCCCGCCCCACGAGGCCCTGACCAGTGGAGTATAGCGCCTTTGGTTCGCCCAGAAGCTGGTGGGAATGTTGGTCTCGCTGGGGTGGCGGCCGGTTGGTAGGCGCTGTAGTCCAGGCTCTTCTGGGCCAGCCTTCTACTTTCCAGTTGGAGTCACGGCTTCTAGCCTCGGTCCGCCCGTGCACCGAGCGGGGTGTGACGGCACCTGTCTCCGGGGTTGGGGATGACACATGGGGACGGAGGTGAAGCACCTGACGCAGAAAGAATTCGCAGGCCTCTGTCACACGGCCGCGCTCGGGACCTGATAGGACAATGGGCACAGGAAGCCCGCGGTCAGTGATCGGGACGGGTGGCATACTCTCCCGGGAAGGTCCAGAGAGGAAATGTGCCTGTTCACGGGCCTCAGGGTTTCTGTCACAGCCGCTCGACCTCGGCGGGCGATTACGTTGTCCCTGGTTGCGTGCTCAGGGAACTTTCTTGGCAGGCTGGTTTGGCGCAAAGGCTGGGCATTACCCTGCTCCCCCGACCCCTCTCCACTCCAAGGCAATTCAAAGAAGAAATCCCAATGGCCAGTGCACACGCCAAAAGATGCTCAACGTCACTAACCCTGCAGATGCGAACTAAAACCTCGAATCGACGTTCACAGGCCAGACTTGCAAGAATCAAAGAGCTGAACCATTCTGAGGGTGGGAGAGGTTCTGAGGAAACCCTTGCTTTTGCCCACTGCTGGAGTGGGGGTTGGGTGAAGGAGGGGGCGGCGGTGCAGAAGAGTGCTTTGGGACGGTAAATTGGCAGAATCAGTGCAAACCAACTTCTGCAACCCGTACTGCATGCCTGGCTCTGTTGTAAGCATTGTAGTTAACTAGTAACACATCCTCAAGACAATCCTAGGGTTGAGGTACCCACTAGTACCGCCCTCTCATGGGTGAGGAATCGGGCACTAAGAGGCCCAAGGTCATTTGGTTTGTCGGGATTTGCTGCAGGATCGAAACCTTGTAGTTGGGCTCCAGGGTCCTTGCTCTGAGCAGAAAATCTTAAGGAGACACCCATTCCCGCTGTGACCCAGCAAGTCCGCTGTCGCCAACATCTTCTGGAGACGCTCTCGCTCCTGTAGTGGACAAGGAAGGAAACGTGCACAGGAATGTTGGTGATGGGGAAAACGGGGAACACTCTAAATTCTCATCAGTAAGGGGGACGTGGATGCAAGCAACCGACGTTTAGTGCAAAAGGAATGCGTGCGGCCATGTTCACACATTTCAAAGCATGCTGGTGACTGAACACAGTAATTTGGAGATCACTGGAACTGGACACACATTTGTAAATAGTAAAATTAAATAAAAATTTAAAACGGAACCAGTCTTGTGTTGAGAATACACAAGGGTGTCAGTACAAGTATGGTCAAAGTTCTGGAGCATGTACAACTAATGCCTAACTAACAGTGGTGGTGGTGGTTGGGCTGGGGTGCCAGTTGTCTCCAATTTCCCTACAGCTACTGGTGCCCAGCTTTTCTGAGCTGAGCAGTCCCAATATCTGGGGAGTGTTTCCTCCCTTGGTTTCTGTGTTAGAGTGTTAGAATTTCCCTTGCTTGTCACCCAACCCTTACTCCAGGGGCCCTCGATTCCTTCCATACTTTCCTTCCTCTCTTTCCCACTCATAATGCTCTGTCTGGCCCTTGCCTCTCCTTCCTACATTCTACTCTGGCTGGTCCTCAGGAGGGGCCTGAGGTGCCTCAACACCTCTTGCCTGCATGATTGCAAAGGCCGGGTTTTGCTGGGTCAGCGTCTGAGAAGCCTCCCATGCTGGGAAAGGTTACAGGGCAGGGGAGATTGGGGGCTCACTCTAAATCTGCAGTCAGCCTTCTCAAGTGCCCCCCCCCCCCGCTATCCCTGCGTGTGTATGGAAAACACCCTCTCCCGCTTCTCCCAGTGGCTCTTAAAGTCATGCTGTGCTATTTCAGATGTGCCAACATGGATAACGAAGGAGACAACAGAGTTTCCTCTACCCACCAGCATTCTCGGAAACATTACCCGTGGATCCACTGGAAGCTTCCATTGGCCCTCTTGCCATTTCCATTCCTTTCCTACTTCTCTCTCTCCCCCTCTAGACAATGCCTTTACACACTTTCACCACTCTCTTCACCACTGGGGCTATCCTACCTCCTCTTCTCTTGCATCCTAAAGGTTTTCCGGTGGTGTCCATAATCGGTAATAATATCCCTTCCTTCAACCTCGCCAGGATCCCATATTGGTTTTGACTTACTGTCCTCGTCTGGGCTGGGGACCAGTGTCAGAGGATCCACTCGGCCTTCCTGACCATGATAGCTTCTTGCCCCACACACAGACCAGTGCCCCAACATGAGGGGTTTTGCTCCAACTGCCAACCATATCAATTGTCAACTTGTGGACTGGAGAAGTGACTGCTGCATTGGTCCAGGGATCCACTCTGCTTTCCATGACTGGATCTCTATCCCCAACTCATTTTATTGCCATCGTCTCCTAAGCCCCACTGTAACCTGGCCCCCTGGTGACACTTTGGGGCTCCAGTATCATGTCACCCCAGACCTTGGGTCAAATAGTCCTGGAAATGTCTGGGTATTCCTCTTTCCCCAGTGCACCGTCACCTGAGAAATGGCAGTCATTCTCTGTAGGGAAGGCCGATGGCATCATAATGGTATGTATATACTCATCACCTTGTTTCTTGACCCTTAATCCTCAGGACTCTTCCACCTCTTCAGTCAGTGGGGCCGGTCTCAAAATTGGCTCAGGACCAGAAACTGAGCAAGAAATTGTGACTTTTTACTGGGACGACTACCCCCTTTCTCTTGCACCCTTGTCTTTGTCTGGCTGTAGCTGCCCCGAGGGAGCCAGGCTGTCTGAACCATCCTCTCAGCTCCCTGCCACTCTTGACTGCCCCTCTGACCTTGCCAGTTGTTATAGGAAACGTAGTCTCCTGAGGTCTCTTGATTGAGAGTCACTCTGCCCTCTATGACATCAGAATTCCATCACTCCCATGGATGGTAATGAGCTGGGGCCAGGACCACTTTCCTGCCATCATCTGCATCGGCCTGCAGAGGGCAGCAACCGCTGAACTTCTCAGTGATGTTAGGGCCCCTCTGGCCAGAACACTCCCGCTGGCTTTGGTGAATGGTGGGTGCTCTCAGCTTTCCCAGGGAACATAACTGTCAGGCCATGTGACCGGCCTCACCTTATCTATCCGTTCCAGCTTGCCTGCATCACTCAGCCTTGTTGTTCCTTCCTCTACCCTCTGCTAGTCCAAGGCAGGCACTTCCACTTCTCTCCATGGGGGCCATCGCGTTCTTGGAGATTTTGAGAGCCATTCTGGAGGTGAATCTACTCCATCCCTGGAGTCCCTGCCAGTGGGTTAAACCCCGTGGTATGAGAAAGTGACCCCACTCAGCAAAACCTCCTTATCAGTTTTATATTCCTGTCCTCTTGATCCAGCACCCTGAAAATCCAATCCCAGGGATATTCCCCTGTTCCTGCCAGTACAGACTGGCTATTTCTTGCAACTCCTTTGGTGTATAATTTCTTCATGGAGAGAAGATCAGGGCTTCCACTGGGAGGGGCACCTGTGTCTTTGGCGGGGAGTAGACTCTGTAGCATCTATCAGCACAGGACACATGCTGGGTCTTATTAGGGAGGGAAGGGCCACCCTGAAAGCTCTGAAACCTCAGGGGGTAGGGTCCTGGAACAAGGGCATCAAATGGTATATTAGAGCACATCTATCCAACACAGAAGATGGTAGTCACGGAGAAATGGAGGCACAAAAAGATATGAGAAATATATAACACTCATAGCAAAATAACATCTGCAAATCTACCCATATTATGAATGCATTAATCACTTTAATCACAAGGTAGAGAGTGTCAATCCGGTAGAAGAAACGGACGGATTCAACTACCTGCTTTCGACAGGGGATATACTTCTGATAATGGCATAAGCCCACTAAGAGTGAGAGCACAGTGGACGGCAGTGTGCCATCATGGCCAAAATAACAACAGGTAAAGTCGACTTTTTAGACACACAGTGTTCCTAGAGATAAAAGTGGACATTTTGTAATGACCAAATGATCCACTGATGTGGGGGACATAACAATTTCAAACTTCTGTGCATATAGGTACAGGGCCTCAAAATATCTATGGCAGGACTTGAGAAAATTGATGGGAGAATTATACCATGCAACATTAATATCTAAGGGTTTTAATACTTTGTCTCATCCACTGAAAGACGTACTGGACAGAAAATTCACAAGGATACGAAGACCTGAACAGTTGCCACTCTTAACCCAAACTAACTGACATCTAGAAAACACTCTGTTCCACAACAGTTGAATACACATTCTTTTCAAGTCCACATAACCATTTTCTAGGATAGAACATGCCAAGGGCCATGAGACTCATCTCGACAGCTTGGGAGGGGTCTAGATTGGGTAACAGTTTAGCCCTCTGGTGGTACAGGTGTGTGAAAGACCATGATACCACCCGAAAAACGCTTCAAGGAAAGTGATGATCTTGGCTTAGCAACAGCCAGCTTTCAGGTAAGCAAGAAGATGAGGGGAACGTCTGGAGATGCTGAGGATATCGGGGTCCTTTCTGACCTCTCACCATCTTCACTCTCACCTGAGGATCTTGCTTCCCATTTCCCCGAGAATATAGGGCAGCCAGCAGAAATCTTCCCTCCTTCCTCATAAGTGTTTTCCTCCATGTGGCATCACTCGTATCAACATACAGTCCTCTCCTTTCCCCTACCTTAAAAAGCCCTCTTCGGATCCCACTTTCATTTGAGCTACCCCACATCTCTCTGCTCAGCCTTACAGAATAAACTCCTTTTAAAAAGTTGTGTGTACTTACTGTATCAAATTTCTGTCCTCCCATTCATACTTCCTCTCTTTCCCACATTTCACAAAGCGTTATTGAATGCTTACCACATGCTAGGCACTGTTCTAAGACCTGAAACACTACAGCAGTGAACGCGACTAAAGGAACGTACATTTCTGTCATAGACCCATCACTAGTATTTTCTCAATCTTCAAATGTCTTCATTCCTTTGTTCTTCGAGTGCATGTTCCCTAACCATGCACCAGTCTTTATTAGTTACTAAGGGTGCTAGGGTGCTGTATTGATCTAGAACATTCCCTTGCTAGGCCCCCAAGTGGGATCTGGTGCCTATTGGGACTCACGTTTTTGTTTTGTTTTAGTGTACTACAGAGATTCTGATAGAACACACTCTCCAGGAACTTCCTGAGAAGAGGTGCGTGGGAGGTGCTTTTGAGACTTTGCATGAGCAAAGTTTCCCTTTATCTCAGACATAACTTACACCTCTATGTATAAATTTCAGGCAGAAATTTCCCACCAAGTATTGATCCACTGTTTTTTAACTTCCGCTGTTAATTTGGAGACGGCTGCGGTTATTTGGAATGCTTTATTTGTCCCAGGCCTTTTCAGGGGTAAATTTGTGTATCCTTCACCTCAACAGGATATATAGTAGCGTCATTACACATAAAATCTCTCTCATTATGCTCTTTTGTATTCCAACTCTCTCCCCCATCCCAGACGCTTGGTAACCAGGGATGTATTTCCCACTCATATATTTTTATCTTTCCAGAATTGTATACAAACATAATGATACAATATGTAGTTGTTTGAGTCTGGCTTCTTTCCTTTAGCATAATGCATTTGTGATTCATCCAAATTGTGCATATATGAATTTTACTTTCCTTTATATTGGCTAAGTAGCGTTGCAGTGCGTGGATGAAGCAGAGGTTTTCTCATTCATCTCTTGAAAAACATCTTGATTTCATTAAGTTTGCAGTGATTATGAATAAGATTGCTATGCCCATTCGTGCCTTTTTCCCCCTGTAAAATACACTTTCACTTTCTAAGGAAAACACCCAGGAGTTGGATTGCTGGGCGTTATGGTCATTCCCTGTTTACCTTTATAACGAACAGGGAAACTACTTCATAGAGTGGCTGTACCATTTTGCATTCCCTGCATCAATAGCTGAGCGTTTCAGTTACTTAACTCCTCACCAGCACTTGGTTTAGTCAGTATGTTTTAATTTAGCTATTCTAACAGGTATGCAGCGGCATCTCATTGTGGCTTTAATTTGCATTTTCCTAATGGCTAATAATATGCCTTCATGTGCTCATCTGTTATTCTTATATCCTCTTTTGAAGTGTCTGTTCAAGTTTTGTGCCCATTTCTTAATTAAGCTGTTCATTTACTTATTGTTGCATTTAAAGAGTTATTTGTGTATCTGGATCGTACTTGGTTGTGTAATTGACAAATATTTCTATGCATTTTTTATTTGTTGTTATTTTTTACTCTCTTCACAGGATCTTTCTCAGACTAAAGGTTTTTATTCTGATGAAGTCATTTTAACACTCATTTCTTACTATTTCTTACATGATTTTGGTGTTATGTCTAAGAATCCTTCATGTATCCCCAGATCATGAAGAAATTTTCTTATGTTTTCTTTTATAGGTATTATAGGTTTATCTTTTATATTTACATATATGATCTATTTTGAGATAAGTTTTGTATAAGATGTGAGTTATAGGCTCATATTCTTTTTTCTTTGCCTATGGATACCTAAATAGTGCATTGCCACTTTTGAAAAGATTGCCTTATCCAGTGAATTTGTTTTGTACATTTGTCCAAATCAGTTGGTAGTATTTGTGTGGGTGCATTTCTGGAGCCTCTATTCTGTTCTATTGATTTATATGTCTGTCTCCTCACTAACGTCACATTGTCTTAAGTATTGTAGCATCATATTAAGTTTAAGATTTTTTAAAATTTATTTTACTTATTTTTTATAAGTTAATATACAATGCAATATTGGTTTCAGAAGTAGATTTCAGTGAATCATTACTTATATACAACACCCATTGCTCATCACAAGTACCCCCCTTCATACCCATCTCCCATTTTGCCCATCTCCCACCCACATCTCTCCATCAACCCTCAGTTTGTTCTCTATCATTAAGAACTTTTTGTGGTTTGTTTCTCTTTCTTCTCTTTCCCCCTCTTCCCATATATTCATCTGTTTTGTTTCCTAAGTTCTACATATCAGTGAAATCACATATTTGTGTTTTTCTCATTGACTTATTTTGCTTAGCATAATACGTTCTAGTTCCATCCATGTCATTGCAAATGGCAAGATTTCATTCTTTTTGATGGCTGAGTAATATTCCATTACATATATATACCACATCTTCTTTATGCAGTCATCAGTTGATGGAGGTTTGGGCACTGTCCATAGTTTGGCTATTGATAATGCTGCTATAAACATTGGGGTGCATGTACTCCTTTGATTCTGTGTTATTGTACCCTTGGGTAAATACCCAATAGTGCAATTGCTGGATCATAGTGTAGTTCTATTCTTAGTTGTTTGAGGAACCTCCATACTGTTGTCCAGGGTAGCTGTACCAGTTTGCATTCCTACCAGCAGTGTAAGAGGGCTCCCCTTTCTCTGCATCCCTGTCAACACCTGTTAATTTTAGCAGTTCTGACAGGCATGTGGTAGTATCTCATCATGGTTTTGATTTGTATTTCCCTGATTATGAGTGATGTTGAGCATCGTTTCATGTGTTTGTGAGTCATCTGGATGTCTTCTTCGGAAAAGTGTCTATGATGCTGAGTTTGGTAAGTTCTTTATAGATTTTGGTTGCTAACCCTTGATTAGATATATCTTTTGCAAATATCTTCTCCCATTTTGTAGGCTTTTAGTTTTGTTGATTCTTTCCTTTGCTGTGCAGAAACTTTTTATCTTGGAGACCTTCTGATAGTTCACGTTTGCTTTTGTTTCCCTTGCCTTCAGTGATGTGTCTAATAAGAAATTGCTCCGACTGAGATCAAAGAGGTTTCTGCCTGTGTTCTCCTCTAAGATTGTAATGGTTTCCTGTCTTACATTTAGTTCTTTCATCTATTTTGAATTTATTTTTGTGTATTGTGTAAGAAAGTGGTCCAGGTTCATACTTCTGTATGTTGACATCCACTTTTCCCAGCACCATTTGTTGATGATACCCTCTTTTTTCCATTGGATAGTCTTTCCTGCTTTGTCAAGGATGAGTTGGCCATGTAGCTATGCATCTATTTCTGGGTTTTCTATTTTGTTCTGTTGATCTAAGTGTCTGTTTTTGTGCCAGTTCCATACCATCTTGATGACTATGGCTATGTAATATAGCTTGAAATCCAGAATCATGGGGCGCCTGGGTGGCTCAGTCGGTTGAGCGGCCGGTTGTGGCTCGGGTTATGATCTCATGGTTCATGGGTTCGAGCCCCGCATCAGGCTCTGTGCTGATGGCTGGCTCAGAGCCTGGAGCCCGTCTTCAGATTCTGTGTCTCCCTCTCTCTCTGACCCTCCTCTGCTCGTGCTGTCTCTTTCTGTCTCTCAAAAAAAAAAAAAAAGAAAAAAAAGAAAGAAAGAAAAGAAAAGAAAAAGAAAAAAAAGAAAAAAAGAAAAAGAAATCCAGAATCGTGATGCCTACAGTTTTGTGTTTCTTTTTCAGGATTGCTTTGGCTATTCAGGGTCTTTTCTGGCTCCATACAAATTTTAGGATTGTTTGATCTAGCTTTGTAAAGAATGCTGGTGGTGTTTTGATAAGGATTGCATCAAATGTGTGGATTGCTTTGGGTAGTATAGACATTTAACAATGTCATTCCAATCCATGACCATGGAATGCTTTTCCATTTCTTTGTGTCCTCTTCAATTTCTTTCATAAGTCTTCTATAGTTTTCAGAACACAGATCTTTTACCTCTTCAGTTAGGTTTATTCCTATGTATCTTATTGTTTTTGGTGGAATTGTAAGTGGGATTGATTCCTTGATTTCTTTTTTCTGCTGTGTAGGATTATATTAATTTAAAATTTTTTTTAAATATTTATTTATTTTTGAGAGAGAGGACACAAGTGGGGGAGGGACAGAGAGTGAACAGACACAGAATCTGAAACAGGCTCCAGGCTCCCGGCTGTCAGCACAGAGCCTGACGTGGGGTTCAAACTCAGGAATGGCGAGATTGTAACCTGAGTTGAAGTTGGACGCTCAACTGATTGAGCCACCCAGAAGCCCCACATTATATTACAGTTTAAAGGCTAGAGTCATTTCTCCAACTCTATTTTTTTAAATGGTTTTAGTGATTATAGATACTCTGCTTTTATATGTAAACTTTGGAATCACTCGGTCATATTTACAAAAGAATCTCACTGTTATTTTTATTATTTTACATGAAGTTTATAGATCAGTTTTAATAGAATTGATATCTTTACTATGTTGTGTATTCCAACCCATTCGTATGGTACATCTCTTTGTTTAATTACTTCTTGGATCTCTCTCACTGGCACTGTGTGGTTTTCAGAATGTAGATCTTGTATGTATTTTGTTAGATTCATCCTTAGATATTTCACACTTTGGAAATATTGCAAATTGAAATGGTTTCTAAACTTTTGGTTTCCATTTGTACATGTATTGTATATAGAAGTACAATGGATTTTCGAGTATTGATGTTATACCCTGTGATCCAACTAAACTCATTTGTTAGTTATAGGAATTATTTTTCCTAGATTTCATGGGATTTTCTATAGTAGATAATCATGTTGCCCATGAATATGGGCAGTTTATTTCTTCTTTTCCAACTGGAATGTCTTTTATTTATTTTTCTGGAATTATTACCATAGCTACGATTTTCAGTATGATGTGGAATAGGAATGGTAAGAATGGACATCCTTGCCTTGTTCTAGATCTTAAGGGGAAGCCATTCAGTTTTTCACTATCAAGTATGTTAGCTATATACTGGGTGGCTTACAAATGATCCAAAAGTATTTCTCACAGTTCTGGAGTCTGGCATGTTCATGACCAATGCACCAGCATTTTTGGTAACTAGTGAGGGCCCACTTCCTGTTTCACAGTTAAAGTCTTCTCACTGTGTCTTCACATGACTAATGAGTAAGGGAGCTCACTGAGGTCTCTTTTATAAAGACACTAATCCCATTCATGAGGGCTCCACCCTCATCATCTAATGACCTCCAAATACTATCACATAGAGCATTAGGTTTTAACCTTTGAATTTGGGCGACACAAACATTCAGCCTGTAACTCTGTCTTAAGTTTTTCTCTCCAGCATTTTCTTTTTCTCCTTTTTTAGAACTCTTTACATTTCCACACTGGCAAGCTCTCCACATTTCAAGAGAGCCAAGAGCACCATTTCTAAACTGGCAGACTGGATTTTCTAGATTGATCATGAAACTTCCTTATCTTTTCTCTTCCATTGTCCATCTCTTTCCATTGCTTCTGAGATATCTCTGAACCTAAACCTTCCGTTGAGGTTTGTTGTTTGTTTGCCATAAATCTCCATTCTGCTATGTTATTTTCTACAATTTCTTTTAATTCTCTGTTCCTCTTTTAGAGCATGGATGCAGTATCTTCTCTCATTTCTCTAGGATGTTATTTAGAGGTCTTGGGTTTATGGTTTTTTAAACATCTTTTTCTGTTCCTCATATCTGCTTCCTCTGGATTCTGCTTTTCTGTTTGTTTTGGTCCCTCTCGTATTGGAGATCTTATTAAAATACCACAGGATCCCTCGAGGTCCATCAATATTACATTTGAAGCACTAAAATGATGATTGGAAGTCGCATTTGTGTAAACAGTATTTGATCACACACACTCTTTCATCACACACTGTTTAGTGATTTCAAATTTCTCTTCTTCTTTATTTTCTAGGCTTTTTATTGTGAAAAATGATGCACATAAGATGATCACCAAACTCAATGAATGATAATCAAGCAAACACCTTTGTAACCACCACACAAGACACGAACTAGAACATTACCAGTACTCAGAGGCTTTCTTTATGTCCCTTCAAATCAGTTTGCCTTTCCCTACACCCCCGCCCCAAAGTAACAACTATCCTAACTTTTGTGGTAATCACTTCATTGGTTTTTTTAGTCTTACCAGCAGTTACAGGTAGCACTGTTAAACATTATTCTTACTCTCGTTTTCAAAAACTTTATGTACATGGAATCTTACTGTCTATGGGACTGTGGCTCTGCCTGTGTGGTAGACAGAATGGTGGCCCCTTTAATGTCCATGTCCTAATCTGTGAAACTTGTGACAGTGTTTGGTCAAATAGCAAAAGTGAATTGAGGTAGCAGATGAATTAAAGCTGTTAAGTGGCTGACTTTAAGATAGAGAGATTACTTTGGATTATCTGGGTAGGCCCAGTATAATCACATGGGTCTTTAGAAGTGGAAGAGGGAGGCAGAAGGGGGAGAACCAGGGAGATGGTAGCATGAGAAGGACTCAGTACATTGTTGACTTTGAAGATGGGGGAAAAGGGACTACAAGTCCAGGGGTGCAGGCAGCTTCTAGAAGCTGGAAAAACCAAGGAAGTGTATTTTTCTCTAGAGCTTCTAGGAGGAACAGAGACTTGCCACTGCCTTTATTTCAGCATAATGAGACCTGTAACGACTTCTTATCTCTAGAACTATAAGATGATGAATTTGTATTAAGCTACCTAATTTGTGATCATTTGTTATGGCAGCAATAGGAAACTCACACAGGTTGCTTTTCTCAGCATTATGTTTGTGAGACCTTCCCATGTTGTGATGGGTAACTATAGTTCATTCATTTTCATTGCTCTATAGCAGGGGTAAGCAAACCGTGGCCCACAGTCTAAATATGGCCTGGTGTCAGTTTTTGTATGGTTTTTCTATTACGAATGGTTTTTACATTTTTAAATGGTTGGAAAAATTACAAGAAGAATAGTATTTTGCAAAATACCCATCTTAATGTCCATAAATAAAGTTTTATTAAAGCCACTCTCATTCATTAATATATTGTCTATGGATGTGTTCATGTTACAATTGCAGAACTGAGTAGTTGAAACTACATATGGCCTGCAGAGTTTAAATTATTTACTACCAGGCCCTTTACATAAAAAGGTATCTAGTCCTTGCTCTGTAGCTATGCTGTCTGCTAATACTTTTTGTGATGATGGAAGTGTTCTGTGTCTATAGCGTACAACTTGATAGCGACTAACCACATGAGGATATTGAACACTTGAAATGTACCTAATGTTACAGAGTAACAGGTGAAATTTTAAATTCTACTTTCTTTAATTTAAATTTAAGGAGCTACATGTGGCTAGTGGCTACTATATTGGACACTGAAGCTCTAAAATGTTCTATTGTATGAACATGTCATAATTTAATTTGCCCATTTTACTGTTGATGGGCAGTTGGGTTGCTTCCAGTTTGTAAGTATTATAAATGAGCCTCTTATAACTTTTCTTGCACATGTCTTTGTTTCTCTATATCTGTGATTTTTTGCGCATATGACCCTCTGATATAACTGGAGCAGCATGTGAGAATTCCACTACTTCTACATCCTCACCCACTAAGCAGTGTCAGTCTTTTTTTTTTTTTTTTTTTTTTAGCTATTGTGGTGGACATGTAGCTGTATTATGTTGGGGTTTACATGTGCCTTTTCTGGTTCCTAATGAAGCTGAGAACTTTTTCATATATTGATTCTTTCAATGCCACTTTAATTCCGTGTACCACCTTTCCTGATTTGCATGCTATGTATTTCAACTTTCTTCATATATTTACACCTCATAAGACAGTAGTAGTAGTAGTCTTTTTTATTTCTCTCCCCTTCTCTTTATTTACTCTTTTTCATTTTCTTCATTCCTGAGTCTGACCTCTCATCTAGAATCATCTTCCTTATGCCTAAAGAAGAACTTTTAGTACTTCCTTTAGTGCTGATCTACTGATGGCGAATTCTCTCAGGTTTTGTTTGTCTGAAAATGTTGCCATTTTAACTTAATTTTGTAAAAGTATTCTTGCTGGGTATAGAACTATAGGTTGGCATATATTGTCTCTCAGCACTTTGACAGTATTATTCCACTGTCTTCTGGCTTGTATTTTTTTCTGAGAAATCAGATATTAGTTTAATTATTTCTCCTTTGAAGTTATAATTTTTCCTCTGGATTATTTTGAATTAAAAAATTTAACATATATTAAAATATACACATCATAAAATTTAGTATCCAAACCATTTTTAAGAGTACAGTTTGGTAGTGTTAAGCACATTCACTTTGTGCAATCAATATACAGAACTATTTTTATTTTACAAAACTGAATGTCTGTATATATAAACATTTTCTCTCAGTCCCTGGCAACCAACCTTCTATTTTCTGTGTCTATGAGTTTGGCTATTCTCAGTAGCTCAGTGGAATCATGTGGAAGTTGTCTTGTTGTGACTGGCTTATTTCACTCAACACAATGCCTTCAAGGTTGATCCATGTTGTGTCAGAATTTTCTTTGTTTTTAAGGTTAAATAATATTCCATTGTATGGAGTATTTTGTTTATACATTTATCCATCAATGAATACTTGCATTACTTCTTAACTTTTGGCTATTGTGATTAATGCTGCTACAAACATAGTTTTAGAAATATCTCTCTGATGGGCACCTGGGTAGCTCAGTTAGAAGAGCATCTGACTTCAGTTCAGGTCATGATCTCATGGTTCATGAGTTTGAGCCCCACATTGGGTTCTCTGCTGGCATCTCAGAACCTGGAACTTGCTTTGAATTCTGTGTCTCCTTCTCTCTCTGCCCGTCCCCTACTCACATTCTGTCTCTATCTCTCAAAAAATAAATAAACATTAAAATAAATAAATAAATAAATAAATAAATATCTCTTTGAGACCTTGCTTTCAATTGTGTTGGGGTTATACCCAGAAGTGGAATTGCTGGATCATATGGTAATTCCATTTTTAATGTTTTGATAAATGACCATACTGTTTCTCTGTATGCTTTTAGGAATTTTTTTTGGTCTTTTTTATTTCACACAATTTCATTATAAACTGCCTAGATTTGTTTTTCTTTTGATTTATATTGCTTGAAACTCTAGGGATTCTTGAACTTATGTCTGGATATCTTTTCTTAATTTTAGGTATTTATTTCTATAAACACTGCTTCTGTCCCACCATTTCCCCTTTTCAGAATCTAATTACACAAATGTTAGACTTTCTTACTATATCCCTTTGTCTTTTACACTTTCTTCTGTGTTTTTTATATTTATGTCCCTCTGAGTTTCATTCTGGATATTTTTCTTTCTTTGATTTTAATGATTCTCCCCTCTGCTGTATATGATTCTCAAACTTGTTATTTATTTCTTGGATGTATTGATCATATAAAAATATCTTTGTTTTTTGGAAACATGTTTATGATACAGTGTTGAATTAAAAATGTGCTTTACAAAACTTTTTTTTGTAGAGGTGAAAAGACCTTATAACACACAGCTAACATCATATTCTGGTGAAACACTGGAAGCTTTCCCTCTAAGATCAAGAACAAGATACGAATGCCCACTTTAACCACTGCTGTTTAACTTTATACTGTAAATTCTAGCCAGAATAATTAGGTGGAAGAATAAATACAAAGTGTACACATGAGAAAAGAAGGAGTAACATTTTCTGTATTCCCAGATGGTATGAATCTATATAAAGAAAATCTCAAAGAATCATTTTTTTAAAAAATTTTAATGTTTTTATTTTTGAGAGAGAGAGAGAGACAGCATGAGTGGGGGAAGGTCAGAGAGAGGGAGACAGAATCTGAAGACAGGCTCCAAACTATGAGCTAGCTGTCAGCACAGAGCCTAATGCGGGGCCCGAACCCACAGAACATGAGATCATGACCTGAGCTGAAGTCAGACGCTTAACTGACTGAGCAACCCAGGGGCCCCCACAAAGAATCTTTTTAAAGCTGCTAGAGGTAATAAATTCAGGAAAGATGTAAGATATAAAATCAACAATCAAAAAACCAGTTGTGTTTCACACTGAAAACTATAGAAAGCTTCTGAAAGAAATTGAAGAAGGCACAAAAAAGTAAAAAATATTCCATGCTCTTGGAGTGGAAGAACAAAAATTGTTAAAATGTTGATACTACCCAAAACAATCTACATATTCAATGCAATCCCGATAAAAAACACCAGCATTCTTCACAGAGATAGAACAAACAATCCTAAAATTTGTGTGGAACCAGAAAAGACCCTGAATAGCCAAAGCTACTGAAAAAGAAAACCATAGCAGGAGGCATCACAATCCCAGACCTCAAGCTGTATTACAAAGCTATAATCATCAAGACAATATGGTACTGGCACAGGAACAGACACTCAGATCAATGGAACAAAATAGAGAACCCAGAAATGGACCCGCAAACATATGGCCAACTAATCTCTGACAAAGCAGGAAAGAATATCCAGTGGAATAAAGACAGTCTTTTCAGCAAATGGTGCTGGGAAAAATGGACAGCGACATGCAGAAAAATGAACGTGGACCACTTTCTACACCATACACAAAAATAAACTCAGAGTGAATAAAAGACTTAAATATAAGACAGGAAGCCATCAAAATCCTTGAGGAGAAAGCAGGCAAAAACCTCTTTGACCTCAGCCACAGCAACTTCTTACTCTACACATCTCCCGAGGCAAGGGAAACAAAAGCAAAAATGAACGATGGGGACCTCATCAAAATCAAAAGCTTCTGCACAGTGAAGGACATAATCAGCAAAACTAAAAGGCAACCAGTGGAATGGGAGAAGATATTTGCAAACGACATATCACATAAAGGGTTAGTATCCAAAATCTATAAAGAACTTATCAAAGTCAACACCCAAAGAACAAATAATCCGGTGAAGAAATGGACAAAAGACGTGAATAGACACTTCTCCAAAGAAGACATCCAGATGGCTAACAAACATGAAAAAATGCTCAACATTACTAATCATTAGGGAAGTACAAATCCAAATCACAAAGAGAAACCACCTCACACCGGTCAGAATGACTAACATTAACAACTCAGGCAACAACAGATATTGGCAAGGATATGGAGAAAAAGGATCTCTTTTGCACTGCTGGTGGGATTGCAAACTGGTGCAGCCACTCTGAAAAACAGTATAGAAGTTCCTCAAAAAATTAAAAATAGAGCTATCCTATGACCCAGC
>NC_043717.1:52349381-52355774 GCF_006229205.1 Suricata suricatta
CAGCCATCTCAGCTATATCTTAAATTAAGTACAAGTCTACTACTGTGAACTATCTAGCCCAGAATCATCACTTTGAGGAATCAAAATGGACATTTGCTCAACTTCTTAGTAAGCCCAGATCCTGGAGTTACCTAGAGAATAGTCTCCAAACATCCCAGGTGAGTTTCCATATTTACATTAACAATGGCTATCCAATTGCTATGCAATTGCAAGACCATACATTCCAGACAAAGTACAGTTGACCCTGAAATAATGCAGGGGTTAGGGGCTCTGACACTCCCCACCGTGCAGTTGAAAACCCATGTAGGGGCGCCTGGGTGGCTCTTCAGCTAAGCATCAGACTTCAGCTCAGGTCATGATCTTATGGCTCATGAGTTCAAGTCCCACATCAGGCACTCTGCTGAAAGCGCAGAGCCTGCCTCAGATCCTCTGTCTTCCTTTCTCTCTCTGCCTTTCTATCTCTCAAAAATAAATAAGCATTAAAGAAAGAAAATCTGTGTATAATTCTTGACTGCCCAAAAACTTAACTACTGTTTACCGGAAGTCTTAACAATAATATAAACAGTTGATTAATACATACTTAGTATGTTATATGTATTATATGTTGTCTTTGTATAACAAAGGAAGCTATAAAAAGAAATTTTTATTTAAAAAATCATAAGGGGAGGCACCTGGGTGGCTCAGTAGGTTCAGCATACAACTTCGGCTTAGGTAATGATCTCACGGTTCATGAATTCGAACCCCACAACACGCTCTGTGCTGACAGCTCACATTCTGGAGCCTGCTTCAGATTCTGTGTCTCCCTCTCTGTCCCTCCCCTGTTCATCTGTTCATTCATTCATTCTCTCTCTCTCTATTTCTCAAAAATAATAAATAAACGTTTAAGAAAAAGAAAACCATAAGGAAAAGAAACTATAGTACTGTGCTCTATTTATTGAAAAAAAATTGTGTATAAGTAGATGCATGCAGTTCAAGCATGTGTTTAAGTTTCAAATGTATATATCACAATCACGTAAACCATACGTGTGTGTGTGTGTGTGTGTGTGTGTGTGTGTGTGTGTGTGTATCTCCTATTGGTTCTGCTTCTCTGACTGAACCGTGACTGATACAGACCACCACCTCTCACTCCCAGGGACTGACCATTACTATTCATCTTGAAACCATCATAAATAACCTTAACATGGCTTTTATCTATTTATGTCAGTCACCCTAAGACTCCCTAGACTCATTCCTCTCTGTGTGTAGTCTGACAGCTCTGTATATCACTTTTATGAGGCCATATCCCTCCTCCCCACCTTCTGAAACCCTTTCCTACTATGCTTTGTAGACTGCATGGACAGCTATCATCAATTCCCCTATATCCACAACTGTGTCTCTGCATATTCCCTTCATCTTCTCCCTCAACCGAAATTAAACTCCAAAGTCCTTAGTATCCCCGAAATCCTCTTTAAATGGTTCAGCCTTCTCTCCCACACCTCTAGCACCACACGGACTGGAAGTGTCAAAGGTATGCTCCTTGTTGTCACTTCCAAGACATTCTCCTCCCTCCTCAATAACAATCTCCAGCTTTGAGTCTCGGGTCCTCGGATCAAATCACACACTGTCTGTCCTCAGGGCAACCACTGACCCCTGGATCACTCACACTGCTTCCTTGAAGATTTTAGCACCCAGTTCACTGTTACTCCCTGCAATGCTATTGCTGTCATAATTCTGGGTCGTTTCAGTATGCACATAGATGATCTTTATGATAGTCTGGCCTCTCACTTCCTTGACCTCTTCTCCCCTCAATATCTTGCCTCCACCCTACTTTACCCACTAACCCACTAACCCACATAGCCATACCACTGACCTTATAATGACTACCACAAAACAAAACAAAAAAACCTATTCCTCCCTTTTCTCAACTTAAAGCATCCCACTTTTCAACTAACACTTTCTCCTTTCTAACTCATGTTTATTGTTCCTCCACCATAACAATATTTTGGCCCCACTCATTAAACCCGCTACTCCCACTTCCCTTCATGTCCTCACTTCCCTCCCTGCCCAGCTTAAATTTCATGCTCAATCATTATATTTTTTTTAATTTAGCTTTTTTTTACATTTACTTATTTTTGAGAGATAGTGTGAGACAGAGCGTGAGTGGGGAGGGTCAGAGAGAGAAGGAGACACAGAATCAGAAGCACGCTTCAGACTCTGAGCAAGCGTTCAGTACAGAGCCCAACACGAGGCTCGAACCCACAAACCGTGAGATCATGACCTAAGCTGAAGTCGGACACTCAACTGACTGAGCCACCCAGGTGCCCCGCTCAATCATTATGTTAATTCCTCTACATGTGTTCTCAATTAATGATCTGAGACTTTCTTTTCTAATAAATATTAAATGCTATAAATTTCCTGCTAAGCACTGCTTTTGCTACATCCCACAAATTTCAATATGTTATCTTTTCATTTTTATTTAATTAAATATATTATTAAATTTGCCGTGAGAATTTCCTCTGACCCTTGGGTTATTTAGAAGTATACTCTTCAAGCTCCAAAAATTTGGAGACTTCCCAGATATCTTTGTGATAATAATTTCTAGTTTAATTCCAATATGGTCTTATTTGTATGATTTCTATTTCAAATTTGCCAAATGTTGCTTATGGCCCAAAATATGGTCTAACTTCATGATTGTTCCATGTTCACTTAAGATCTGTATTATGTTGGTTGAAGTAGTCCGTAAGTGTCAGTGGGGTCAAGTTGGTTGACAGTGTTCTTCATGTTATCTATATCTTCACTGGTTTTCTGTCTACTCATTGTATCAATCATTGATAGAGGAATGTTGGAATCTCCAACGATAGTTGTGAATTTCTCTTTTTCTCCTTTAAGTTCTGTTTTTGCCTCATGAATTTTGAAGCTCTCTTTTAAGTACATCCATATTTAGGGTGGATATATCTTCTCGAAAATTGATACGTGTATTATTATGCAATGTCCCTTTCTATCCCTGAAAATATTCATTGCTCTGAACTTGGCGTTGTCTGAAATTAACATAGCTAGGTCAACTTTAGATAATATCTGTATGGTATATATTTCTCCCATTTTCCTTTTGATTTATTTCTTTATATTCAAAATGCGTTTCTTGTAGTCAGCATGTAGTTGGGTTGTGTGTGTGTTTTTTTAATGTTTTATTTATCAAGAGAGAGAGAGACAGAGTGCAAGTCGGGGAGGGGCAGAGAGAGAGGGAGGGAGACACAGAATCTGAAGCAGGCTCTAGGCTCTGAGCTGTCAGCACAGAGCCCGACACAGGGCTCAAACTCACGAGCTGCGAGATGATGACCTAAGTCGGACTTAACCGACTGAGCCACCCAGACACCCTGAATTGTGCTTTGTAATCCAGTCTGACAATCTCTGTCTTTTCATTGGTACGTGTAGATCATTCACATTTACATGATTATTGGTATGTTTGAAATAAAATCTATCCTCTTGCCAGCTGATTTCAGTTTGCTATGTCTTTTCTTTGTTTGGTTTTTTTTTTCCCCAGCCTGTACTTCTTTTTTCTCTTGGGTTAATTGACCACTTTTTGGAATTAGTGTTTGTAGTAAGACATGTGTGGCATAATATTTATGATTTTAACAATTTTAGGTGTACAATTCACTGGCATTAATATCCACAATATTGTGCAACCATTACCACTATCTGTTTCCAAAACGTTTTCATCACCTAAATCAAAAACCCTGTAACCATTAAGCAGTAATTCCCTATTTCCACCATGCCCAAGCCCCGGGTAACCTCTAATTTACTTTCTTGTCCATATGACTTTGTCAATTTTGGATATTTCAGATAAGTGGAATCATATAGTATTTGTCCTCTTGTATCTGGCTTCTTTCACTTAGCAGAATGTTTTCAAGGTTCTTCCATGTTGTAGCATGTATCAAAACTCCATTTTTTTATTGGCTGAGTAATCCTCCATTGCATTATGTATCACATTGTGTTTATCCATTCGTCTGTTGATGGACACTGCGTTGTTTCCACCTTTTGTCTGTTGTGAATAATCCTGCAATGAACATTTTTTAAGAGTATCTGATACATTTTTCAATTCTTTTATATATACCAAAAAGTGGAATTGCTTTGAAACTTTATGATTTACCTTTTAAGGAACTAACTAGACTGCTTTTCACAGCAGCTACACCATTTTACGTTCCCGCCAACAATGTATGAGGGTCTAATTTCTTCTATCCTTGCCAACACTTATTTTCTGTTTCTTTTTTTCTGTGATAAGCAACCTGGTAGGTGTGAAGTGCGATCTCACAGTGATTTTTATTTGTATTTCCCTAATGACTAACAATTTTGAGCATCTTTTCATGTATTTTTTGGCCATTTGTATATCTCCTTTGGAGAAGTGTCTTTTCAAATGCTTTGTCCAGTTTTAATAGGATTGTCTTTTCATTGTTCAGTTATAGGAATTTTTTAAATATACTCTGGATTTTAAACCCTTATCAGATACAAGATTTGCGAATGTTTTCTCCCAATCTGTAGAATTTCTTTTCATTTACTTAAGAATATTCTTTGATGCTCAAGAATTTTAATTTTGGTCAGGTCCATTTTATTTTTCCTTTTGTTGCCCAAGTTTTTGATACCATATCTAAGAATACATTGCCAAAATTGATTGTCATGTTTTCCTCTAAGAGTTTTATGGTTTTAGCACTTACCTTTAGGTCTTTGATCCATCTGGAGTTAATTTTTGTATATGGTATGAGGTAGGAGCCAAACTTCATTCTTTTGCATGTGAATATCTAGTTTTTCCATTAGCACCTGTTAAAGAGTCTTCTTTCCCCCATTGAGCAGTCTTGACACCCTTGTTGAAAATCAATTGATCATAGGTATTTCAGTTTATATCTGGACTCTCAATTCTATTCTATTTGTCTATATAGCGGTCTTCTTTTTAAGGGGAAAGCATAAACTCAGTCACCCACTATCACAAATTATACAGTCGAGTTTCCCACATTTGGGGAAATCACAGGGGATAGCACATTCAGAGTGCAATGAATAAGCCTCGCCCTGGGAAAACCACCTTCGTGATCTTGGCATCTCCCATGCCAGATAAGTATCTATATGCCTATCTTTATGCCACGATTACATGGCTTTAATTACTATAGCTTTGTAATAAACTTTTGAATCAGGAGCTGAGTTCTCCAACTTCATTTCCTTTTAAAGATTGTTTTGGTAATTTGGAGTCCTTTGCAATTCCATATGACTTTGAAGATTGGCTTTCCCATTTCTACGTTTCTACAAAAGTCACTGGAATTTTGATAGAGATTGCATTCAATCTGTAGATTGCTTTAGATCGTACTGACATCTTAACAATGTTAAGTCTGCCAATCCATGAATATGGAATGTGTTTCCATTTCTTTGGGTTAATTTATTTCAGGAATGCTTTATAGTTTTCAGTGTATAACTAACCTCCTTTGTTAATTTATTCCTAGATATTTTATTCCGTTGTATGCTATTGTAAATGGAATTGTTTTCTTAATTTCTCTTTTGGGTTTTTCATTGCAAGTATAAAAACACAACTGGTTTTTTGTTTGTTTTTAAAATCAATTAATTAACAAATTAATTTTTAAATTTACATCCAACTTAGTCAGCATATAGTGCAACAGTGATTTCAGGAGTAGACTCCTTAATGCCCCTTACCCATTTAGCCCATCCCCTCTCCCCCTCCCCTCCAGCAGCCCTCTGTTTGTTCTCTATATTTAAGAGTCTCTTATGTTTTGTCCCCCTCCTTGTTTTTATATTATTTTTGCTTCTCTTCCCTTAAGTTGATCTCTTTTGTATCTTAAATTTCTCATATGAATGAAGTCATATGATATTTGTCTTTCTCTGACTGACGAATTTCGCTTAGCATAATACCCTCTAGTTCCATTCACATAGTTGCAAATGGCAAGCTTTCATTCTTTTTTTATTGCCAAGTAATACTCCAGTGTGTGTGTGTGTGTGTGTGTGCGCGCGCGCGCGCGCGTGCGTGTGTGTATGGGGGTTTTATATATATATATATGTATTTACACCACATCTTCTTTATCCATTCATCTGTCGATGGTCATCTGGGCTCTTTCCATACTTTGGCTATTGTCGATAGTGCTGCTATAAACATTGGAGTGTATGTGCCCCTTTGAAACAGCACACCTGTATCCCTTGGATAAATACCTGGTAGTGCAATTGCTGGGTCATAGGATAGCTCTATTTTTAATTTTTTGAGGAACTTCTATACTGTTTTTCAGAGTGGCTGCACCAGTTTGCAATCCCACCAGCAGTGCAAAAGAGATCCTTTTTCTCCATATCCTTGCCAATATCTGTTGTTGCCTGAGTTGTTAATGTTAGTCATTCTGACCGGTGTGAGGTGGTTTCTCTTTGTGATTT
>NC_043717.1:52355874-52361108 GCF_006229205.1 Suricata suricatta
GAAGTGGAACAACCCATACAAAAGAAGCAGATGAGGGCTGCCACTGGTTATTGCCACAAGTTTGTAATCCAGTTTAATCCAATAAATCCCTTCCTCATGTATTGACCGAGAAAAGGCTTGATAAAGAAGCTGAGACATCTGAATATCAGGAAGCGTTTGACAAATTAAAAGGCAATTGGGTAAGAGACAATATTTAGACTACTCCTGATTATAATATATTCTTTGTAAGTACAGAAACTTTGATGCAAGGGCGGGAGGCTATGTCACCTCAGAATGAAGAATGGAGAAAAAAATGTACCTTCCTTTTTATAGTCAGGAAATCACTATTTATACCGCTCCTCTGTGCCAAGCACTTTATGTACACTATCACATGTAATCCTCATAACAATCCTACAAGGTAAATATTTAATAACCACAATGGCATAGACCCTGATCAACCAGAATGGATGCCTTTAGGGGAGCCTGGGTGGCTCAGTTGGTTAACCATCAGACATTGGCTCAGGTCATGAGCTCTGATCTCGTGCTTTGTGAGTTCAAACCCCACGTTGGGCTCTGTGCTGACAGTTCAGAGCTTGGAGCCTGCTTCGGAATCTATGATTCCCTCTCTCTCTCTGTCCCTCCCCCACTCACACGCTGTCTCTCTCTGTCTCTCAAAAGTTCAATAAATGTTAAAAAAAAGAATGGATTCTCAGTGTCCATCAGGGATCCTACAGACATCGCTTCTCCACAGAAGTGGGGTCTCAGAGCCAAAGGGCTTCTGACCTTTGCTGTAAATAAAGCTTCTATTGATGATGTTACAAGTGATCAGGTCACAAAGGATTAACTCTCCGAAATCCAATTTACAAAATTTTTGTAAGGTTACCTCAAGAAACAAGCCAAAATACATATGGTGGAGAGTCCCAAATATCACTGGTTAGGGAAATAAAATAATCAAAGGCATCATAAGAGAAACTGAGAGACACCATTAAAAGAACACTTCCAGAAACGAATGCCCCTGGACAGTCAATGAGACTCCTTTAATAGAGCAATACTAACAGGTGCACAATGCAAAACGAGCTTTTAAAACTGACAAGAGATAGAAAGCCAGCCAAAAATGATGAAACAAAAGAACTTTCCGCTAAAGAAATTCCAGGAAGAAATCACAGCCACAGAACTGATCAAAACAGACATAAGCAACAAAACTGAACAAGGATTTAGAACAATTGTCATAAAATTAATTGGTGGACTTGAATAAAGCATGGAAGTCATCAGAAAAGCTATTGATACAAAGACTAGGGACCTTCAAAATAGCAGTGACGAGTTATAAAAGGCTATAAATGAGGTGCATAATAAAACGGAGTGACCACTGCACGGATTGAAGAGGCAGAGAGGAGAATAGGTGAATTAGAAGACACAATTATAGCAAAAGAGGAGGCTGAAAAAAAGAGAGAGAAATTGATACAGGAGCAGGAAAGGAGAATACAAGACCTGAGTGATACAGTCAAATGCAACAATATCCGTATCATAGGGGTTCCTGAAGAAGAAGAAAGAGAAAAAGGTCCTGAATGGTGCTTGATCAAATTATAGCTGAGAACTTTCCGAATCTTGGGAAAGAAAAAGCCATTGAAATTCAAGAGGCACCTAGAACTCCCCTAAGACGTAACTTGAATCCACCTTCGGCATGACATCTCATAGTGAAACTGGCAAAATATAAAGATAAAGAGAGAATTCTGAAAGCATCTAGGGAGAAAAGAGCCCTCACATACAAAGGGAAACCTATCAGAGTGGTTACAGACCTATCTACTGAAACTTGGCAGGCCAGAAAGGAATGGCAGGAAATCTTCAATGTGATGAACAAGAAAAGTATGCAGCCAAGAATCCTTTATCCAGTGAGCCCGTCATTCAAAATAGAAGTAGAGATAAAGGTTTTCCCAAATAAACAAAAATTGAGAGAATTCATGACCACCAAACCAGCCCTACAAGAAATCCAAAGAGGAACTCTATGAGGGAAATGTAGCAAGGAATATAAGGTACAAGAGACATCACGGCAAACATTAACTCTACAGAGAACACAATGAATCTAAACCCACATTTTTCAATAATAACACTGAATGTAAATGGACTGAATGCTCCAACTAAACGACACAGGGTAGCAGAATGGCTAAAAACCCAAAATCCATCTATTTGCTGTCTACAAGACACTCATCTTAGATCTCAAAACACCTTCAGATTGAAAGTAAGGGGGTGGAGAAATATCTATCATGTGACTGGAAGTCAAAAGAAAACCAGAGTAGCCATACTTATATCAGACAAACTGGACTTTAAAGTAAAGGCAGTAACAAAAGATGAAGAAGGACATTATATAATAATTACAGGGTCTCTCCATCAGGAAGAGCTAACGATTATAAACATTTTTACACCGAATTTGGAAGCACCCAAATACATAAGACAATTAATCATAAACAGAAACAACCTTATTGATAAGAATGTGCTTATCACAGGATGGATAGATCAACCCGACAGAAAATCACTAAAGAAACAATGAACCTGAATGGCACATTGGAACAGATGGAATTAATAGATATATTTAGAACTCTGCATCCTGAAGCTAGGGAATTCAGTTTCTTCTTGAGTGCACATGGTACATTCTCCAAGATTGATCACATTCTGGGTCATAAAACAGCCCTCCATAAATACAAATGAATTGAGATCATACCATGCACACTTTCAGATCACAATGCTATGAAGCTTGAAATCAATCACAGGAAAAAGTCTGGAAAACCTCCAAAAATGTGGAGGCTAAAAACCACCCTACTAAAGAATAATTGGGCCAATCAGGCAATTAGAGAGGAAATTAAAAAATATATGGAAACAAATGAAAACGAAAATACAACAATCCGAACTCTGGGATGCAGCAAAGGCAGTCCTAAGAGGAAAGTATATTGCAATCCAGGTCTTTTTCAACAAACTGGAAAAAGTGCAAACTTAAAATCTAACAGAGCACCTACGGAAACTAGAAGAAGAGAGGCAAGAGTACCCCAAACCCAGCAGAAGAAAAGAAATAATAAAGATCAGGGCAGAAATAAACAATATAGAATCCAAAAAAACAATTGAATAGATCAATGAAACCAAGAGTTGTTTTTTTGAAAAAATAAACAAAATTGATAAGCCTCTAGCCAAGCTCCTCAGAAAGAAAAGAGAGAACACCCAAATAAACAAAAACATGAATGAAATGGATCTGTTACACTGATCCCTCAGAAATTCAAGCAATCATCAAAGATTACTATGAAAAATTATATGCCAACAAATGGGACAACCTAGAAGAAATGGACAAATTCCTAAACACACATGCACTACCAAAGTTCAAAAGGGATAAGATAGGAAATCTGAACAGACCCATAACCAGTGAAGAAATCGAATCAAAAATCTCCCAACAAATAAGAGCCCAGGGCCAGATGGCTTCCCAGGGGAGTTCTACCAGACATTTAAAGCAGAGTTAACACCCATCCTTCTCAAGCTATTCCAAAAAATAGGAATAGAAGGAAAACTTCTGAACTCGTTTGACGAAGCTAGCGTCCCTTTGATTTCCCAAAGCAGAGGGAGACCCAACAAAAAAAGGACAATATCCTTAATGAATACAGATGCAAAAGTATTCAACAGGATACTAGCAAATTGAATTCAACAGCATATCAAAAGAATTATTCATCATAATCAAGTGGGATTCATTCCTGGGTCACAAATCCATCAATGTGTGTGACACATCATGTTAACAAAAGAAAAGATAAAAGCCATATGATCCTGTTGATGGATGCAGAAAAAGCATTTGACAAAATTCAGCACCCTTTCTTAATAAAAACCCTTGAGAAAGTCGGGATAGAGGGAACCTACTTAAACATTATAAAAGCAATTTATGAAAAGCCCACAGCTAATATCATCCTCAATGGGGAAAAACTGAGAGCTTTCCCCCTGAGATCAGGAACACGACAGGGATGTCCACTCACACCACTGTTGTTTAACATAGTGCTGGAAATCCTAGCATCAGCAATCCGACAACAAAAGGAAATAAAAAGCATCAGAATCGGCAAAGATGAAGTCAAACTTTCACTTTTCGCAGATGACATGATAAACCCGATTGACTCCACCAGAAGCCTTCTAGAACTGATATATGAATTCAGCAAAGTAGCAGGGTACAAAATCAACGTACAGAAATTGGTTGCATTTTTACACACCAATAAGGAAGCAACAGAAAGAGAAATCAAGAAACTGATCCCATTCACAATTGCATGAAAAACCATAAAATACCTAAGAATAAATCTAACCAAAGATGCAAAAGACCTGTATGATGAAAACCATAGAAAGCTTATGAAAGAAATTGAAGACACAAAGAAATAGAAAAATATTCCATGCTCTAGGATCGGAAGAATAAACATTGTTAAAATGTCATTATTACCCAAAGCAATCTACACATTCAGTGCAATCCCCATCAAAGTTGCACCAGCATTCTTCTCAAAGCTAGAACAAACTATCCTAAAATTCATATGGAACCACAAAAAACCCGAATAGCTAAAGTAATATTGATGAAGAAAACCAAAACAGGAGGCATCACAATCCCAGACTTTAGCCTCTACTACAAAGCTGTCATCATTACGACAGTCTGGTATTGGCACAAAAACAGACACATAGACCAATAGAATAAAATAGAGAGCCCAGAATTGGACCCACAAATGTATGGCCAATTAATCTTTGACAAAGCAGGAAAGAGTATCAAATGGAAAAAAGGACTGCCTCTTTATTTTATTTTTTTTAATAGTATTTGGAAAAGATAGGAAATTTTTTTCCCATAATATTTTATTGTCAAATTGTTTTCCATACAACACCCAGTGCTCTTCCCCATAAGTGCCCTCCACCATCACCACCACCTCTTTTCCCCCCTCCCCCTTCCCCTTCAACCCTCAGTTCATTCTCAGCATTCAATAGTCTCTCAAGTTTTGCATCCCTCTCTCTCCCCAACTCTCTGTCCCTCCTCCGCTCCCCCGGGTTCTCCATTAGGTCTCTCTTGTTTTCCTGCTAGACCTATGAGTGCAAACATATGGTTTCTGTCCTTCTCTGCCTGGCTTACTTCACTCAGCATGACACCCTCAAGGTCCATCCACTTTCCTACAAAGGGCCATATGTCATTCCCTCTCATTGCCATGTAGTACTCCATCGTGTATATATACCACATCTTCTTGATCCATTCGTCAGGTGATGGACAT
>NC_043717.1:52361208-52368143 GCF_006229205.1 Suricata suricatta
TTGCCTATTAGTTTTCTTGATTGTTTCCTTTGCCTTGCAGAAGCTTTTTATCTTGATGAAGTCCCAAGGGTTCAGTTTTGCTTTCATTTCCCTTGCCTTTGAGGATGTGTCAAGTAGGAGATTGCTGCGGTGGAGGTCTAGGAGGTTTTTCCCTACTTTCTCCTCGAGGGTTTTGATGGTTTCCTGTCTCACATTCAGGAAGGACTGCCTCTTTAACAGGTGGTGCTGGTATTACTGGACAGCAACATGCAGAAGAATGAAACTAGACCACTTTCTTAAACCATACACATTCAAAAATCAACTCAAAATGGATAAAGGACCTAAATGTGTGACAAGAAACCATCAAAACCCTAGAGGAGAAAGCAGGAAACAACCTCCTTGACCTCAACTGCAGCAATTTCCTCTTCAACACATCCAGAAAGGCAAGGGAATCAAGAGCAAAATGAACTATTGGGACCTTATCAAGATAAAAAGCTTCTGCTCTGCAAAGGAAACAATCAAGAAAACTAATAGGCAACCGACAGGATGGGAAAAGATAGTTGTAAATGACATATCAGATAAAGGGCTGGTATCCAAAATCTACAAGGAACTCACCAAACTCCACACCCGATAAACAAAGAATCCAGTGAAGAAATGGGCAGAAGACATGAACAGACACTTCTCCAAAGAGGACATCCAGATGGCCAACAGACACATGAAACGATGCTCAGTGTCACTCATCATCAGGGAAATACAAGTCAAAACCACACTGAGATACCACCTCACACCAGACAGAGTGGCTAAAATGAATGAATCAAGAGACTATAGATGCTGACGAGGATGTGGAGAAACGGGCACCCTCCTACACTGTTGGTGGGAATGTAAACTGGTGCAGCCGCTCTGGAAAACAGTGTGGAGAGTTCCTCAAAAAACTATCAATAGAACTCCCCTAGGACCCAGCAATAGCACTGCTAGGGATTTACCCAGGGGATACAGAAGTGCTGATGCATAGGGGCACATGTACCCCAATGTTCATAGCGGCACTGTCAACAATAGCCAAATCATGGAAAGAGCCTCAATGTCCATCACCTGATGAATAGATCAAGAAGATGTGGTATACATATACAATGGAATACTATATGTCAATGAGGAAGAATGAACTGTGGCCCTTTGTAGGAAAGTGGATGGACCTTGAGGGTGTCATGCTAAGTGAAATAAGTCAGGCAGAGAAGGACAGAAACCATATGTTTGCACTCATAGGTCTAACAGGAGAAAACTAACAGGGGACCATGGAAAGGGGAATGGTGGGGAAGGATTAGGAGAGGGAGGGAGGGAGGTAAATCATAAGAGACTCTTGAATACTGATGTATAAGAATGTAACCGATTTCTGTACATTAATTTTGTACCCTGCAACTTTACTGAATTCATTGATCAGTTCTAGAAGGCTTCTGGTGGAGTGTGCTGGGTTTTCCATGTAGAGTATTATGACAGACTCTTGAATACTGAAAACAAACTGAGGATTGAAGAGGGAGGGGCAAAGGGGAAAGGGGGTGATGGCCATGGAGGGGGGCACTTGTTGGGAAGATCACTGGGTGTTATATGGAAATCAGCTTGACAATAAACTATAAATAAAAAAATAATAAGGAAATAAACTTTTAAAAATTTTAAGGAAAAAAGTAAAAAAAAAAGAATGGATGCGTTTAGACTATCAATAGGGCCATATTCATGCACATCAATTGAATATTGGTCTTGTCTATTTTATGGATGAAGAAACTGAGGCACATAGGGTGTTAAGGACCCTGCTGAGACATACAGCTGGGGAGCTGGGGATTCAAACTCAGATCTGTAGGTCTCCAAAGCCTGCCTTTGTCTATGACCACTATGCTGTACTACACAGCTTCCTACTAGAGAGGGAAGGAAGACCACATGTCTAACCATAGATGCTTCATAATGCTGACATGTTACTTATTCCAGTTCCCTAATTAACCCAAAGGCCTGACCTGTGTATCAATTCCCAATTTAATGTTGTAGAGATGAACACAGCTATTACCTTATCCGGACTTAATAGCATACACAGAGAAGACATGTCATCATGTGATGGACGCAGCACATCCTGGAGAGATTAAGGACTCTTCCTTACTGCTTCAGGATTTTGTGGGGAGACAGGAATTTGCAGGGGAGGGGTGGTGGTTGTTAGGTCAGGAGTAGGGTGGTCAGGGAGTGTCCCAATATGATTTCTCCCGAGTAAAGCCAGTATGTTAGAATAAAATTATCCATTGAATGCAGAAACATCTGAAGGTTCCTAATTATAGTCTCATCCAGACAAGATAGGGAGGGAGTGAGGGAAAACAGGATAGTGGGGTGAGGGGTGGTGGACTGGTGGTGAGGGGGGAGCCCTCATACAACATGAGGATGAGAGGCTGAACAAGAATGTGTTCGTCCTGAAATCTCCTGTAGTTTCTTTCAAAATACCACAAATCTTTTCTCGCAGTTTCAGCCTGGGCTCGGAGTCAGGGCCAAAGTTCAAACAACATCAAAGTTTATTTTTGAAATAAAGGTTTGTTTCCTCATGGAATTCTTGAAGGGTTTGCCCTGCGTGTGTGTGAGGCATTGAGTCTGGGCTGAAAGGAATTTATTTTAGGACCTTGAGCTGTCTTCAGCTTACTTGCCTAGTGCCCTAGGAGGTGATTGATGGCTGTGTAAGTTTCCAGTCTGCCCCTGGAGGCCCAGCTCTGGGGCACAGCCTTCTCCACTCTGAAGGCTGCCTCAAGGGCAGAAGCTTGCTCTCTCTAGAATCTTGAGGCATTGATCCCTGTCCTGCTCTACTCTTTTCAGAGGGCATTGATTAGCTCAGGTTTTGTTGATTGCATCATGGGATCTCTTCAGATTGAAAAGCTAAAAGCTGCCAGTTTGTTTTCTTTGGGCTACTTTCTTAGGGCCTTCCTTAGGAGATAGTTTGCTTGTGTTCTTAACTATGGGGCCAAGCATTGATACCAAAAAGGGTAAATGACTTAAAAAAGAAAGAGTCAATCTGGTATCTGCCAATTCTGGTTAGTATCTCTTGGTACAGACAGCACCAGGGAACAAGACAATGGTAAAAGTTGGGACTGAGGAGCAGCCTTTTTATCCCCCTACTGGTGCTCTCTCTCTATATATATTTATATATTTTTTCATTCATAAGGAAAGCATCTGCACTGAGTACCCTGGCAAGAGGGTACTGGGAGTGGAATGTATATTCTTACTACTTAGATAAAGCAGTTGCTTAACTGGGGCACCTGGGTGGCTCAGTCAGTTAAGGGTCTGACTCTTGATTTTGGCTCAGGTCATATCATGACCTGATATCAGGGTTCATGGGATCGAGCCCCACATCAGCCTCTGTACTGACAGTGTGAAGCCTGCTTGGGATTCTCTCTCTCTGCCCCTTCCCTGCTCATGTGTGCTCTCTCTGTCTCTCTCTCTCAAAACAAATAAACATTTTTTTTTTAAAAAAACACAACAATTGCTTGACTATAAAGGAATGTCAGAGAGAAAACTGGCATTGCTACTTGGCTTCCAACTGCTACCATTTGTGGAAATTTGAGAGGTAGCAAAATGGGGGCACCTTTCTGGTTTCTCATACTGAAATAAGACTGAGGGCTGTATTGGGAAACTGGGTAAGTTGCAAGTTTGCTCATGACATAAGTAACCCTATGTTACTTATTTATGCCATCAAATCCACTTTTTATTGAAATTCTAGGTTCTTAGCAGCAGCTAGTTAGGCAGGACCGAAGGTGGGAAGGAGAGCAGAGGCCTTGCTGGTTGTGGTGGCCAACTCTTCTATTTCCCTCCTACCTCTCTGGACACTCTTTCTCAGTAATTGCTTCTAGGCCAGACCCACCTCTAGTTCCACAGGTGGGCCAAGCTTAGGCTCAGTTTGGAACTCTGAGCACAGCGACAGGTAAACTGCTCTAAGTCTGGAGTCTGGTAGTTAGTGGGTGGGTAGGAAGCATCCGGGATTTTCAGGTCTGGCTTGGTTGTTAGGGGCTTAACCTTTCTCCCCTCTGCACGTTCCCTCTTTCTCCCTCTGCGTGTGCAGTGCCTTGGTTTATAGGCAAATTGAAGCAAATTTTGAATTCACAGAGCACTTTCTAGCTAGTTGGCCCTGGGGCTGTATGTGCAGGTGGGACATAGGAGTCTTGCCCTCATCATTTGCCTCTTCCCCGGGCTTCCAGATAAAAGTTCTCAAGCATCTCCTTGCCCACATCAGGCAGTGTTCTGCTCCAGAATCCACAATGACTCTCAACTAACCCTTAGGCCAAGTTAAGTCCTTTAGTAAAGCTCTTCATATTGGTCTCTTTCTATAATCAAGCTTCATTTATTTATTCATCAGTATATATTTTCTGACTACTACTGTGTGCTGGTCGCTGGGCTTGGCACTAGGCATCCAGAAGTGAGTGAGACCGACAAGGTTCTTGCCCTCATGGAGCTAACAGTCTAATGGGAGAGATGATATTATTATTAAATTTTTAAAAGTTTATTTATTTGGCAGGGAGAGAGAGAGAGAGAGAGAGAGAGAGAGAGAGCGCGCGAGTGTAAGAATCCCAAGAAGGCTCTGTGCAATCAATATGGAGCCCGATGCAGGGCTTGAACCCATGAACTGTGAGACCATGACCTGGGCCGAAATCAAGAGTCAGATGCTTAACTGACTGAGCCATCCAGGTGCCTCCACGATATTATTACTGTTAAACAAGGATGATTGTGCCAATGCTGTGCTGGAGGGTGATGTGGGAGTATGGGATAGGACCCTTCATCTTAGCTGCTGACCTGCCCTGTATGGCGTGGCTGGAATGTGGCACTTCTAGAACCCCAATTCTCCCTCCACAGACCAGAGACAGGCCCCTTGCTCCTTCCCCAGAGGCTCTCTACATATAGGCCTGCCTCTTGCTCAAGGTCTTAGTTTTCCTGTTGGGGAGAGACTGGAGATAAGAAGAAAGGTGAAAACTTAAGAATCCCCTGACTTCTTCCAACAGTACATGCAGTCCCGCTCTGGTCCTGGGAAGGCAGGAGGGGCTCTTTTCTGAGGTGGCCCCATTGCAAGTCCTTGATGTTTCCTTGATGAAAGCCAGGGCCAGCACACTGAGGCCGGAGTGAACAGACTTGGCTTGGAGGAAGGGTGTGGGGCCAATGCTGATTTGCTTAGAGTCGAGCTTGTTATTATAGAGCCCCGAAAGACTCATCGGTTTCAGGAATCAAAGTCATGAAGTCAGCTCAGACACCAGGCCTGGCCCAAGCCTGCTACCCTCAGGCAGCAAAACTCTGCCCACACAGTCTCTTTCCATCTGCTCGGACTTTGTTTCTTTTTCTCCCCAACGAAGATCAGTCTAAACAGCCCATAGGTCAAGGAAAAGTATCCCTGGAGAGTCCAGCCAAGTCCCTACTTCCTGTCAGTCACTCCTTTGAGTTTGAGTTTGCCAAACACAGGATTTTGGGTCCTCATTCTGCAATTGGATTTCACAGTTCAGAAAAGGGGTTGTCTTTTGCCCATTTGTTTCTTATTTTAATAGAACGAACTTTTTTAGTATCCATGTTCCACTTTACTGAACAAGGAACAGATATTTGCAGAAAAGGATAATCAGATAACTCTTACCTAGTTGTAAGGCCTTCTTGAACTGCCTTAGGGACAATTCTGTAAAGGAATGAATGAACAGGCCACACTCAGGATCATTATTTAGTGCAGACACACCTACTCTGTTCAAGGTATTTTATTAATAGATTACGAGGGATTGTCAGGATCGGAGCACTTTTACAAGGAAAGGTATAAGAATTACTAGGAGGAAGAAATAGAACCATACCAAGGTCAAAGTGGTTTGGGGGAGCTCAGTGTGTTGAAAGTAAGTGCTCCAAGGGGAAACTCCCCAAGTACACAGGAACACACACACACACACACACACACACACACACACACACACACACTCTCAGGCACTCTGGCTTTCTGAGGACGTCAGTGTCTCCCTCTTCTAACTTCTACAATGGAGAGAAATCAGGACGTGACTACAGGGTTTCCCACACTGAAAGCATATGCCAGTCTGTTCTGCAGGCATCTCAGGAGTCCAGTGCTGCCAGAGCTGGAGGTGGCTCTGGAATATCTTTTTGCATAACATATGGAGCAGCGTCCCCTCCATCTGAACTGCATCTATTGTTCCAGAGAACGGGTTTGTATTCATTCAGTCAGTCATTCATTCCAGGGTCTTTACAGCAGCCCAGGCACTGTGTGTGTACCGGAGACACTGCTCTTCTAAGCAGTCCAGTAAGATAATTGGTTCTTTCCTCCTCGTTTGTAAGCTCTTGAGCACTAGAAGGTTGTACTCACAGCGTAGTCTAGCCCGTGCGTGGCACCCAGTACATGTTTGGGAAAGGAAAGCTACATGAATGAAATCAGACTATTCGGTGAGTCTCCACCGGTTACTTGCTGATGTGCGAGCGGGTGCGCTTGAATTTTTATTATTTATGAAGAAAAAGTTTAAGTTAAAGAAACAAAGCAGAACACAACTTTAACCATCAGTACTGGGGCTCGAGCTCCACAGGAGGACACGGGCACACATAATGTATCGAGCATCACAATCCTCCCACCCCTCACCTCACGCAGACATTCCTTCTTTCACGCTCCAGCTCGCTCTTTTTACTCCTACTTCCCTTTCCCTCCTCTCCCGGATCAAGCGTTAATCTGCGATTCTCTGACCGCAAAAGAAAAAAAAAAGGTGGGTGGGGGGATCCCGAAGTAGGGAGGAGGAGGTGGAGAAAGGCGGGGAGGAGGAGGAGGAGCCCAGCGAACCCGAGTCAGAGGGACTGGTGGCTCCAGCGAGTGTGCAACCCGCGGGGAGCGGCTCTCCAGGCTGGGAACCCGTCAGCCCGCCCACCCTCCCGGCGTCTTCGGCGCCCGCCCGCTCGCGGGCCCACACCCGGGGCCTGCTACACCG
>NC_043717.1:52368243-52393371 GCF_006229205.1 Suricata suricatta
GGCGCCGCTCCGGGTGAGCCGGCCGCGCCGCCAGGCTGCTTCGCCGCGCCAGCGCCTGGGATGCCGTTCTACAGGCGCACGGTGGTGCCCCAGCGCCTGTGTCCGCGCACCTCGCCGCGGCCGCTCACCGAGCTCCGCGACGTGAGCCACCTGGCCACACTCAGCCTGCTCCGGCAGCTCGCCGACCTCTGTGGCCACTCGCTGGCTCTGCTTGAGGACCTCGAGGGGCACCTGCTGGCCCTGGGGCGCCGCACCGACAGCCTGTCCCGGCGCACGGTGCGCCTCCGCCGCCGCCTTCCCTGCCGCCTGCTCGGCCCGGAGGACGACGAGGAAGAGCTAGGTAAACCGCGCCCGGGAGCCCCACGGCTCCGCGTCTACCCCGCCTCTGGGGGCGCCAGTGGTCTCCGGCCCTGCGCCCTCCCCTTCCCGGCCCCCCCCCCCCCCCCGGGCCCCTCCTTCTCCCTTCTCTCCCTTCCTCTCCCCCGGGAGTGAGGGGATTCCCTTTCCCGGACTCCCCACCCGCTGCTCTCCCTCTGGAACTTCCTGCTCCTGGACCCGGCCGCACCGTCCCGAGTGGCCCTGTGTCCTCGGGGCTCCCGGCCCTGGGGTGCGCGGCCACCTTCTGGAGATCTGGGGGAGGAAGGCGAGGGGACCTGCGGGGTTCCTGGGAGCCACTGGGTCTGGGACGGGGGGATCTGCGGGGTTCCTGGGAGCCACTGGGTCCAGGACGGTTTCAGTGCCGTCCCCAGGCTCGAGGCGTCCGCGTCTTTTCGGCGTCGGGAACCAAAGGGCCGCGTCGCTGGCGTCTTTGCTCCGCTCGAGGAGCTCGGCCGCTTCGGAAAGCGCGCGGGAGCCGCTGGCCACCTACGCGGCCACAGGAGCCTAGAGGCGGTGTCTACCGGATTTAAATCTGTGCAACTTCGCACTGGAGCGTGTTCGCAGCTCGCTCTAGGAGGAGTGTCCTAGCGCCCTCCTGCCTGCTTCTCCCGCGATTTCGGGGTCACTGCGCCAAGAGTGGCCGGAGGGGTGTGGCGGAAAGGAGACACTGCCTCCGGCTTCGCTGACCCCCACCCACAGGGTCTGGCTGCAAGGATTTGCTTCAGAGAACCGCTTAAAGTGACTGTCATCAGTTTCATGATTCCTTAAGGAATTAGCCCTGCCTGAGAAACCCAATGGTGCCCTGGCTGAGGACGCAGGGACCCGTGAGAGGGTAGGAGGGCCATGAAAACTTTTGACCCGGACTACTTTGGACTCCAGCACTTTGAATGGGGAATCCTCGCTCTGTGGCAATGCAGTGATCCCTTAGAATGTGGAACTTTTGCTGAAAGCCAGAGGACTGAATGTGCTGGAAATGCTGGGGCATGCAAGGTACCAAGGCCAAGTGGCACCACCAGAAAGGGGAGAGGAGCAGTGTGAACAGAAAGTTTCACACGGAGTCAGATGACTACTGGATGACTCTCGAGTGCAAGACTCCAGCTGCCTTGGGGAAGAATTGCCTGGGCCAGCCCCTCTCCCTTGCAGGCACCACCTTGCCCCCACCCTTTCAAGTAGGACAAGACTCAGAGGCGTTGGGACTCCCTTTTGAAAAGGTCTCTGACTTCTAAGGTAGATGTTGGAGGTCACTAGTGGAGAAAAATGAACTGGGTCATGTGTGAAAAGGAAGGTGGAAGATGCAGATGACTGCCAGATGGAATGTAGACATGGGAGCAGAAACCTCTGCATGGCAGGGGACCAAGAAAGCTGGGGCCCTAGGTCTAGTTAGTTCTCAGTTAACAAAGAGGATAATAAGGTCAATGTTGATTTTTTTTTTCTGGGGTCCCACTGACTACTGACTACTAGGATTAGCCTAGGAAAAATTTGATAACTCAGCTGGGGGAGTAGTTTTCAAAATTCCCACACAGCTGACAGAGAGCCGCCTACTGAGTTCAGCAGGGTAAGTTAAGGACAGAAGGGAGGCTCTGCTTTTCCAGCTTGTACCTTTCTGTCCACGGAGTCAGACAGCCTTTTCCATGTGAGGAAAGGCATGGCTTCACCAAGTCATCTTGGGACCTAACCCTTTCCAGTGATCTGCTAGGTTAGAAAGAGATGGCTTTGTGCAATGGATATGTTTTAAAGGAAGGGGGCAACTCTTAGAGTAGATCGCATTGGTTTGGTTTCTGTGAGAGTGGCCATTGCTCCTCTTTGGTGTGTCCACTGGCCTCTCTGGGAACGTACGTGTTTCTGAGCTGAGAGCCACTGAGTGGTCTACTGCATAAATGGAACAGAGATACCTTAATTTGGCAAGAAGTTCTGGTTTTCCATTTTCTGGTCTAATGCCCGACCCTAAATTCCCCTTGAGGTTCCCGATGCACACTTTTCTCTTCAGGTGCTTTGATTTCGTATCACTTAAATTAGGCCTTCTCAGCAATGATCTGAGCATAAGTGCCAAATGCAAAGAGCCTTGGGGAGCATAATCAGTGCACCATCTGGCCACCCCCTTGTCGCTCAGGTATAAGCTTCAACAAGGTGTTCAGCGGCCTACATATTATATTTTGACCCCAAATAACTATTCCCCCCTTTTTGCCATTGTCAGATCTTTTTTTTTTTTTTTTTTTTTTTTTTTTTTTTTTTTTTTTTTTTTTTTTTTTTTTTTTTTTTTTTTTTTTTTTTTTTTTTTTTTTTTTTTTTTTTAGTTCCCTGTGCCTTTTCTTCTAGCATTCCTAATTTTTTACTGACCATTTTGCTGGGGATCAGCACTTCTAGTCAGCATTTTACCCTATATTTCCCCCAAATTCTTCCTTTGGCTATTTCTTTGACCATGGTGGGGAGAGGGTGGCAGGAAAGACCTGGGGAGGAAGGAGGAAGGTTTGGAAGCAACATAACAGGAGTGAATGACATCTGACAGGCCAGCAGTTTGTAGCCTCCCTGCAGGGACAGCTTGGCTGTCATCTACAGGAGCCATGGCAAGTCAGACTGACCCATAGCCTTCAGGCTTGCAGAGACCAGACTGCAAGCTTCTTCCGGGGGCCCTGGGAGGCAGCAGTGGGAAGGCGTGGGGGGGGGAGAGATAGAGGGGAAGAAAATTGAAGCTGAAGGAGTCCAAGGTGCTCCTCTCTACAATCAGAGGTCACGCCCCACCATCTTCAGGGTTACAAGGGTGGACTGGGCTGGGTTGGTTGCCTGGCAACACCTCTTCCTCCACTGAAGGCTGTTCTTTGGTAACTTGAACCCCTTTGAGACTGCCCTAGAAGCAGTCTGGGATGAGGTGGGGGATGGAGGTTGGAAGGAGGAGAGGGCACCAGGATCCTCTTGATTATGGATCTGTGGCTGTTGCCACACCCTTGGGGTGGCCCTGCCTATAACTGGAGGGTATTCTTTCTCACATCTGGCTTTGACTGTGACCTGTTTTATTGCATTCGTGTCCTGTACTCTGTGCTCTTCATCTCAAGAATGGCATGGCCAAAGCCAGAGGGAAACAGCTCCATGCCTGCTGCAATATGCTGAGTCAATTTCTCTCAGAGATCCAATTTCTCCCTCAGAGATCCATTCAATGTTTGTAGGTGCTTACAATTTGATAATTTGATAATTACAAAAGCAATCAGGCTATTGGCCTAGGGGTATAATATCCCTGAAGTGTGCAAGGAAGCCACTGAAGCACTAGATAAATCTAGGTGTGTTTAATAACACTGGGCCCTATCGTGTTACATTAGCCGATGAACTTGCTGTGGGGAAGATGCTCTGTTCCTCCTTGCAGTTATTTTGGCTTTAATACAACCCATTGGGTCGATGGTGGAAACTCCCTCTTCATCTTTGTGTAAAATTCCTGCCTCCTGATTTTCCAGCTTTGTGGCAACCCTGGCTCCAAATCAGAAAGGACAGCTGGTTTGTTTATGTTTAAATCACAATTCCACTGCAAGGGGAGACTGTTGTAAACCTATATGGAGATGAAAAAATGAGAACTGCACCTTTAAACCACAGCTGGTTTACCATGGGAGGAGGTGTCATGGACCCTGAATTGGACCATCTTTGCTACCGAGGAGGGATATGGCCTGCTTGAGTTGGATGGATCAAGGGTGACTTTGGAGACTTGGAACAGACACTTTACCAGAGCTCACTTTGTCTCAGTCCTACCTGTAATGTCCAGGGACCCTTGGGACAGTGGCTTGACTGAGTGGGGAGGGCAAGCAAGCCCATTTTCTCGTACATACCATGAAATTCCTGGTCTGCTTTGTGGTATTTCCATGTGTTGAAGACATCTTCCCTGGAAATTTGGACACTAGAAAATGTCCACTAGAATTTCCTCCACTTTAGAAACAAGAAATTTAATCTTCTCCTTTTTAGAGGCACATGAACAGCTAAGGTGATAAAAGCATTGGGATGACGGAAGAGTAGAGTAATAGGAGAATATTCAAGTTATGGCTCTTGGGCTCACCTTGACCTTTATGAAGTTGATTAGTTTTCAGGAGGAGAGTGGTGACTTTGCATCATCTGTTCCCATACTTTTCTGGTTTGGGTGGAATTGGCTTATACCATGTGGCACAAAAAGTTGGTCATTGAGGGACACCTGGGTGGCTCAGTTGGTTAAACATCCGACTTTGTCTCAGGTCATGATCCCACAGTTCCTGAGTTCAAGGCCCGCAGCTCAGAGAGCCTGAAACCTACTTTGGAATCTGTGTCTCCTGCTCTCTCTGCTCCTCCACCACTCACACTCTGTCTCTCTCTCAAAAACAAATAAACATTAAAAACATAAAAAAATTTAAAAAAGCCATATGGGTGTCATGACACTTGACTACCGAGGCCCAGAAGAAGGAAGGGATTTGTCCAGAGGCCCCCAGCTGGATCAAGACCATTAGAACCCCTAAGGGTTGAAAAGATTATAGTGTCTTCTGATATCTAATTCCAAGTAAAAGCAACGTTAAACCTTCACATGAGATGTTATGTTTTGAAATTATTAAGGGTTCCACATGTATGTTGAAATTAAAATCGATTCTTAGAGATTTTTTTTCATTCTCTCTCTCTCTCTCTCTCTCTCTCTCTCTCTCTCTTTTGTACTCCTCTTGTTGGTGGCCTGAGTGTATCCTTACTCTGCCCCTTGGGGAATGTGGCACTGGCTAGGTCACACAGTAGATAAATGGCAAGAAGCCTTGATCTAGAAGCTGGCCTTCTGACATTGAAGCCAGTGCTCTGTGATGCCAAGTTCAAAATCAGTTGTTCACTGAAAGTCACTGCCCAGGCATTTTTTTCTAGTTGGAAGTTGTCCAGCATAAGGAATGACTCCAGCTACCTTTGCAAACTGATGGATGCTCTGAAGAACCAGCTTCCTCTGCAGTTGGAACTTGGTGGGTGAGCGGGAGGTAGAGAAGAGGAAGGAAGGTCAACCTGTCTTCATGTAGAGAATAGATGTGAGGCAACAGGCTCCCTTATTAAAACATAGTCTCCTTTAAGCTCCTTTAAGCTTTGAGTGGGAAATAGCTTAGAAAAAAGAATCTTTAGGTGGGAAGGGATGGCTGGGTCTTCTGAAGGTCACTTTTCCAATGGGGTATTTTACATGTAATCCTTCTGTCATCTCAATATTTATTTATTTTTGAGAGAGAGAGAGAGAGAGAGAGAGAGAGAGAGAGAGAGAGAGAATCCAAAACAGGCTCTAGGCTCTGAGCTGTCAGCACAGAGCCTTACGTAGGGCTCGAACTCACAAACTGGGAGATCATGACCTGAACCAAAGTTGGCATTTAACTGACTGAGCCACTCAGGTGCCTTTTCATCTTTATACTTGCTTTATACTTGTTTTCCCTGATAATTTTTAATCCAATTGTGGACACTCCTTGTCACATATCCACATCATGACTATTTTCTGTTATTATAGCAGAGACTGGTTGGCATTTCCAAAGGCACTTTTATTCAAAAAACAAGGAAGGGGAAAGTGAAATTAATTACCAAAAATGTATTTAATGTACACATTTCCAAAGTATGGATTTACTATTCTTCAGAGCTAAAGAAGCTTAACAGGCTTACGAGGTTTGCTGCTCTCTATACCATTTCTGAGGACCTCAAATCACCTTATCCTCAGATCATTACTTTCTAGCCTTGAAGAGAGGACACAACTTTGAATCCCATTTCCTTTCCCCCTCTCACCCTTGTGCTGAGTACTAAAGACTCAAGAGGTAAATAAGCCTCAGTCTCTCCCTTAAAAGAGCTACCACTGCAAAGGTGGGTACCATCTCATTTCCTACCACACCTGCACGTGGTGTCAGGGCATCAGGCCCTCGCCATCCCCGGGTGAGGGAGCACTGATAACCAGAACCAGGACCCTAGTTCACACTCCAGGGGATTTCCCATTCAGTCTGGTTTGGGGTCCAAGAGTGGAGTTTGGACATTTGGAATCCTCTGTGGTAAAAACAAAAATAAAATCCAAACAATGACAGGCTATTCCTGTGAATTCAGCAATGCTTTTACACAAATCCATAGATTTGAAACTGATGACCTTATGTTTATACATAGACAGGGTAGTGCTTATTCAGTAGGTGAACAATACTTGGTGGATCTACAAACTCACAGACAATTCCATGGCCCTCTAGAGTTTTCTCTCAGTTGGAAACCACTAGCCTAACTGTAAGCTCCTCAATAGAAAGTGAGTTTCTCGAGGGCAGAGATCCTCACCTGTTTTTACGGCTGTTTTCCCAGCCCCTAAAATAGTGATTGGCATCTAACAGGCACCTGATAAATGCTAGTAAAGTTCAGTTCTTTTTTCTGGCCATCACATATTTATTGAGCACCTGATTCTGGGCCTGGCTCTGTGCTGGTTTCTGGGGACATAGAGCCTAACTGGAATGTAGCCCTATAGTCCAGTGCGGAGAACATCAAATCATTTTACTGCTGAGGAGGTGTTATGCCCAAGATTTCAATATCCTCCCCCCAAACCAGAGACCATCAGGGAGACCGAGTCATGCATGCAAAAGCAAAGGGCTTTATTACGGGTTTAAGCTCGCTGGAGCCTGAGCTCGGTCTCACAGACTTCACCAGCACAGTAGATCCATGCTGAGAGACCCGAAGAAAGGTAGGGCAGGGCCTTTATGGGTTTTGGGGAGGGGGAGTTACAGGAAATTGTGATACAGGTATAGAGATCCAATGACAACATTTAGAGTGTTAACCGATTACAGAGTGGACCCAGGACCCAGGACCCTCATGTAGGGTGTAACTAGCCTTAAGCAATAAGTGATTATCTATAGCTTCTATCTCTAGGCCTGCCCTTAGGAATGTTAAGGGTGTTAGCTGGCCTTTCCTGATTGGGTGTTACAAGGGTGGTCCCTCCTGCCTTGGGCAATGTGTGCCCTTTTATTGGCTAATGATTCTGAGAAACCGACACCTAGGCCTCCAAGGTCAGAGGGGAAACTTGAAGCCTGTCATGGAGTCAGTTTGATTCAGACCTGCATCCTTACAGAGGCAAGCCTGGGGGGGTCAAGGGAATGCAGACAAGGTGCCCCCAACTCAGCCTGGAGGTGCCCCCAACTCAAGCTTCCAGGAGGTCCGAAGGGTGATCTGAAGCCGGCTAGTGGAAGAGTGAATTCCTGGCTCAGGAATTAGCTGGGGCAAGGCCCTGGCTAGTGAGAGGGCCAGTGAGGGGGAGGAACTCTCAAGAATCAGGAGGAGAGGGTGTAAGGTGCCTCTTGACTCAGAAAGAGCTCTCAGCGGGGAGGTGAGGTGGGGAAGCCCTCACATCCTGTTTGCTGGCCAAGGAGCTTGATACCTGAGAGTCTCTGGAAGGGTAAAGTGAAGCTGTAGTAGTAATTCTGGATTTTCTTGGGCTACATTCAAGTTTTCCCCATCCTTGGACAGATGAGACCTGCTTCATAGGGCCAGGTCCTGGGTCCCCCTTAAGAAGTCCAGACCAGGAGGGGCTCCAAACCACAGTGGGAAAGAAAGAGGAAGAGAAATTGAGAGTTGACCTGCCTATAAGGCCCTGGCTATGTGTATCCAGTTGCACTGCAAAGCTAAATATAATATTCATGCCCCTTCTTTTTTTGTGAGTGGGGACATTGGGGGTTTGACTGTATCTTACTCTATTTTTTCTTTCTAAATAACATAGATTCTTTCAAAAAAATTTTAAAATATTTCTTTGTTTTTGAGAGAGAGATACACAGAGTGCGAGTTGGAGAAAGGCAGAGAGAGGGAGACACAGAATCTGAAGCATAGAGCCTGACACAGGGCTCGAACCCATGAACTGCGAGATCATGACCTGAGCCAAAATCAGATCCTTAGCTGACTGAGCCACCCAGGGTGCCCCTAAATAGCATAGATTCTTAAGAATGGCCTGTCATTCAACTAGGGGAATATCAGAAAAGAAAGTTTTTCTTTGGAAAATGGATTCAAAGAGAAGATGAGGTAGAAAAATGATTCGACTGCTTTTATTTTGATTCAAGTTTGCTTCTGAGGAGAATGTAATTAACTGCCTGACAATTTGTAGTCTGATTCCAAGTATTTTCAAAATAGCCAAACTCATATTATCCTCCCCAACTAGCAGGCTCTGAGGGGAGTGGGGTCTCCTTTATCAACAGGCCCTGGGCTCTCTGCTTTGACAGGAGGCCGTGTATAACACCAATTCCCACGCTAGTGCTATGTACTCTCATTCCTTTTGATGCAGTAATTCTACTTCCAGGACTTTAGTCTATCAGATATTCTGGGAAAAATGTTTGAGGATGCTCACTGCATCTGTTGGTTATTTATGTTAACTGCCAAAAAATGGAAATAAGCTAAAAAGTCAACAGTCAGGGCATAGTTATATAAATTTTAACAGCTCTATATGCTAGAGTACTATACAGCTAAGAGAAATCATGTTTGAAACAAATACATAGCAACACATGGATATGCATAAAATAATGCTAAGTGGAGAGACCAGTTATAAAATTGCATGCATAAGATTATCCAAAGTAAAGCACATACATGTGGGAAAGAAAGTGGAGGGGTGATGACAATGATACCACAAATAGCGATGGGTAACTTTCTGAGATTATGGGAGTTGGTGGGTTTTTTTTCTTATGCCTTTCTGTATTTTTCAAAATTTCCTAAATGAATTTGTATTAGCTTTAATAAACAAGAAAACAGAACAATGAGTTACACCTTAAGGAAGAGGATCTTGAGATTTGGAAGCAGCAGCTGTGCATTTAGGTCCCCCTTGCTCCAGCACTTATTACCTGACTCTGGTGTCTCTGAGCCACCGTCCCGCATCTGTAATGCTACTCAGTTCAGAGGGTTGTTGTAAGGATCCAAAGTGATATAAACTGCCTGGTGCATATACCGTGATCACACACATGATCGCTAAATACTAAGAAGCTTCTATTCCACGAAGCTGTTCGAAATCCACGGGTGGGGGTACTGTCAAGATGAGGTTACAATAAGAATGATTCCTAGACAGCTCTGAACTGCAGCCATTCTTCCCTTTTCCAGAATATGGAAAGAATGCCTGTGTGCCCATGGAAAAGCTGCGTCTAGCTTTTGAGGCTGTCGGCTCATCTCTCCTAACTGGAGGATTTTCCTTTCCTTTGACTCCTCCCTTCATTCTCCCCCACCAACATCTGTTCACTGCCTTGCCAACCAAGGGGGAAAACATTCTTTGGAACTGAAGCCGAGGCACCACCGAGAGTCCTGGCTGCTATGAGATGTTTATTGTCACCGAGAATATGTGGTGCTGGCTAACTACAGGACCCCCCAGGCTGGGATGCCAAGGAGGGGTTGTAATGAAGTGGCGGAGGACGGAGGACGGAGGACGGATGCAGACCTCACAGCAAGGCGGCATCCCCTGCCTTGGGCAGAGCTTTCATCCAAGTGTCCTGTTGGCTCTGTTCACCTCTTCCCTTGGGATGTCTGCATGACTCCTGGCTTCACTCACCAGTTTTCCAGAACCAGCTTGGTTTATGGGTAAAGAAAAAACACCTTCTCACAACACTTATGGGGCCTAAGGTTGTTTCAGCGACACATTTTGCAGTTTGCCTGAGGGTCCAACAGGCCTAACTCTCCCCAATGTGGCTCTGGAGTGAGTGAGCCTCTGATCTCATGACTAGGCAGCTTCAAGGACATGGACCCACGTTGGAAGTGTCTACAATGTGCTCAAAGCACCAGGAACTTCAGTCATTTCCCTGGGTAGAATCCTTCACACCACTTGTCTGATTGCATTTTTTTTTCATTTTTTAATTACAGCTAAAAACAAATAGACCTAAAATAGACCCTGGCTGCAAATCCACTTCACTTGGGGAGCTTAAAAAATTACTAATGCATGGCCCCAACTCATACTAATTAAATCAGAATTTTGAAGGGGATGAAGTTCAGGAGCTAGGATTTTTCAAAGATCCCAAGGTGATTCTAATGTACAGCCAGGGTTGAGCAACACTGTTATGGTATAGATGGTTAAAACTGGAAGAGACAGGGCCAGAGTTTCCCAAATTTACTTGCCCACAGAGTCCTTAAAAAATTACAGTATATTTATGGATTGCGAACATGAACTATAATGCAGGTTTAAATTAAATTAAGTGACCGAAATTGGTCTCACTGATGAATTAGTGGTAAGCAGTAATAATGCTAGGTAGATAATATATTTTTAAACTTTAAAAGAGAACAAAAGAAATTAGAAAAATGAAGCCATTTTATGTTGTTAATAAAAAGAATAAATATATGTTAAAGTAAAATAAATCATGTTCTATTATGTATTTTTATAGTATGTCATTAAAAGCCACTAACATTTTGTTAATTAATTAATTAATTATTTAATGTTTATTTCTGTTTTGAGAGAGAGAGAGAGACAGAGAGAGAGTGAGAGCGAGTGAGCACAAGCAGGGGATGAGCAGAGAGAAAGGAGACACAGAATCCGAAGCAGGCTCCAGGCTCTGAATTGTCAGCATAGAGCCTGATGTGAGGCTCAATCTCACAAACTGTGAGATCATGACCTGAGCTGAAATCAGACTCTTAACCGACTGAGCTGCCCAGGCCCCTCAAAAGCCACTAACATTTTAAATGGGAATGGTATTTTTGTTTTATGTTGTAGCTACTTTATATCACACATGATGTTACTGGGTTGTATCCCTATGTCAGATCAACCTGAACTTGCTTCTTTTTGCATGAGAATATAAAGAGTCAACTATGCACAGGCTTATTGTAGTGCAGGGAAGAGGAAAGAAACTTCCACTTTTTTATATTTAGTATTCCAAATTAAGCTGTGCCAGAAATCACAAATAGCTGAAATGGTTGTCTCTGAATTCATGTCTAGATCTGACTCCATGCTTTTCCTTCTCTGACATGCCACACCCTTCTGTGCACGTGGATTATTGCATTAATAATAGTGCATAGGAGTGCCTGGGTGGCTCAGTTGATTAAGCGTCTGAGTTGATCTCTGCTCAGGTTATGATCTCAAGTCAGTTTATGATATCAAGACCGCGTGGGGCTCTGTGCTGACAGCGTGGACCCTACTTGGGATTTTCTTTCTCTCTCTGCCCCTCCCCCACTCCCACATGTTCATGTTCCCTCCTTCCCTACCTCTCTCTCAAAATAAATAAACAGAGGTGACTGGGTGGCTCAGTCGGTTAAGCCTCTGGCTTCAGCTCAGGTTATGATCTCCTGGTTCGTGCGTTCGAGCCCTGCGTCCAGCTCTGTGCTGACAGCTTGGAGCCTGGAGCTGCTTTGGATTCTGTGTCTCCCTCTCTCTCTGACCCTCCCCTGCTCGCACTGTCTCTCTCTGTCTCTCAAAAATAAATAAAAGAACATTTAAAAAATAAATAAACAATATAAAACAATAGTGCATGATAGAGAGAGCAGCTGTATAGATGTATTTAGTATTTTTAAACCCATATCTACTTCAACATATGCAATTGATTTATTTATTTTCAAGTTTATGTATTTTGAGAGAGAGAGAGAGAGAGAGAGAGAGAGAGAGAGCGAATCCTAAGCAAGCTCTATGCTGTCAGTGCAAAGCCCGATGTGGGGCTCAACCCCATGAACTGCGAGATCATGACCTGAGCTGAGATCAAATTTCAAATGCTTAACGGACTGAGCCGCCCAGGTGCCCCAACAAATGCAGTTTAGAAGAAAATTATTTGTCTTTGAGTGTTTTCCCCTTCACGATCCCAATAGAAATAGAATTTTACAAAGTGCATCTAGGCCAACAACTGCCTAGAGAAAGAAAGAGGACTGGTTGAGAGGCATCTCCAGTGTTGGTGGCTGCAGTGACACCCGGTGCAGAACCTCTCCTGTGACTATTTTGGGGTCCTGACGTGGCCACTTGGGCTGTTATTAGCCACTCCTGGGAAATGACTGGCACAGGAGGGACAAGGGAGAGGGAAGAACCATGGGGACACTTCTAGTAGCCTCCTCCCTGCTGTGATCAGAGGGCAAAGATGCTAAAGGACAACCCGTATAGTTTACCTCCCAAGCAATAACCGATGCTGAGGATGACAAAGCATTAAGAAGAGGCGGCAGTGGCTCAGTTAAGCGTCTGCCTTTGGCTCAGGTCATGATCTCATGGTCCATGAGTTCAAGCCCAGTGTCAGGCTCTGTGCTGACAGCTCAGAGGCTGGAGCCCGCTTCAGATTCTGTGTCTCCCTCTCTCTGTCTTCCCTCCTTGAGATAGAGCTTGCACTCTGTCTCTCTCTCTCAAAAATAAATAAACATTAAAGAAGAGGCAGCACTATCTTCAGAGGCATCTGTTTAAGAAGGCTGAGAAGTGTGTTTTCAGGAAGAGTTCCACTCAAAATGGTGATAATTGAAGAAACAATACTAAAAAGTGGGGAAGATCCAGCTCCCACAAAACTTTGCTAATAAGAGGGGATCATATCTTGAGGATTATGGAGCGCTAAGTCCCACCATTTTCCAGTTGCTTCCCACTGTGAAACAGCACAGTGAAATCTTTTTTCCCATAATTTTGAGTTAATGAAAATGGTAGATGTAGGAGGCACATGTTACTAACTTACACCCAGGTTCTCCATTTTGTGCCTGTAGTTTCAAAACTGTGTGATGCACACGGGCAGGTGGTGGTGAGGGAAGGACGCTTTCCATCCAGCCAACACGTACTGAACTCCTGGTGCATGACAGTGGGAACTGGCGACAATATATGGCAAATAAGTGTCCCTTCAAGGTAAAGGAATGGCAAAAAGGATGCCTTCTCTGGATGGACCCATGAGAAAAACCCACTCAGTTTGGTAGAACCTAAGGGTACTCCACCCTCCTTTTTTTTATTTTTAGGAACAAAGGCACAGTCTCTGAGCATAGCAATTAGAAAATGGCATTTCTTCTGGTTATAACTATTGAAAAATAGAGCATCCTCCACTTGGAATGATTTTTAAAAGTCACCATCTCTGGGCATAATAATTACATGAGGGTGCCCTTCCTCCATGTCCATTCAGACGGGGCACTGGGCTTGGCTGGGTTTTGTCCCTAACATGAGACCCCTTGGCAGGATGCCCTTGTTGGAATAGAATTCACAGAACAATACAGGCTGTCCTATTGTGCCCAGGGCTGGGCCGGGCACCAGGCACACAGATACATGTAAGAGGTAGACCTTGTTCTGGAGGAATTTATAGAATCTGCCTGCATAACCCCCACCCTCTTTAACTCGCCCCATCTGCTGCCAGCTCCACCCATGCTGCATCCCTCCTGGCAGAACTTCTCTCTGTGGTGACAAAATGTCTACCCTCCAGATGCTCAGGCTGCTGTCTGCTATTGGAGGGGCTGTACTGCTTCTGTCTGTGGCTCTGGGCTAAATGCTGCCTTTCTATAATGAACAACTAGGGCTGTTTGTTGTGAGGCCTCGTTGCTCCTGGGTTCTAGATGGGAAAATGTGGACATCACTTCACACTCCCGGATTTGTTTAAAAACGGTTGTGTTCTGTTTAAATGTGCTTTTAAAATGGTGAGTTCGAGCATAGCTGAACTATTTTCCCCTTTAATTTTCATGTTCTTAAATAAAGGAAAGCAGTTTATCTCTAATCTGGTGATTTAGAGCTCACTTCAAGGGCTAATTCCTACCTAGTTCATTGTACTAAGATGGTGCCAAGCCCTGTGCTAGGTATTAATAACACTGAGTTGATGGGATGCCTGGGTGACTCAGTTGGTTAAGTATCCAACTCTTGATTTTGGCTCAGATCTCATGGTTCATGGGATTGGGCCCCATGTAGGGCTCTGTGCTGGCAGTGCAGAACCTGCTTGGGATTCTCTCTCTCCTCTCTTTCTGCCCCTCCCACCCCCTGTCTTTTAAAAATAATTTTATTTTAAAAAAAGCAGTAACACTGAGTTGAGGAGACTTACCTTTTTTCTGCATCTTAACATTTTGTTAGGAAGACAGTATGGAAATAGACAACCTCGCTGCAGACTGCTGGGTCCTATGTGAAAAGCATAGAGTGGGAAGGGAAGGCTTCCATAGCCTTTTCTGTCTTGTCTTCCAGAAAACTCCTATTTATCTGTCAAGACTCCCACTCAGACAGTCCCTCCTCTTTACAGACCTCTCTGTCTCTCTCTGCTATGTTTCTTCTGTGCTTTGTTCACTTTTGCAACCTTCAGCTTCTCCAGGTGGCCCAGCTTGGGAGGAGGTAGTTGAGGCCGAGACGGCCAAATATATATTGACCCTTCTTGAATTCATTGTTATTTGCTTTCCTTTACCACCTTTTGAAAGTAACATGGTCCTCTTCTTTGGCACTTGCAAGGACAGCCTGGCCCTTCCTGGGCTTAAAATGAACTGGAAGCAAGAAGTTACCTTTCTCTCTAGAAGAGTGAAAGCCTGTCTTAAAGGTTGTGGGCATGTGGAAACAGGATATAACTACAGTGGCCTTCAGATCCTGATATGTTTAGATGAGTTTGGAGGATTTCCTTCACCCCAAGGGAAATCAGAGTTGCATTAGGTTGTTGCATTAGACCCCAAGGTCTATCTCTAAAGGCCTTTAGCGACAGAAAGAAGCACTGGGCCTGTCTTACCTCACTTATTTTGCCCTAAGTATAAGCCCAATTCCAGTATTTGCTAATGGGGGTATTTTCAGTGCTAAGCCTCTGTTTTCTATTCATCAAGAGGAATGAATGAGGTCCCATATATGAAGGGCTTTCTAAACAAAAAATCACCCCCAAAATATTAATGTATTATCATCTTTGAGAACAGGGAGAGTGGCTTACTCATCCCTCTTTCCCAAGCATCTAGTTTGGAGGTAGGCGTGCTACAAATGTTTGTTGAATGATGAGGTGGCCTTGTAGGAGACAGGTATCGGTATGTATTTTGACATTTCCATAGTATCTAATAAATCTGTTATATTAGTTAATACCCTTAGCTGTTTTGTAATTGCTGACATTACCAACACTCTGAAGCTCATGGTTTATTGGCTCCCAGCTTTTCTTGCTTGTAATCAGGATATACTGCTGACACATTGACAGTGGGGCCTAGGCTATGACCTTTCTCTTAATAGCTCAGGTCCCTCAAGGGTGGGGGCTCTATCCTATCCATCGTTGTGTTCCCTCGGTGCCTGCTCTGCAGTAAGTTCTCAATACGTATTGCTGACCAACAGGGAGAGGGAATCGCATGTTTTTGCACTTCCATTTGACCAGCCAGATCAACTCCAGATATCAGGAAGTGTGACAAATGTCACAGATAGGATGCTTCACTTTAACACCAAGATGACTTCCTTTTTTTAAAATTAAAGAGTGTTTGAACAAAAAGCCATGGCTTTTAATATTATGTTAAAAAGCTCACTCTGCGCCAGGCAATATGTGAATCATTAACTCATTTATTGCCCACAAGATTCCTGTGATAGAGTTATCATTATTATTCCTATTTTCTAAATGGGGAAACAGGCTCAGGAAAGAGTAAATAATTTGGTTAAGAGTTATAGAGTAAGTTGAGGATCTAGAGTTTGAATCTCTATGCATGTTCTTAATCACAATGAAATGGGAATAGGTTGTACTGAAAGTGAGGACCAGGAGGAATGTGGTTTTTTTCACCATCAGGGAGGACCCTGGGTTGGGGTAGGATCAGATGGAAGGCTTCCTAGTGGGACCTAGGAGATTCAGCGGTAATATATCTAATGGGACTAAAAAGAGAATTAAAATTTCTTGGGGGAGCCAGGGAGAGAGAGCAGGAAATTGACATTTTCTCTGTGAAATTAACTAGTGTTTTTGAGGCACTTTTACATATGTTAATCTCATATGGTCCTCACAACAGCCCTGTGAGTTATTACTCCTATTTGAGAAATGAACAAAATTGACTCAGAGAGGTTATAACTGACTTGCCCATGTTGGCAAATGGGAAGGTTATGAAGACTATGAAACCATTTGTTCATCCATTAAATATTTTCTGAGCACCTACTATGCACCATGCACTGTTTTAGGTGCTAGAGATACAGCAGGGAACAAGACAGACAAAACTCTGTCCTCATGGAGCTTACAAGGTAGATAAAGTATGATGTATTTCTTTTCAATTATCCTCTGTCAGGTAATGGATTTTGGTTTTGGTTTTCAGCCTAGACTGTGTTTTAGAATCATCTGGCACATTTTGGAAAAAACACTGATGCCTTGGTCCCACTTCGGACCCATTAATCAGAATCTCTGGGGGTGAAGCCCAGGCATTGGTGTGTGTGTGTGTGTGTGTGTGTGTGTGTGTGCATGTGCGCGTGCGCACGTGTATGTGAGAAACCTGCTACAGAGGATTTTAGTGTGCGGTCAAGCTCAAGAAGCATCGGTCGAGAACAGTGGTTCTCAACCTTGGCTGTTCATTAGAATCACCTTGGAAAGTTAAAAATATATATACCAATGTCTGGCTTCACCTCGGAGACAAATTAAATTTGAATCTCTGCTGTTATGTTCAGATCTTTTGTATTTTATTTTATTTTTTAAAATATTTATTTATTTTGAGAGAGAGAGAGAGAGAGAGAGAGAGAGCAAGAGCACGTGCATGCAGGGGAGGGGCAGAGAGAGAGGGAAGGAGAGAGAGAATCCCTAGCAGGTTCTACACTGTCAGTGCAGAGCTTGACTCAAGACTTGATCTCACAAACCATGAGATCATGGCCTGAGCCAAGATCAAGAGTCTGACACTTAACTGACTGAACACCCAGGTGCCCCAGTTCTTCTGTATTTAAAAATGTGCCCCCTCAAAAAATGCTAATGAGTTCAAAGTGTAGGGTTTGCATGAAGCACTTGAGACAAAGAACATATTGGTGCTATGATCTCAGATTATTCCCCTTACTTCTCAAGTATACGAATCATTAGTTTTTCATTCTTGCAACAAATATTTATTTAACACCTACAATACACCCCTGATGAGTCCCTTCCTTTTCCTGAGTCCTGATTCCTCTCTCTGTATAGTGATAGACTTGGACATCCCCAAGGCTTATTGAAACTCAAACACTTTATAATTCTACCAGGGAGATTGGGCTAGGAATGTTAATGGCTCAGAGGATTCACTCTTAGAAACCCAGCTTATATTATTTGTCATATTGACAATAGTGTATGTTATAGCTGACCGAAAGAAATTCATGAAAATCCAAAATCGGGTGAGCAAGTCTTTTTCTCACATTAAACAGTCTGTTCACAAGGAGCAGATGGACTTTTCTTCCTTCGTCTCCCTCACTGTCTTGCTGACTGCTGGGTGGGCAGCCCAGAAGGGCAAACAAGGGCAAGAAGGGTGGGGAGCAGCGACTCAGCAGGGTCAGACTGTGAAAGTCAACCAGAGGGAAGAGAAAGCAAAATGTGTGCCTTGCAGATCAAAAGCACGTGGGAGCAGCAGAAAGTGAACTAGAGGAACACAGCCTGCCATTTGACCTAGTTCTCTCTGCACCTATGGTTGGTTTGTGCTGGTAGAAGAAAGTAGATAATGACAGCTTTTGAGAGGCAGCATAGTTAGTGTAATGGTTACGTGCATGGACCCTGGGGCCACTCACACTGGGTTTGAATACTCACTTTGCCATCTGCTTTCTTTATGACCCTGGACAAGTAGCCTGACATGTCTTGGCATCAGTTTCCCTATCAGTAAATTGGGGATCACCATAATAATACCCACTTCATAGGTATGTCATGACGATTACAAGCTTGGCACACTGGAAATGTTTTTACACAAATTTTATAACTAATGGTTTTAAGTGTCTAGCACTCTACTTGTATTGGCTCCCTAATCTTTACATGGAAGCACTATTTCCCAATTTTACAGATGAAGACATCAAGGCATAGAGATGTTGTTACCTGGAATAAATGACCTAGTTAGTAAGTCTCAGAGCCAGGATTTGACTCCAGGAGGATTGATTCCTTAGCGCCTGTTCAATCACAGGACTATATTGAGTAGTTACACCAGCCATTATCTTTGTCTTGATGCTTACTGATAGAAGAACGGAGCTGGGCCCTGGGTCTGGCCTAGAGGAGTGCACACCGTAGCTGGGGACCCCAGACATATGTACAAGAAGACTGTGACAGAAAGTGCATCATTCCTGGTGCCAGGGGAGTTCAGAGAGTAACCAGTGACAGCTTTGTCATGATGCCTGACTTAGGGCTGTGTCCTTGACAGACACAGGGAGGGTGTTCTGGACAGAGGAAGCTGTATGAGCAAAGGCAAGGAAGTAAAGCTGTGAGTTGCATTTTGGGAGTTGGAAAAAGCACTTTTTCCCTTCTTCCACATTGTAGGGAATCATTGGAAGGCCTCTCAAACCTAGTGTCAAGGTCAGGGGATGCCTAGTCCTGCTGGGCCAATGAGTGAAGTCACACACTTAACCAGCTGAGCCACCTAGGCATCCCCAGAACATTATTTTTACATGCTCTAGATAAAATAGGTAGACTTACAAAGGAAAACAATTATACTGAAATACAGTTACCAAAATATTTTTTTAAACTGTGATATGGTAGTATGTATGCTTCTTTACTAACACATTTTTAAAAATTTTTTAATGTTTATCATTTTTGAGAGAGAGACACACAGAGCATGAGCAGGGGAGAAGCAGAGAGAGAGAGAGAGAGAGAGAGAGAGAGAGAGAGAGAGGGAGAGGGAGATACAGAATCTGAAGCAGGTTCCTGTCTGCTCTGTCAGCACAAAGCCGATGTGGGGTTTGAACCCATGTACCATGGAATTGTGACCTGAGCCAAAGTTGGATGCTTAATCGACTGAGCCACTCAGGTCCCCCTTTGCTAACACATTTTAAATTGCATGATCTAACAGGAATTCTAATAATTACTGTCATTTTAAATGAGTGACGGTGAAAATGAAAGATCCCTGCAACAATAATTGTCATATGATACACACATCTCTGTGATTTCTATTACTGATAAAGTCACAAGCACTGCTAATGCTTTCATGGTTTGTCGCCTACACTCACCATTTCAATTAGAGGTTAATGGAACTAAAGAGGCAATTTTTTTTCACAGGCCTCCTGGAGCTCTCTTCACGTAACTCTTGGGGGTCTGTGGGCTCCAGGTTAAGAATCTCTGCCCTAAGGCAAAGCAGATGTGGGAGAATGAAACCAGTGTGGGATCTTCATCCTGCTCTAGGAACTGAAACTACATTTAAGATTGTATGTGTGTGTGTGGACACAGGAGTGGGTGGCTGTCATTAGTACTTCCCTCAGGATATTTCTGGCTCCCCGTCTTCCAGGTACCTGAAAGAACAGCACTTCCTCACCCCCTTGCAGTTGAGTATGGCCATGTAACTTGCTTGGGCCGGCAAAATATGTCACTCTTTTGCTCCAAAGCCTCTTGTGGCTCTTCATTATACGAGTGGATTCCACATTCTTTATCATGAACTTCAAGGCTATCTGTCCTGCCAGCCTTTCAGATATTGGCTCTCACCACTTTCACCCTGGCCCACTTCAGCTGCACTAGGCTCATTTCTGTTCCTAACCAAGCTTATTAATGCCTCAGGATCCTTCTGGTTGGAACACTTATTGCCCAAATCTTAGTATGAGCAGCTCATTCTTGACCTTTAGAACTCACTTTCCATTTAGCGCCTTAAAAAAAAATAGTTTATTGTCAAATTGGTTTCCATATAACACGCAGTGCTCTTCCCCACAAGTGCCCCCTTCCATCACCACCACTTCTTCCTCCCCCCCTTCAACCCTCGGTTAATTTTCAGTATTTAATAGCCTCTCAGGTTTTGTGTCCCTCTCGCTCCCCAACTCTGTTTCCCCCTTCCACTCCCCATGGTCCTCCATTGTTTCTCCTGTTCTCCTGTTAGACCTATGAGTGCAAACATATAGTATAGCGCCCTTTTAAAAGCAAGAGCTTTCTTGAGATATAATTCACACACCATACAATTCCTCTATTTAAAGTGTGCAATTCAGTGGCTTTTAGTATATTCACATTGTTGTGCAACCACCAGCACGATCAATTTTAGGACATTTTTATTACCCTTTGGCCATTACCTCCTGATTCCTCATCCCCCCACCAGCTTTTGGTGAGCCCTAATGTCATGTAAATGGAATCATATGATATGTGGCCTTTAAGTGTCTTGCTTCTTTCACTTGACATGATAGTTTCAAGGCTTATCCATATTTTAGTATTTGTCAGTGCTTCATTCCATCATGTGAATACACCACAGGTGCCTTATCCACTCATACATGAAGGATATTTGAGTTGTTTCTGTCTTTTGTCTGTTATGAACAATGCTGTCATGAACACTCGTGGTCACAACTTTGCATAAACATGTGCTTTCATTTCTTTTGGGTATAAACCTAGGAATGGAATCGCTGGGTCATATGATGCCCATGTTTAGCCTTTTGAAGAACTGTGAGCCTCTTTTTCACAGAAGACACACCATTTTCCATCCCTACCAGCAATATGTGAAGGCCAATTTCTCTACATTCTCACTATTTCCTTACACCCAATTTCTCTACTTCCTTATTCTTTTTTTTTTTGTAGCCATCCTAATGGGTATAAAGTGATATCTGATTATGGTTTTGCTTTGCAGTTCCTTAATGACTAATGAGGTTAAGCATCTTTCATGTGCTTAGTGGCCATTGTACATCTTTTCGAAGAAATGTCTATTCAAGTCTTTTGTCCATTTTTGAATTCAATTGTTATTTTGCTGCGGAGTTATTCTTTTTTACATTTTTTAATGTTTCTTATTTATTTTTGAGAGAGAGAGAGAGAGAGAGAGACAAGGTGCAAGCAAGGGAGAGAGAAGAGAGAGAGAGGGACATGGAGTATGAAGCCAGGCTCCAGGCTCTGAGCTGTCAGCACAGAGCTTGACATGGGGCTCGAACTCATGAACCACAAGCTCATGACCTGTGCTGAAGTTGGATGCTTAACTGACTGATCCACCAGGTGCTCCATGCTGTGGCATTATTATTCTTTAGGTACTCTTGATATGAAACCCTTCTTAGACGTGTGATTTATAAATATTTTCTCCCATTCTGTGGGTTGCCTTTTTATTTCCTTGATACTGTCCTTTGATGTATACAAGTTTTTAATTTTGATGCTTTCCAATGTATCTATTTTTTTGGTTGCTCATTCTTTTGGTGACATATATAGGAAACCATTGTTTCTAATCCAAAGATACTGATTACCTAATAAAAGCATTATAGTTGAGCTCTTACATTAGGTCTTTGATCCATTTTTAGTTATTTTTTGTATATGGTATGAGAAAACGGTCCAATTTCACTCTTCTGCATGTGAATATCCAAGTTGTCTCAGCATCTTTAAAAAATTTTTTTTAATGTTTTATTTATTTTTGATACAGAGAGAGACAGAGCATGAGAGGGGGAAGGGCAGAGAGAGAAGGAGACACAGAACAGGAAGCAGGCTCCAGGCTCTGAGCTAGCTTTCAGCACAGAGCCTGATGCGGGGCTCGAACCCACGAACGTGAGATCTAACCTGAGCCGAGGCTTAACCGACTGAGCCACCCAGGCGCCCCTGTCTCAGCATCTTTTGTTGAAGAGATTATTCATTCCCCATTGAATGGTATTGACACCCATGTAAAAAATCAATTGACCACAGGTGTGTAGGTTTATTTCTAGACCCTCAATTCTATTCCACTGATCTATGTGTGTGTTCTTATGCCAGTACCATACTTTTTTGATTACTAAACCTTTGTGGTAATTTTTGAAATTAGGGAGTATTATTCCTCCAACTGTATTTTTCATTTTCGAGATTGTTTCAGCTATTCTGGGTCCCTTAGATTTTCACATGAATTTTAAGATCAGTTTGTCCATTTCTGCAACACTGATTTATTTTTGCATAGCTTTTTACTATTTATCAAGGATATCTACGTTCATTTACTTATTCAACAAATACTGATTAAGCATATATCATGTGCCAGGGACTGTGTCAGATGCTTGTGGACATCATGATGAGCAAAAGTCGCCATGAATTTTGCTTGGAGGGACCTAAGACTCTAGCGGGAGAGGCAAACATTAATTAAATAAGCACCAAAACAAATTCAACATGAATAACAGAAAGAGTGGACCTACTCTCAGGAGATCAAGGAAATCTCTCCTGGAGAAATCAACAATTAGGCAGGTGCCTGGAGCTAGAAGCGGCTCGGGAAGAGTATTCCATGCAGAGAGAACACCATGTGTAAAGGCTTTATGGCAGGAAGGAACATGGTGCATTCAATGAACTGCAAGGAGGCAAGTGTGGCGAAGCACAAAGGAATAAGAGAGCCCTGTGAGGATGACCAATCCCATGGGGTCTTGTGGGCTGTGGATGAAGTACCGAGATTTTATCCTAAGAACCACAGGAAGCCACCAAAATAGAGATGTAACATGATCTCATTTTGATTTCAAAATGCTTACTCTGCTGTGCAGAGTGAACTGGAGGGGGATGGGCAAGAGCAGAGCCAGTTAGGAGGGTATTACTGTAGTCTGAGAAATAAATCATGTTTATTTTCTTTTAATTTGAGAGGTGGGGGAGAGATGTAGAGGAAGAGACAGAGAGAGAGAGAGAGAGAGAGAGAGAGAGAGAGAGAGAGAGAGAGAATCTTAAGAAGGTCCCACACTCAGCATGAAGCCTGATGTAGGGCTCAATCTTATGTTCCTGGGATCATGACCTAAGCTGAAGTCAAGAGTCAGATGCTCAACCAACTGAGCCATCCAGGCACCCTGAGAAATCATGGTTTTGATGAGGGTGGTGATGGTGGCTCTGGAAATGGAGTGGATGGATTCACAGATGCCAAAGAAATTGAAGTTTTGAAGACAGTCTTCAGTTAGGGAAGTAACAGGATTTCTGACCTTGGTGACAGTGTTGGAAGGGGTGGTCTTCACCAAGATACAAAACACAGAAATGTGGGTAGCTTTGGGGAGGAGGTTAGTGTTATTGAGTTTGAGATGCCTTGTAGTTAAGTTAGTTGATTCTCACCAAATAATTTCTATGAGGAAGGTATACAACTCTTGTCTTCATTTTGCAGATGAGTAAACTGAGTAACATAGGAGTAATCATGGCTTACCCAGTGCTGGGAAGTCAGTAAGTGGCAAAGCCAGGTCAAAATCCAATTATTCTACGATCAACCCCATGCTCTTTGTTTTCTATGACATCTGAGCTGACTCTCTAGAAAGGTCCATCCCAAATAGTTTCAAATAATCAGAGGGAACCAATGCCAAGACTTCTCTCCCACACACCAAGTGTTTCCCAAATCTCAAAGCCTATGCTCCCAGGGAAGCCTTAGCCTCTTTTCTATAAACTTTCATCACCACAGCATTGCTACCAACCTCCTTCTGGGAGTGTTTAGAGCTCCCAAGTGTCTGATTCCTTGACCCAGATTTGCTGTCTGTGTGCACAGAGAGCTGCACTGTCTCTTTTCTCAGAGACAGTAACCCTGTCCAAAAGGCTTCTTGCTTCTCTGCTGTCATATACTGGTCCCAGAGGTGTCTGGTGTACTCTGTGGTTGTAGACAAGGGTCACCTGTCAGTGGCCAATGTATAAAAAGCTAAAATCTTGAGGTATTGAGCCACAAAGTAGATGATGGAAAAATTAACAGTGAATAACAAGTCAAGGTGTACTCAAATTTTTTTCATGTCAAGTAGAGGAGTGTGAGAAGGAATTGAACAGGTGGCAGGAAATGTGGTGGAATGAGAAACTAGGAGAAAGGAAAACAAATACATAAATCCAAGGAGTAGAAGGAAGGGAAAATAAAGTGGTTAAAGGCATAAGTTAGGGGGCTACATCCCAGTTTTAAATCAGGGCTCTGACATTTACTAGCTGTGTGATCTTAGGCAAGTCACTTAATGTCTCTAAGTCGAGATAAAACAGTACTAAACTTTATGGGGTTTGTGTAAGGATTATGGAGAAAGTGTGCATGTAGTGTACTTGCCGTGTTGCCTGGCACATGACAAGCACAGATAACTGTCAGCTGTTATGATCACACAAGCCCTTCCCCCTCCTCACTTCTCCCACCTCTGCTTCCCCCAGTGGCTCCCAGGCAAGTTCACTGTGGCTAGTTTGGTTCATCATACCAGCCACTGAGCCAATCATGCCTGGGGAAGGGAATATCCCTTCAGCTTCAGGAGAACCAGGAACTAGAGAACCTGTGATAGCAGCTGAGGTCCTGCATTGGTCCCTGGGTCTTCTTGCTGACAATTTGTTATAAGATTAGGCACCTCCAAGAGCAACCCTTAGAGATCCATATGTTACCTCTAAGTTGTTTCCTCTTCCCTTGCTCTCCTTTCCCTCCCCCTACCACCCCTACCATATTGACTCATACTCCCAAATTCTATACAGTCACCCTGCTTTGTACTCCAATCCCTTTTTCCTCCCTGTCAGGATCGAAGTCCTGTCCTGTCCTGGTCAAGGTACAGAATGCTTGACTGCTGAGCAGTCTGTCTGTTTGACTTAACCTCATCATTGTGATGCCCCTTTCTGAGGCATGCAGAAACAGGTCTGTTCACGGTACCCTCTGAGCACTGTGCCTTACTCAGCTGGCTCCCCTCTCCTTCTAGGACAATGGTTAAGGGAATCATTTGAGATCCCAGATTTCTGTAGGAATCACCTGAAGCCATAATGCGTGCCTCAGAAATATGCATGAATTCAATGTATCAGTCAGAATAGGCTAAGTTACGCTGCAGTAACAGATAGTATTAAATTCTCACTCATGGGAACTGTCCATGGTGGATGTAGGGGAGAGGGTTCATGTGTCATTCAGGCTGCTGGAGATACCCTTTTGAACACAAGCGTCCATAATTGCTGGGACAGGAAAAAAGGTATATAATCTGATTTGTGTTTTTTAAAA